>NW_022589727.1:25834800-26108851 GCF_004348235.1 Phoca vitulina
AGGGCCAGGGGGAGGGGGAAAGTGGGCCCCAAGAAGGGGCGAGTGGTGTTTCCCCCGCCCCTCCTCCGCCCTTGGGGACCCCCCCCGTGCCAGACCAGCTGGCCGCTAGGAGTGTAAATCCCTTGTAGGGGGAGACCAGAAGGCCAGGGCCATGAGTTGGGAAAAAGTGCCTCTTACCTTCAAAGGGTTTCAGTTTGCCTCTGGGCTCAGCGAAAAGGAGTCCTACAATAAATGAGCAGTGTCTACTAGGGATTGGGGAAAAGGAGGCAGCACAGATCTGCTATCCTTGGGCAAACACATAATCCAAAAGTCTGAGTGTCATAGCCAGAAACGAATAATTGTGTACAATCGGTCAGACGCTATTGGAATTGCTTTACATTTTACTAGTTCTCATGGCCCCTATGAAATTGCCATTTCTGTCAGAGCTGGTCAAATATAGACATTTTGACATGGTTCAAACTGCCACTTTACAGATTCTCCCATTTTCCAGATTTGAAAGACATGTTAAAAACTTGCCCGATGTCACAAAGCTGTTAAGTAGCTACACAGGTCAAGTGTTCTTGCAGGGACAAATGGTACACTCGGAAGGGGATGACTGAAGAAATTTAATGAAAGATGTTTACAATCAGCGTTAAGGGAAATCAAGAAGGATGGGGAACCTCCTGGAAAAGCCACCCTAGAGAGTGGTGCTGGGCCCTGGGACACGGCTGGAGCTGTAAGCAAAGGGTTGAGCTGAGCAAAATATCAAAGGGGTGTGTGTGTGTGTGTTTGTGCGTGCACATGCGCATGTGTAGGGGGGAGGGCTGTAAGTCACCACTACTCATGCATGGCCTTATAAATGGTGTTAGCATTTTTCTTTTTTCATATCTAAAAGGGCTGGAGTCAGGTGTTTATTCTTCTAAATATATAGTCCCTGTCAAAAAATTCCGTAGGAGTCATTCTGGGCATAGCAGGGGCATTTCATGGACCACTGCAACGGAATGACAGCTAGATATTAGTCATTAGTTCTTAAATAACATCCATTTATTGTCAAGCCTTAATTAACAGGTATCCAACTGGCCAGCACACTCTAGACTTCTGTGTCCCCTTCATCTTCCGCTCCCTGCCAGCTTACATTTTGGAGGAAGGGTGGGGGCTGACAACCAAACACACTAATACTAGAGCTTTAAAAAAGCCATCCATACCAGAGGAGCGAGTCCTTGGTAGATGCCTGGATGCAGCCAGTCAAGCCCAACTCCTCTCTCAAGCCCCTGTCTTCGCTGCTGTTCCCACCTGCAGTTTTCACGCGCTCTGACTCTGGCCTCATCACAGCCTCCATGGTTCCTGCCAGGGAAGTCCAGGCCCAGGTTAACTCCTGGCTATGCTGGTGGCTCCCTCCTCTTCCCAGCGGCCCTTGGATCCCCAGGTGCCCCCTTCCTCCACCGACTCCCATCTGTTGACACTGAAATGTGGGAAACTTGTCCTTTCTCAGAAATGACTAGAAGGAACATGAGAAATGATTCCTACAGAAGGAAGTCAGGTTGTGTGAGGATGTCTTCAATCTTAAAGAGAATTCCTTCTATTTTAAAATCTCAGAACAACCCCGGGCAACCTTCTCGGGTCCCCTCCCTCCTCGGGAGCTTTGTACTATCACTTTACTATGGCTCAATAAACCTTGCTTTGCTGCCCACCACTCTGTCTGGTCTGCCTCTTCATTCTTCGAAGCGGCACGCCCAAGAACTGCGGGCATCGGCGGGGATAAAAATCCTATAACATTTATGGGGGCTCATCTGGGATCTCCACCATCGTTAAGGACAACTAACTATGAACAGTGGGCAGCAAGTCTCTCTCCCCATTTTGTTTGTTGAAACAACGAGCACCCGTCAGTCATGTAAGAGCGAGTAGCATGGCTGCCATTCTCAAGTCAAGTCTCGGGTGACAGGTTCGCTGGGCTCCTTTCTGACTGATTCCTCAACAAAAGTTGGGAATGTCAGTTTGGTAAGAACTCAGAACTCCTCTCAGGGCAGATCACTGGATGTGAGGGACCTAGGGAAAATCGAGCAGCAACTGAAGGGCCTAAGGCTACCCTTTGGACACCCGAAGGCTCTTGGTGGGACCTGGTTCCTTATTTGCCCATCTGGGCATCCAGAGAGAAACCCCTCTACTACTCTTTTCTTGGCTGATTCCTCCCCTGGGAGAATGAGTGGGAAAGCCCAGGACGGTCCCCCAGACATTCTCTTGGGAGCGGTTCGGGTGGCCTCCAAGGGATCTCACTCATAGTTCCCTGTAACGGTGAGGAACAGTCCCCTGTTTCTGACTCCTCCTATCCTGGGCATTGCTAGGACATCCCTCAGACTGGCTACACCACCTATGTGAAGAAATGGCCAAGCAGGGCAAAAGAACTAAGATCTAAGGGATCTCCCAGCTTTTCGGTTCCATCAGGGCTTATCCAAAGTGGATTTCCCTTCCCTGGGTGCCCCATCTTGTCCCTCCATGTGGCTATGCCAGACAGAACAACTCTACTAAAAGAAGTCTAGTGTATCCATTAACTTCTAAGGGTGTCTTAAGAGTGGGGAAACCAGGGTCACTCTCTGGAGGAAGGGCCAAGCCTGGGTAAGCTCGACCACTCCCAGCACCTTGCAGAGAGGACAGGGGCTCTGGCTGTCAGTCACGTGTGTAGCTAGGGCCACATGTCAGGAAAAGATGAGGAGGAACTGAGGTGGGGGATGACTTTTCCTCTCTTCCCAAGTCTCCCCGATCAACTATAAGAAATTGAGGTAAGGGACGCCTTTTCCTCTCTTCTTGTAGATGGGTAATTCTCTGACCAAGACCCTACTCCTTTAGAGTCCCTTCCTGGCATTATAGTCTATAGGAAGAGCATCAGACCTGTAAATTGCTCAATATCATTTACTCGGATGCCTTCCTGGTTTTAACTGGACGAAGGCAACTCATTTTCTTTTGTTCTGGGGCACGGCCACAATACAAGTTGGAGGATGAGACATGGCCACCAAAGGGAAAATGGTGGTTAGATGTAGGTCTGTGCTTTTGGCTGCATAAAACAAACATGGCGTCTGCTCCTCTGTGTGAGCTCACGAGGTTTAGAACAGGGAGCACTCCTTCTCTGCCTTCTGGCAGCACCTTGCTGTGCCCCCTCCTGTTTCTGCACCACCTTGGGTGTGGCCTAAGTAACTGAAGGGACGCCTTCTTCTCTCTTCTTGTAGATGGGCAGTTCCTGGCCAAAACCTGCACTCCTTTAGAACCTGCAAACTTTGAAGAAAAGGTGGCTCCGTTTTCTTTTGTTCTGAGGCATGGCCACAATGCAAATTGGAGGGTGAGACATGGCCACCTGAGGGAAGTATCAGCTATAATACTATTTTACAATTGGACTCATTTTGTAAGCATGAGGAGAAATGGGGAGAAGTACCCTGTGAACAATGCTTCTGGGCCTTAAGGGAAAACAAAGATTTATGTCAGCAATGTAGGATAGACCCCAGCCTCCTGGGCTGCTCTCACCCATGGCCCTCTGGCGGAGGGGCGGAGGAACAAAGAGGAACACCACATCCACATCAAAAGTTAACAGACAAATGGAGTCCGCAGGGGAATGCCCACCCCTGGCTCTATCTTTCCTTGGGTCAGATCAGGTGCCCTTACCTGTCCCGCCCTATCCTACAATCCCTGTCAGTGCTCGAGGGCTTTACCCTCTGCAAGAAGGGGGACCAAGGGGAGGTGCCGCCACAAGACCTGAGACGAAGGGGGACCTCAAAGTTTTCCAAACTTGGACATAATGCTTCTGTTAAATCAGACCCTCTCTGAAGCAGAAAAACGTGGGGTTCTGGCCACTCCCGAAAGATATGGGGATCAAGGGACGGATGAGCCCAGGATGTACCACCTCAAGACCCCAACTGGGACCCTAATGATCCCCCTGGAAACTGGTATCACCATCACTTCCAAGCCTGCACCATAGAGGGATTGAACAGTACATGGGGGCTTCTCCCTCATTTGTTTCCCGGGTTAATGGCTATAATTGGAGCCAACTGTAGTTAGTCTACCTTGGGATGGAGACTTTTATTTTTATTTTTTTTAAGATTTTATTTATTTATTTGACAGAGAGAGAGAGAACAAGCAGGGGGAGTGGTAGGCAGAGGGAGAGGGAGAAGCAGGCTCCCCGCTGAGCAGGGAGTCTGATGCAGGGCTCAATCCCAGGACCCCGGGATCATGACCTGAGCTGAAGGCAGACGCTTAACCAACTGAGCCACCCAGGTGCCCTGGGATGGAGATTTTAATATTCCCAAGCAGCTGCTGAAACTCCCTTTGTTTTGGAGAAATTCCCTGTCCTCTCTGGCCTGACATGGACTGCATATTTCCACTTTAGTGGAAAAAACATGGCGTCTGCTCATCTGTCCAAGCTGATGAAGTTTAGAACCAGGAATGATTCTATCTAGGTTTGCTGAAGGTCAGATAAGCTTGTGTTAAAATGGCGGTTAATCTTATCTGTCTCAAAGTTTTCATGGGTAATTATTAAGAAAGCTTTGCTTGGATGATAAATGGGATTATATCTAGGTCTTTTCCAAATAGGATAAAGTGCTAACGCACTGATTACCAGATGTAGGTTTGTGTTTTTAAAGGATATTTGGGTCTGTTGGTAAAAAATGGTGGTTAATCTTGTCTGTCTCAAAGTTTTCATGGGTAATTGTTAAGATAGCTTTCAAAGTTTCTGGTAGACGGTATTTGGGTCGGTTGATAAACATGATGCTGTCAACCCAAACTTAGGAAGAAAAAAACCAACAGATTTCTCAGAAAGATTGAGAGAGGCTCTCATTAAATACACAGCTATCTCCCTACCCAGCCCCCTTCTCCAGAGGCTGAGATCATTCCTAAAGACCCAATTGGCGCCAGATACTCGGAAAAAACTGCACAAGTTGGCTGTTGGCCCCGAGGGGGCCCTAGAAGAGCTCTAATGAGCTGCGAGTGGGTCTTTTACAACTGGGACCAAGAGGAGGGTAAGGAACAGAAACTAAAGAGGAAGGCTGAGGCCTTGCATGTTGTTAACTTGGTCTCCATAGGCTCTGGCCTCCATGGCTGCCCTGGACGCTGCAAGTGAGAATGCCCCCAGTGGTAACCCCTGTCCTGCTTGTGGAGGGGGACACTGGAAATCTGAATGCCCTCGGGGACCTCAGTCTGCGAGGGCTCAGGTGGCCGGTGCCCCTGATCGGGATGATGGGGCCCGGGGTCTGCATGGTGGTTCCTCCAAAACAGCTCACCATAGGGAACCCGGAGCCTGGGTAATTTTGGAAATAGAGAACCAGTCGATTTCCTTCTGGATACTGGGGCCACCCTTTCTGTGCTACTCTCCGCCCAGGGCCAACTGTCCAACTGTCCAACTGTCCAACTGCCGTGCTGTCGTTAAGGGTGTCACTGGGCGACCCAGAAGCCAGATTTTTTTCTCACCTTCTGGGATGCACCTGGGGAGATCTAATTTTCTCTCACTCTTTCTTAATGCCTGAGAGCTCCACACCTCTCTTAGTAGAGATATTACTAGAAATTCCCTCCCCAAAATGGATGCTGATATTAATCCCCACGTCTGGGCAACTCAGGGAGAAATGGCTCAGGCCTTAACAGCGGTGCCAGTTCACATATGCCTTAAGGACCCCACAACTTTTGCTTGTAGATACCAGGATACGGAAGAACAGCACGCCCCCTCTATTGGTTGATCAATGACACCCAGACAGCCGGTACCCATCTATTAATGTGGGATCCAGAGTCAGAAAAAGCTTTTAAAAACCTCCAGAGTTTAACTTTGGGACAGGGAGAAACTAACTCTGGGATGGGAAAAAGAATAACCTGTTCTCCCATCCGCAAATCCCCAGAGGCATACAGTGAGTAAGAAGTTACCCTGGGGACGATTGGCAAATGGACTTCACACAGGCCTAAAATGCAGGGTACAGGGACCTCCTGGTTTGGGTAGATAAATCATTTCATCCCTCTTGCAGGGAGTTTCCCAACTCCCAGCCCCCAAATAACCAACCTGTCCCATTTCCCCCCCCAGCGACCAAGTGCTTGTTAGAGCCAGTCTGGGCAGGCCTGCATACAGTGATTTTAGCCACTCCCACGGCAGTCACAGTGCCTGAATTTGAAGCCTGGATCCACCATTCCAGAGTCAAACCCTGGTCCCAACAAGAAGGAACCAAAATTCCCCTGTGAACCCAGTAAAGATCTCAAACTAGTCTTGAAGGGACAAGACACATAAGCCTTCTTAAATGATACTTTCCCTATATCCCATCAAAATCATAACCCTTATTGCATTCTTTTCACCCGCCCTCTCCTCAGTATGTGGGGAATTCACTAAAACATCCTCTCTCACCAGACCCCTGGCTGTACTCGGTCTTGCATTGTGCTTTGAGCCTTGCCTCCTAAACGCAACTCACTTTGTATTTTCCAGAATAAACGTCATCAAACTCCAAATGGTGGTGGTTCAGATGGAGCTCCACATGCAGGTCAAACCAGACATCTATAGGGGACCCCTTGCTAGATTGGGAAGAGAGGAACCCTGACTACCGCCCCATGCAACGCCCCTCTGTCCAGCAGGAAGTAAGTATGATCAGTCGTCACCCTTCTTCCCTAACAGCAGTTAGGTTACCTCTTCAGAGGGCGGAACGATGAAGGATAGTTGGAAGGCAGGTAGGCAGGGACAAGCCTCCCCCCACCCTAAGAGGAAACCACCCTTAAAAGGATTTTACACCACCCTGGAAGGAGCCCTCCACCCTTTCCCACGTGATAGGCAGGTGACAAAAACCTGACTGGGGCACAGGGAGGGTTAATCAGATCAAAACAGCCCTCCAACAAGCCCATAAAAACCCTTAGGTGAGAAACCCCTCCCTCTTCGGGAGCTTTGTACTATCACTTTGCTATTGCTCAATAAAACTCGCTTTGCTGCCCACCAAAACAACAACAACAACAACAAAACAAACTCAGAACATCCCAATCAATCCCAATCAATACTGAAAATATCCAAAGCTGGCCAGATGTGCGCCGATGACCTTGATAATCCAGTGCTCTCCAAACGTTAAATGTGAGAGGTGCTGTCATGCTTCATGCTTCCAGTGGATCATCCCTGTTTCTGTTCATAGGCAACTCCTCTTTACCTTAAATCCAAGTTTTTAAAAATTCAAAGCACCTCATGTTTGCACATGAAGTGAGTTTTATGTTACATTTTTATGAGAAAGTCACATAACAAACAGGCTGTTAACAAGGAATTTATTCTAAAAAGCAACTTTCAGACTCTGTCCTGAGCTCAGCACACGTTCGTGTCCATTTCCTTAACCTCCTGTACCCAACACTGTACAGTGAGAAGAGACATTATATGAAGACTGATACACGGAAAAATCCTGAAAGGGTGTTTGAATCATCAAGGTAGAAATAATTCATAGTATCATCAGCATTAAGTATTTTACCTGGTATTGTCATTCTTTACAGATTTTTAGGTCATGTATGAATTATATGGTATAAACTAATCAGACTACTTTTTACCAACTATTTCTGATAATTGAGAGGTTTTATGCAAAAAAAAAAAAAAATTCCACTGAATTCCGGGTTCTATCTTTTCCAACAGTTCGGAGTATTACTCTTGCACTTGAAGAATCTGCTCTTCCCTTTTAAACTTTCCTTACAAAAAAATAAAAAAATAAACTTTCCTTACGTGTCACTTACACGATACAAACCTGGAATTACAAAACCAGAAGAGCTACTTGATAAGAAATCCAACCCATGGGGCGCCCGGGTGGCTCAGTCAGTTAAGCGTCTGCCTTTGGCTCAGGCCATGATCCCGGGGTCCTGGGATCCAGCCGCACATCTCCCTCTCTCTCTGTCCCTCTCCCTATTCATTCTCTTTCCCTCTCTCAAATAAATAAAATCTTAAAAAAAAAAAAAAGAAAGAAATCCAACCCATTTCCAAACCATCAGTCTGTCGCCATCCAAGCTGATGTTTGCTCTCCATCTTGATTTTCCTTTACCATCGCCAGAGAGGAGATGCCCCAGCACCTGCAACACCTGCTCCAAGTCCTCCCAGTCCTGCCCTCACCCTGCCCTCCTCTCTACTGCCCTGACTTCGGCCTGCAGACCCCGCTCCTCTGGTAGCAGGATTTGCGATCAGAAGGTGCAGGTGGCGCCCTTGGGGGATGCTCAGTCATTCATTCATTCACGCTGGCGTTTCTCTCCGGACCTTTCCCTTCTACCTCTGCTCGTCTGTGTTAAATTGTCAGTTAGGTAGTTAGGTCAACGCTCCCGCGGTTACCAGAGCAGGGGAGAGAACTAGCAGATGGGGGGCTGTTTGGAGTCGTGAGGTGCCGGACCTATGAAGCATTCTTGGGGGAGAGGCTTCTGTTTTCTGAGAGTCCCGCTTCTCGCCCCCCACCACCTCCTTTGTCTGGTGTCTGCTGGATACCACACATCCTTTAGGGAGTGATTCCAGTGTCCCACCGAGGAGACACGCCTTCCTCCGGGCTCCTCCTTTCCCGGCCCCACCATGACATCTCCGCTCCCGTTCTATTGCACGTTGGTTTTTTGTCCGCCTGCATGCCTCTTTATGAAGGTCTTTGTGTGGCTGCGATCGGCTCTTCTCCAGCGCTGCTGAGTTCAAGGCTTTCGGGAGAGCCGGCGCGTAGGCTCTGTCTTGGTGATGGCGACAAACACACGCAGAAGCACTTTGGGGGCCTCACTGCAGTATTTTTTATTATCACTGGTGGGTCCTTGGAGACTTCGGATGTTCTGTCACTTGGGTCATTCTTACCGGTGTTTACAGGGCCATTCCTGCTGTGCCTTTAAGACCGAGCTCCTTTTCCCAGCGCCACTGTTTCCATCCCGACCAGTGGCACTGCCAGTTGCTTCTGTCGTACTGTCTTCCTTGGTCTCTCAAGTTCCCGGGAATCACCCCACTTTCGCCCAGCCTCCTAAAATGCAGGAGAGAACAGTATTGCCCTGGGGTTCCTCAGCACTAGAAACATTCCCTGAGTGACATTCCACATGGTCTCAATAAATCCCCACAGTAATCTGCATGGAGATAAGTTAATTTCCTTTTCCTCGCTACCCGGCAATCCTCGGTCCTAAGCCATTGCTCTTTCCCCCAGGCCAGTGGTTCTCAAAGTGTGGTCTCCGGGCCAGTGCCATCAGCAGCACCTGAGAACCTGCTAGAAACGCTACTCCTCAGAGCTTGCCCCAGACCTATCGAATCAGAAACACTGGCGGTGGGGCCCAGGGTTTCAACGCGTCCTCCGTGTATTCCGATGCATGCTTAGGTTTGAGAGCCACTTTATGAGGCCAGTGATTCTCCACACGTTAGATTTATTTGTGAAGCATTAAAAAAAAAACAAAACTGTAATGCTGGGGCTCTACCTCCAGACCGATTAGCTCAGAATCTTCAGAGGCTCAGACTTCGGTATCATTTAAAAAAAAAAAAAATCCCCGAGGGAGTGTAATATGCCGCTAGACTTAAGACCCACCGCTCTGGACGATGCAGTCTCTGTTGCCTGTGAATTCCTTCTTAGTCCTCAAGAAGCATCCCCTAGGACATGAACCTAGTCAAGGACACAAATGTTCTTTGGAATTGTGGAATGCTGACATCCAGCAAATAAAAAGATTAATACAGCTAATCCACAGATAGGGGCATGCCTCTGTAGATACACACTTTACCCAACAAGCAATGCAATATTCATAGGAACCTGCACGTTTAGGTTTTAGATTCAAGGCACACTTACCATATGCTTAATGCTGCTAGGCATTGTGTTAGCCGCTTCATATTCACTGTTTCACTGACAATATTAGCTAAATCCTCCCCATAGAAAAGCACGAACCACCTGCATGAAGGTAATCGCATGTACGCATTTGTTTTTTGCCTCTCTGAACAAAGTGAAAATCGGCCCTGATACAGGGAAGGATCCTAGCTATGGTCACTCACATCGCTTGAATCCTAACAAGAAAAGGATTTTGCAGGTTCTGAATTCTTTCCACAAGCCAGGGACATTTTTTTTTTTCTCACAGAGGCAATTAGCTATTTGAGATAAACCAGTTTGGGTTCTCATGTACAGAATAAACCATGCACAGCGCTGAGAGAAGAAAAGACGGGGAAAAATGAAGTCATCACATCAGACTCCATTTCTATTTTACAAAGAACTTTCTCATACGTTCCTCCTTGGTCATATACTTTCTTGTGGAACTAAAAGGTTTTCACCTATAATCTTCATGGTTGGCTGTGTATGGTTCCCTTTATAACCAAGAGTAAACTGAGGCTCACAGTGTCTAAGTCACTGGCTTATGGTGACAAAATTAGTAAGTGCACAGGGCACGGGATTGCTGAGCCCAGGGTCTTTTTTTCTGATTGATTTTTTAGGCCATGCTTTAAAGATGGGGCTAGTGACAGCCCGCTTTACACAGAGGGAAGCAAAAGTGAAGCAAACCCAGGGAAGCATTATCTTTCAATGATACTGTGGAACCACTGAAAACTACTTTTATGGTTTACTAACTACTGCCCTTAAAAAGCAAATATGCCGCCTACACTGCTAATGTGCAGCCAAGGCAAAGCTTATTCACTCGGAAAGATCCAGCACCAAGTGTTACTATAAATAACCTCATTATCTGTGATAGAAACTCATCTGTCACCATTTTAATTAGAATGTGACTTAAAGAAGTCAGTATTTAACAAAGGCATTTGTAACATTTAGTGATTGTAATAATGGCTTTGAAGTTCCAGGGAAAAGTCACTCTTCCATATTTCTTCTCATTTACATATCTCTCACTCCCCATTATTCTACGCTCTAAATAAAATTATTGGTATTGTTTCATAAACAGTTTTTAAAAATACATAATAATGGTGACAGACACTCAATGAAACTGGAAAAATAAAACAGCACAAGGAAGAAAGAAAAATCACTATATGCTCTGCCTTCAGAAACAGAAAGGCACTGCTACCATTTTGGTATATGTCCATGTGTTTTCTGGGCATAAACATTTTTACCTACTTAACACCATAATGTATAAATTGTTTTATCCACTTTTATACTTAATGTATTAGGACTATTTCCTTTATGAGGTTCGTATTTCATAATTTTGGCTGGTCGCATAGTATTCCATCTTATGTCATTTTCATTAATTACTTACAAATTTCCCACTGCTGAGTATTTACTGTCTAAACTTTTTCATTTTTATGAGCAACACTGAGCTACACATTCTTGTACATTAGTTCTTGTGCAACTCTGTCTTATTTAGGAAAAATCCCCATAAGAGGATTAGCTGGTTCAAACACTGTAAAAAATTTAGGATATATTTTATTGATCCTACTCCAGACAAGCTACCAACTCACACCTCCCACCAGAAGTGGCTTTTGCTTTGCATCTTCAAACCTGGAATTAAAATGATGCTTTGGCCAACTGCTTGCTGGTAAATTACACTGTGTTAAAATGTGCATTTCTTTGTCATTGCTTGTCTTCAGAGATCATTTTGACTTATTATTCAAGGGGAATAAGCCTGAAATTCAGGCAAAAAATATTCTAGCTCCTCCTTGTTTGGGGTGCTCTAAAAATCCATATACTATCTTGGCTGATAAGCTCTTCCTTAAGCTTACAATACAAGAACCTGGCCAATCTCTTAAAAGATTACATTTATCTCAAAGAAACATGACAGACTATTGTGTGTTCATGTGCGTGTTAGTAACCACACTTGTCAGGGAGCATTAGCTCCTTTTCTTACCCTTCTTCAGAGTTAATCAGCTCTGATAAACTATTTGTCAAAATGAAATGTAATTTTTGAGAATACAATTGTACATGCACCAATGGCCTGCCACAAAATGTAGTTTTTAAAAAGGGAATAATCCAATTTCACTTAATGAATAAATGCTCATTAAAACATTAGACCACCTCTATGGCAATCCAAGGCAGACACTTCTGACTACGGGTTAATTTACTGTAGTGAGAAAGATAAAAAAGCATTTAATGGAAGGTACATAAAACCCTCATGTGTAATTCAGAAGCAATTTTGGATCCATGTTCCAGAATCTCTGTTAATTTTTAAAAAATTGCTGGGGTTGATATTAATAGCAAAATAGCTGTGCTAGAAAGAAGTCAGCAGAATTGAAATGGATTATAGTAACTGTAAAAAAAAAAAAAAAAGGGCTGAATTATCCTACAAGGTGTGTGATCTAACTCATTGTGCCCAAGCAGAAGGGACATGGTGGCTCTGTGAAATTTGAAAGGAATATAAAGAACGGGATGGAAAAATCTTCTGGGAGAGTGAAACTGCAAAAAATCTCCACCTTGTTAGCATTGCCCTCAGCTCTCTTGCAGGGGCAGTGCACGTGTCACCATCAGCAGAAGTCCGTCCATCAATCTCAATGCTAAAGAAGGAAGGTGCCCACACAAGCTGAGGGCTCACCACGCAGGCTGAGCTCCATTTGAAAGCAGGAAGCGTTCTACCTAAAGGAAGGCTATTATCTGGACCTAAGAATTCACTCTATGACTCCAGAGAAAGTATCCTATGGATGGTTCTAAGCTTGGCAACTCCATAACTGATGTTTCTTCAGATCCCAGGTGATCAGCAGGAAAACGCTGGTTTCCAATGGCTGCACCATATTGCTTTTAGGTTTGCAAGTTGTTTTTCTGCTCATTTGAGAGAAGCATAGATTCTTGTTTTCTTACAACCTGAATCTTAGAGCAAATTGAGAAGCAAGTGTTTCTTTTCTGTGGGGCAAATAGCTAACTAAGTGGCATTCTTCAGTTTCTGAAAGTGTAATCTCCAGGGTCTTTTTCCCACCTAATGCAATGCTGCATTTTTCTGTATTAGTAGTCATGGCTAAAATTCTGAGATTACCTGAGAGCTTAGCAATGAGCATAACCCAATTTCATACATTAGTGGAATCTCTCTTTAAAACTGTTGAGTTAGGGAATGTTAGTGACTAATAATCTCCAAATCTAAATTTTAAATATGTTGGTGCTGTCAAAAGAACCCCATGACTTACTTCTAATCAACAGAATATGGCAAAAGTAATGGGAAGCCACTCCTTTGATTATGTTACGTTATAGAAGATTGTCTGGCTAGCAGACACACTCTAGAGTCTCCCCTTTCACTGCTGGTTTTGAAAAAGCAAGCTTCCAAGGCTCCCACAACAAGAAAATGACTTCTGCAAACAACTATAGAGAGTTTGGAAGTGGATCCTTCCCCAGTCGAGCTAGCAGATGAGACCCCAGTCCCGGCTGACACCTTGACTGTAGCTTTTCAGAGGAGCCAGGAGAACCATGCCCAGACTCCTGACCCACAGAAAGAGGTAATAAATGCATGTTGATTTAAGCTGCTAATTGTGTGGAATTTGTTATGCAGCAATAAAAGCAGATACTGATTTTGGTACTAGATGTGGGGCACTGCTGTCATAAATAACCAAGTATGTGGGAGTGGTTTTGGGATCCTCATATAACAGCGGGTGCAGGCTGGAAAAATTACGAGGAGCATAATAGAAGGAAAGAATGCTGAAAATGTGTAACTTCTCTGATAATGTAATTTTATAAAAATGAATAAGCACTTATTGCTAGGGACAGAGAAACATGAAAACACTAGCTCATGTTTCACTAAACATGAAAACTTTAGCTTTGCTTTAAAACCGTGAACACGGACAGCATGGTAACCATAGTTAACACTGTATTGCGTATTTGAAAGTTGCTAAAACAGTAAATCTTAAAAGTTCTCATCACAAGGAAAAAATCTGTCACTATGTATGGTAATGGATGTTAACAAGACTTATTGTGGTGATCATTTCATAATATATACAAATATTGAATCATTATGTTGTACATCTGAAACATGTTATATGTCAATTATAAGTATATATTTAAAAAATTAAAACAACAAACATGGGGACAACTTGATGGATATAAACTAAGCAGATTGGGTACAATCATCCTTGGGAGGCTACTGGCCATTTTCATATCAAAAAAGTGTTAATTTTTCTCAAAATTTGTTTTAAGAAAAAACTTAAAGTATAATTAACAGTATATTAGTTTCAGGTGTACAATATAGTGATTCCACAATTCTATACATTACTCAGTGCTCATCATGGTAAGTGTAGTCTTCATCCCCTTCACCTATTTCACCCATTCCCCGCCCCCCTCCCCCCACCACCCCACCTCTCTGGCAACCCTCTGTATTCTATTTTTTGGTTTGTCTCTTTTTTTCTTTGTTAATTTCTTTTGTTTCTTAAATTCCAAACATTTGTGAGATCATATGGTATTTTTCTCTGACTTATTTCATTCAGCATTCTACCCTCTAGCTCCATCCATTTTGTTGCAAATGGCAAGATTTTATTCCTTTTTATGGCTGAGTAATATTCCTCTCTCTCTCCCTATATAAATGATATTCCATTATATAAAATTCCAAATCATTCCATTATATATAAATATATATATATACCATGTCATTATCCATTCATCTATTGATGGATACTTG
The DNA here is from genome assembly GCF_004348235.1 of Phoca vitulina. Classification (NCBI taxonomy): domain Eukaryota; kingdom Metazoa; phylum Chordata; class Mammalia; order Carnivora; family Phocidae; genus Phoca; species Phoca vitulina. The sequence continues at coordinate 25,849,258 of NW_022589727.1, forward strand.
GGCTGCTTCCATAATTTGGCTATTATAAATAATCCTGCAATAATCATAGGGGTGCATATATACTTTTAAATTAGTGTTTTCATATTCTTTGGGTAAATATCCAGTAGTGTGATTACTGAGTCATAGGGTAGCTCTATTTTTCATTTTTTTTTGAGGACCTCCATACTGTTTTCCACAGTGGCTGCACCAGTTTGCACGCCCACCAAGTGCATGAGGGCTCCTTTTTCTCCACATTCTCGCCAACACCTGTTGTTTCTTGTGTTGTTTTAGCCATTATGACAGGTGTGAGGTAATATCTCATTATAGTTTTGATTTGCATTTCCCTAATGATGAGTGATGCTGAGCATCTTTTCATGTGTCTGTGGGCCATTTGTAGGTCTTTGTAGAAATGTCTCTTCAGGTCTTCTGCCCATTTTAAAATTGGATTATTTGGGGTTTTCTTGGTGTTGATTTGTATAATTTCTTTATATATTTCAAATACTAGTCCTTTATCAGATATGTCATTTGAAAATATCTGTTGTCTTTTAGTTTTGCTGGTTGTTTCCTTCACTGTGCAGAAGCTTTTTATTTTGATGTAGTCCTAATAGTTTATTTTTGCTTTTGTTTCCCTTGCCTCAGGAGAACAGATCTAGAAAAATGTTGCTACAGCCGATGTCAGAGAGATTCCTGCCCATGCTCTCTTTTGGATTTTTATAGTTCAGGTCTCACATTTAGGTCTTTAGTCCATTTTGAGTTCATTTTTGCGTATGGTCTCAACACATTTTCTGATCAGCTTCAAACACAAAATGACGCTTCAGTACCTAAAATGAATACCCAGTACTGACAGTAAGAGCAACAGATAACTTCTTCACAGAAGAATATATGTGGGTCAAATCTAATAATTCTTTGGAAAAAAATTAAAATTAGTTTAAAAAAAATCAGCAAGCTAAGCGTGACACAGTAGTGTAGGCCAGCAACTGCAGTTCGGCGTTAGACTGCCTGGCCTGAGGAGTGTGCTGTGAATGAGCTGTGGGAACACACTGCACGGGCCCTTCTAGAATGCTGCGGCCAATCTGTTCCACTGTGGAGCTGACGTGTGTGAGAGAGGTGTCTCTCCAGGAGATTAAAAGCAGCCAGAAACACTGGGTTTATTGGCAAACCTCTTTTCTTATAAAAAACCTAACTTAGAAGATGAGACTCTGTGGTAACTAGTTGTACTTTTTAAGGCCTTCCTAGGCAACCAAACATTTATGTGTATGTATTGTTTCCTGTCTCCCATACCTCGAAGGGTCCATACACTGTGTCACCACAGGCACATTTTGTCCTGTAAAAAGACAAGCTCTATACAACGCAGAGGAATGAGGCCTCTGGTGTCATGCGCATGCTACCTCTTGGCTAAACACAGACAATACTGAAATTATCACACATGGAGAATCAGAGCTTTAAATGCATTTACCATTTTTATTTCGCTATGCAGAAACATACATTCACCATGGGCTGTGTGATGCAGTTGACAGTGTAATGGAGAATATATCTTTTTGAAGGCTATTTATAACTAAACACTAAATAGTTTAATTACAGTGGAAATTCTGTACAATTTAAGGCTTGGCTCTGAACTAGATTGTAAATATGGACCAGATTTGGAAATAAAACACTTTTTTCTTTTTCAAGTAAAAGAAGTAAAATCAACTCAAAAACACAAGGAAGAAGAAACAAAGAGAGAAAACAAAGCAACAGAAGCCCAACAGCTTTTTCTGGAGTGAAATTTCATAATATTGTAAACTAACAAAAACAGGTTTTCTTCCCCCATATAATGACAATTTACATATTTAGGACTTGTTAGGGAAATCTTGGAAGCTTTCCAGGTTGGACGCAGACCAAAGCAAACAAGGAAGAAATCACATTAATATGCTAAAATCAGTTCTACCTTATAACGAATCAAATTAGATACACAAAGCAGGATTGTAAGCATTAAATATTTCCAGAGGATTGAGAGTCGTTGCTGTGTATGGGTGAGAATAATAAAACCAGGTGAAACAAGTACGAGATTCAGGTTGTTTACTGAATAAACTCGGTTATTGGCACATCTAATCTGGGATAAACCTGACACATCGGACCTAGACAGCTTCTAGCATTTTCGGGTAATCTTCATTTGTCTGTAAACAAAAGATCTGTCACCTAAGAAATTGCGATTTTGTTTAGACTTTAATAATAAACTATGAAAGGCATGAATTGTTTATGTGTTACATGAGATCACGGTTTATATTGTTGGTTATGAACGTGCAGGTATAGCTGGAAACAGACACTTGGTGGAAATTAAAAATGCTACTCTTTTGTAATTTTATCGTTGCTTCATGCAATATCAGTTTTGTGATGCTGATTCGGATTGCTTTATTATGGGAAGATCTCTCTGCCAGTGTCTTTATTAATGGTCAAGATCAGTTCTCCTGGATTGAAATTTTCCATGGGCAGATACAAGTCAGCTGGGTTAGAAGAGGGAACTCCATATAGGCTCTGGTTTTCCTAATGGTTTGCATGACTGGATTCATGTGCAGGCTAAGTTATTCCTGTAGGAAAGAGATTTGATCAGTTACTCCTTGGAAAACACCTGAGAGTCTTCCACAGATTAAGGCCACAAAAAAAAAAAAAAAATGATCTTGCAGGTTATTACATGCACTTTTTGACAACATACTGTAAAATTCCTGCATAAGTCACTGATATGCGTTCTCTTACGTAACTACATCACCCAAGCGGCTGAAGCTCACTGGAGAACCCTTTTCCTGCTTTCTGTCTTCCAAAGAACATGATTAATTTGAACATAATGAGTGACCTTTTTTTTCCTTTAAGGGAGGCCGCTATTCAATCTATAGTTTCTAAACCAACATTAGAGAACTTCCTTATTTCATTTATACATGTAAAGCGTTTAAGAGACTTTTGTCACATAACCAAGTGTGCAAGTAGCTCGACGGTTGCATTCAGCATTCAAAGCCCTCTGGGGATGCTCTGGACCCATGAGTTCTTGCACGGCAGGTGGTGTGCATAACAAGTCTGTGCACACACAGAAGACGCTATCTGCTCCCAATGCCAGCCAAACAGCCGTTGAAAAGGCATGCACACACTTTCTATAGAAAAGCAGGAACACAAGGCTGCATTTTTGCCTCCTCCTGAGACATGATGCTATACTTAAGAGGAAAAAAAACCATCCCAAAGAATACAGAAAATATAAGACATCCAAAATCAAAGTGAATGCCCAGGTTTCAAATTCAGAAACAAAGCAAAATGAGAGCATAAACGGAAGCATAACCAAACATAGTTGCAGAGAAAGCTTACAATGAATGGGGTAATGTTGCTGTCCAAAGGAGAAAGGGGTACCTTTTATTTCCCTGGTATGTGGAACACACAAATTGTACCTTCCAGAACAAAGTGGCCTTCATTCTGATTAGGCCACATGGCAAGTGAAATCAAATCTGACACTTCGAATTTGGATAATGAAGAGCACAGGGCATGAATGAAAAGGAAACACCAGCGAGACCATGCAAGCAAAGACTGCTTCTTTCTTGATCCTCTACCTGGCAGAATATGTAAAAAGTCTACAGTATGGAACCCCCAAATCTGAAACAAACCAGCACCCACAAACCAATTCTCCACCCCCTTGGTGAGCAGCCCTGCCAATGCCAGTGAGAGAAGAAAGGAGGAAGGGGAGGAGGAAGAGGCAGGGGAAGGACAGAGGGAAGTGGCCCCATGCTACATGCCAGCCAAGGCCAAGCCTAGAGAATCAGCGTCGCCTCTTACCTGGGGTCAATCCTCTCCATCTTCTGGTGTGATCTCTGTCTCTTTATGGACCACTACTTTGGTCACTGACATGTCAGGGTGCTGCTCTTTGGCCTCTTTAATTGCCTGAGCCAGCGCCTATCCCCAGGAAATCACAGAAGGGCAAAGACAAAAAGGAGGTAGAACATGCATGATCAGTAGCAAGGTGGAGACTTATGAGCTAGATCTATACACGTAATTTACAAATGAGGTACAATGATTGCAAAAGGAATCGGACATTGCATATTGAAAAGTTACTTCAGAAAACTGTTTAGACTGCATGATGGACTAGAAGAACAACACTGGGCAGAGTGGGGCTGACCAGTGTCCCTGTTTCTCTGCCAGGGTATCGACCATTCTCACGCACACTACCTGGTCATGGTCGATGTCGGCATCTCCTGTGATGACTATCCGCTTTTCAATTCTTGTCTCTGAAATGCCTCCTTTCACAGTCTGCAAGGGACAGACAAGCATTACAAAGTTACCCACCTGGAAAAACGATCATGGTTCAGTGGGGGAAATGGCTGGAAATGCTAACAGAGTTTTAACTAACAGCATTCATGAAGAGTTGAAACGATTCTTTGGCAATTACTTAAAATCGTTAATTTCAGAAGTGAAGCTAAAATGGGAGTCCTTTGGGTGTGGCTGGCCAGTGTTTCTGGAACACCGACCATATGCTAAGGACTAGAGTTCGTGTTAAGCAAGAGATTTCAGAATGCATATTCCTAAACAGAAATGAGCACATAAGGGCAAATGCCCCAGAGACAGAGTGGGCATGAGGTGCAGCTGTGTGGGCGTCCCGGCAGTCACGTAACGCCGCCTGCACAGCCCAGCTGGCAAGAAGTTCCATGTAAGTGCCTTACTTTTATCTGTCCCCACTCCACTTACTTTGGTGATGTGGGTGGTGGTCGTGGTACTGGTGGTTTCAGATGTGATCGTCTGTGCACTCATTAGCACGCCTGGCTCCAAATCCGCACCAGCGTCAACCTACAGAAACAAAGGAACAGACACCACACTCAAATACTTATGTTGGGTCAGGGCATCACAATGACTCAGTCATCTCCCACAATCACTGTGTTGTCCAGTCAGCATACAGGAGCCGCGGCCCTCCGGACAGACTCACCCGAACATGGCCAGAGGTAACCGTCGTTAAAAAACTGGGACTTGAGAAATGTCAGTAGGGTCTGCTTGAGCTAATATTTTTCCTTATCTATGGCTAGAGAAATAGGTTTCTGAGCCTTATTCTACATTTTAAGATGTATGAAGACCTGTTTAAGTCACCTGATGTTTCTGGATCGGTAATAAAGTTTTAATTACTACCATTATCACTCTTGATATACACAGTTTAGCTGCTGGATCCTCTGAGTCTCACGAATTAAATGTCATCTAGTTATACTAGAATGCAGTAAGCCATTTAAGGGGCAAAACAAAGTGCCAGGGCTCTGGCCTTCACAGACTTCTTACCTGTGATGATTCATACGTGATGGTTTTTGTTTCCGTGTGAACGACCGGTACTTCCTTGGTAGAAATTTCTAGCTTTACTCCTCCTGGTGAAACACTGCCCAAACTGATGGTTTCTGTCTTCACAGTTGATGACTGTACCAACGGGAAGTAGGCAGAGCTGCTCTTATAGTTTGCACAAAGACATGATTTTGGTGTCTCCCCCCCCTCCCCCGCCCGGTGGGTATGGATAAGCACAGGTTAGTATGAAATAAATGTTTATGTATAACATGGGAAGGGTAAGTTGAGGAATGAGGCAGACACCAGGTCAGTCTTTCAGAATTCCATAGACATTTTTTTTTTTTAACATGGGATGTTCCAGGTAAAGGAAAGCATTTTGAAGGAAATGTTTAATGAACTCTTTTTACACTCCCCCTCCTCTATCACCTAAACTAATAAGTCAAAAATCATCAATTAGCCTTTTATTTAATAACTTCTTAGGAAGAAGGAACAAATATGAAGACATCAACTGTTCCCTACTCCATATACTTCAGGAATCTCAGTAAAAGAGAAAAAGAAGAAAGTTCTGGCATTTGGTACCAAGGCAAGCATGGTTTTTGGTCCTTCTGGGGAAGTACACTGATCAAATTTTCTATATCTTGGCTGGCCATGCATTCCCTGGGTCTACTGCCAATAATTACAATGAAGGCAGGAACTGTTTCCTGGAACCACACGTTATTAATAATCATTAAATATGTTTGCATGTGACCCCGAAGATGGAGACCAGCATGGAGACCCTATTGCCATGCAAGAGGGAAATGAGAGGAGAAACAAACTGCACTTGGAAAAGGCAGAAAATTAAGCTTAGCTCCCCCTTTATGCTTAACTAAATTTCGGGGACTCATAGATCAGTTCTACATCAGTGCGGAAAGTAATGTCAACTACTAGTTACCTCAAAATGAGGTTTTTGTTCCCAAGTTTCAGAAACGTGGATTGTTGCACTCTGCTCCTCCACTGGCTCGTGGGAAGCAGTGGCCGTCTCTTCCTGTTCGAGGACAGCTTTCTCGGCCACCTCCCCCTTCTCCTCCTTAGCTCCCTCCATCAGAGCAGAGCCCTCCTTCCCTTTCAAGCTAGAAGCATCAGCAGATGCTGCCTGGGCTGCAGCATCCAAGTCATCTCCAGCTGCGTAAGAAGCATCCCCACTTGCATGCACATTCATCACGTGTCTCTCCTCCACCAACACGGTTTCCTGCACAACCTTCTCAGTGCTAAGTGGCTGGGGGTGCTGGCTTGTTTCTGCCTCTACCTTGCTGGACCCAGTCTTGGTTTCCATTTGCTGCATGGGAAAAGATTGCAGTGTCAGTGTGACTTTCCACAAACCAAAGGTGAAAACACAAAAATCAAAACAAAAGCAGCCACTCACCAGGGCGCCTAAAGCCAGTGTCAAGTGCTTATGACCAGAAATGCTTATAGAAAATATAAATTAGCTTGCATTCCTCCCACCAGGGTGGATGCATGCCCCCTGCCCCGACACCCTTCCCCCAACCCCCGAGCCTGTGTTGCTATGTTGGGATAGCCACAAATGAAATAGGATGTGGATAAATGAAATAGGATGCGGATAAAATGCAATGAAAACAAAACAAAATGAAGGCACTGTAGTGTGTTCCCATTGGTTCTGGCAGCTTTCTGAGACCTGACAGGTGACATAAAATGCTTAAAAAAATTAAATGCTATGAAACTTTTTCAACACGACTGCTGAAATCTGAATTTTGAATATCTGAAGTATGTTCTAGTGATGCAACTAAAGGCACATGACAGCTATGCCAAGCAGGCACAAAGGAAAACCACCGAAGATACCTCTGAGGTGTTTAAGGCAAAGCCACTTGAGCAAAACACATACACACACACACACACACACACTCTCACTCGCTCACACATACGTGCACACACCAAAAAGGCTAAGAAAGGCAAATAGGCAGAGTCAGGAACACCAAAGAGGAAGCAATTGGCCACCTGAACCCAGCTTTGAGAAGTAGAAGTAACCCCTCCTATGAATTCTGTTGGTTTTCTTGCAGACTCTAATAAACTGAAGATTTCAGAGCCATCCATGAGCTTTTCAGCAGAAGACTGTTTAGTCTGAGTGAACAAAGAAACGGACAGTCAAGCACAGAGACAGGAACATAGGTGGGCACATTCACATTCACAGCTGCTTAGACAAAACTGTAGGGGAGGAAGGAGGGAGGAGGGAGGAGGGACTCTACCATACAGATTTTGGAAACGGAAAAGAATGGGAAACAAAATAGCAAATTGAGGCGACCATGAGCTCTGGTTTGGGAAAGCAGAGAGAGTTATTAGGATATGGGCGGTGCTGGTTTAAGCAGACCATTCTCCCTTCATTGCAAGCCCCAGGAGCACTACCAACCACATCTCGGGATCGGGGAGCTGGAAATAAAACGGAAAGTGTTTTAACGCTTACACGGTATTGATCTAACCATGAAAAAAAGTAAAAAGCTTGGGTCGGCTGCTCTCAACATAAAGCCAAACAGCAAGAGGAACAGAAAAGTTGAGGGTGGAAGAGCACTGCCTCAAAAAAATGTCATGCTGGAATCTGAAACAGTGGCCCAAACGAAAGGCACTGGTTACCACAACTCGGGACGTGGCAGACTCAGTAACGTAATGAGCAGTGGCCACGGTGACGGCCGGTTCCTGGGAGTATCTCCACTCGGACAGGCTCTTCTGCCTGGGACCAAAGAATCCCACTCTCAAGACCTCGCCCTCGGGCGGTGGCTCCGTCCTGCCGAGGCACGTGCTGTCCAGCCCCGCGTGGGGCCCCGTGTCCCGGCCCAGCTGTGGGGCTTTCTGCAGCTCTTCTTCCTCGGGGCTCGGCTGCCGGGACTCAGCTTCCTGGATGGGAGCCAGGGATTCGGACAATTTCCGTTTAGGGGTGTGGACCTCGGGTCCTCTTTTCGATTTCTCGTCAGGGTGGGCATCCAGGGCCTCGTAATCGGCCATGCCTGAAATGATCTTTACCGACTCTGACAACCCTCTGTCTGTTTTCGGAAAGGCTTCCAGACTGCAGGGCTGCACCCCCTTCTCCCCCTCCTTGGCTTTTCCAGTCATGGTAACGATCTTCCCCGATACAGTGTCGTAGGATTTTCCTAGAGTGTATATTTTCTGTTTGCTCTCTCCTCTCAACTGCATTTCCTGGGCCAAGTCATCGAAGCTCTGCATTTCAAGGGCACCAGATCTTAACAGATCGGCGGGGATGTCACCGCTTCTACTGCTCATGGTCACCACCTTGTAAGTCACAATCTTTTTCGAATCACCATCAACTACCTCAGTGGGTACTTTGTCTACAATAACCCAATCCTCTGTGCCCTATATTTGAAATATAAAAGCTAAATTAGAAATTCTGATGGTCTCATTTCTAAAATAAGAATCCTTTAAGAAAACCAGGGCAAAAGCTACACTGTGATGTGACTGCACAGTGCTGGTGTTAATGTCTAAGGATTACGGTCACAGAGCTCTTCTTCTCTGAAATGTACAAACTCTAGCCTTCAACTTGGAATACAGTCTGCATGTAGAATTGCAATTGCAGATTTCTTTAAGCAGGAACATACCTTGGTGGTAAGTGTTTGCAAGACTCTATTTGACCTTACACTAACAGTCTGATCATTTTGTATTTCAAGAGTAAATGACATTACTGAAGTTGTTGTACAAGTCATTTAGCTTGTATGGGCACAAAAAGACCATTTTCCAGGACAACTATAACACTGCACTTCCTATCTGCTGTTTTCACAAAGAACTCGCCAGCATCCCATGAATTTCTGTGAATACCATTTCTCATGTTTGTAAATTCTACTTCCTCATATAGGAGGCTTGAATCCACTACAGCGCTTACTATTCAATAAACACTGAGTGTGCCCTATTCAAGGCACGGCCAGGAAGTCCCTCCTACCGCTGGGGCATTGTTGGAGCCTCTTATCAACAGCTCATGGTGGTCTGTACCGTGTTCCAATCTTATTTACAAGCGAAGTTCATCATCTGAGTAGTTTCTTTGCCACTTTTCTTAGTACTTAGTTCCAATACGGCAGAAGAAATGAAAGTTAAGAGACTTGTATTTGAGAAGGCTACTAGGATGAGACCAGGCAGCGGACTAGTCTAACAGATCAGGAAGGGAAGAAAAATCAAATCAGGGGCAATTGAGCACCTTGATTTACATTTTAAACTACAGCGTTTTCTGCTTGCATAGGAATCTAGAAATTTGTGTACCTTACAAACAAAAATTACAGATCGGTCTACGTGCTGGTGCTGGATTAAAGCAAATGAATTGAAAACCTCTAGGGTCGATGGGATAGTTTTCTGGAAAATGATTTGACGAGAGGTAACCACAGAGCCTGCAGAATCTCCTTCCTGCATTTTCTTTATCAGACTCGGCTAGTGGGAAAACCAATAAAAGTTCAGAACTTTCAAAATCAGTCAAGGTCATCTAAGTTAGTATCACTCTATGGGTAAAGCAGACAGTAAAAAGTCCAACAATATTATTAGAAAGCATCATCATAATGCTTCAATGACCACACGCAGCTATAGTCACCGAGAAGCAAGAGCCATAAAGTACTGATGGCTAACGATAACCAAAATAGTAAGAAAATTCCCTTTCCCCTCCCCAGAATCTAAGCAAAAATGACATACCTACCTTAGTTTTAAGCGAGGCAGATTTAAAAAGGAAAATAAAAACTAAAGACATTTCAGTGACACTGAAAGCTGAAGAGCAATTCCCTTCTGGGAAATTCCTTTATGTTTGTTTTTTACCTGAGACTCAAGGAATGGAGAGCTTCCTTGCTGCAAAAATATAACTTTTTCAGAAATTTCTTTTTCTTCTTTGGTCTGTTTGAATAAAGGGGGTTGGGTTGGAGAAGAGGAAGTAGACAGTTTCCAAAAAAAGGCAAGTTAGGAAGAGAGTTCTTTTACTGTGTCGTACATATAATAGTCATTCATCTCTTTCTGAAGAAGTGAATTATTGCTTATGAATTTGAAAAGTGGTCTGAAACCATCTCAAAGTTTCATGATCATGTCCCCAAAGTAACAGATTATTTTCTGAAGCTCCAGTGTTTGACTCACACGTTTTCCACTTCTATAAATACAAAACATGCAAGAGCCAAAGAAAAATCTCCTTGGCATTCGCAGTGTCTAGGCCAGTCATGTGCAAAACCGTGGAAGTGAGGAGTAAAAGAAAATGTGAAGACAAAAAAAAAAAAAAATTAAGTGAGGAAAAAAACCCTCACTCCTACATCTGACAAACTCTTGACTGCATTCCCCACTGAAGTGCTGGCTTCATCCCGGGCGAGGAAATACACACGGGCCACTGCCATCAGCTACTAGCTCGAGTAAACCCAGACCTAGATTGATTCCTTTATTATCCCACAGAAAACAAAGTATACTCAAAACTTATAGCTTTATTTGAACTTTCATAAGATGGTGAATAACTTTAAAAAGTCAATTTCAAAATATCTTTGTGAAAAATTAAGTACTTCAAGTCACGCTTAACATGTAACATTAAGAAACGTTGAGGTAAATATGCCATGTTAGCAACTAGCTTCTTCCTTTTACCTACTTTCTAGTCCTTCCTGTAGTATTGAGTAGGAATAATTCAAGTGGCAATATACTAGCTACTGAGCCCATCTCTGTGCATAGCGTATAGATAGCTCCGTGGAGTACTGACAGAAAGGGTATTCAGGAAGAGTAATCTAAAAAATCATAACAGAAAGCCCAAAGTTTCTAAAAGGACAGAGTTTTTAAAATAAATCCTATTGTAAACAACATAATTTAATGAGAATTATTTACTATTCCTATGTGTGTACAAACCTATCAGTACTACTTTTAATAGTTTGCCTATAAGAGTTTGTAAGGGGACATCTGGAATATTCTCCTGAAGGACCTGCTGGCAAATTTTGATAGCATCGTTTTCCTATGCCCCTTTTTCAATGAAGAACAAGTAAGATATTTCTGAAGGGGGAAAAAAAAATCAACCCTATCCCTCCCCATTTTGGAGAAAGGTATTGGAAAAGACAAAATGTAACATGTGGTATCATTAAATATGGATTTTTGTTTTGTTTGTTTTACTTTCAATTGTAGCCTCTTTTTCATAGAGAAATAAGAAACAGGAAGGAAAGGTCAAAATTATAGGTACTTTTCAGAATACCACTGCCAGGCCTCTAATTATAATCACTGAGGTAAATATTATTCCTAAGATGAAAGCCTAAAAAAAACCAATAATAGCAGGAAAACAGTGGTTTTTAGCATCTCCTGTTATCTGACATCAACCAATTTCAAAATTTTCTTTGTCTATAATGAAAGTATCAACACTGTCTACATTCTGAACTGTGTGTGTCCGCTGAGAGAAAAGGGTAACATAAGGGATAGGTCTTAAAATAAAATCCTATAGATGGTCAACCTCAATTCAGTTATTTCAGCTAAAGACAAGTGAAGAGATGCTGATAAAGAAAGAAAAGCTGATAATCGAAATGTTCACTTTTATCACGGGTTAGAAGAGAGTCAGCTGTATGCTCCAAACATTTTTAGTTACTTAAAACATTCATCACTATATCATAATTGGGAAGCAAGGCTCTTGTACTGGCATGCAAAATGTACTGAGGTATTACTCACTCTCAGGTGATTAGGGATTTGTGCAGAGCCATGGCCCTTGTTTCTCCCTGGGCCAGGGTGTTCTCAAACTGGGCTGTGCTTTAGAATTACGTGGAGATCTTTTAAAATAATAGTACTACGTGGGGGTGCAGCTCAGACGAATGAAATCAGTCTCTGATTTAATAGCTCCTAGGCCTAGTATTTTTAAGACTTCCCATAGGAAATTTTAATATGTACCTAGAGTTGCATGCACCCCAAGGCCTGATGGAAAGTCACAGAAGTCAGATTCGGAGAATGAAGATAACTCTCCCTATCCACAAACAGATGATCATAGTGAATGGTTTCCGCCCCCCCCCCCTCCAGCCCCAATTTGAGACCCATACAAAACCTGACTAGCAAGAGTAGAGCTGGAGTAGAAAGCAGACATATGCACAAAGAGAGTCGATTTCACTTATTCATGGTAATTATGTTCAATAAAATCCCCATGAATAGTGAGTTGGTGAATACTGAACCACTGATTTTATGGGAAACACATGGTTAAGGCTCCTGTGAGTCTCTGGTCATGATATTGTCATCAACTGTTCGATACATAACCTTGTTTTGTATGTGTTTTTGTTTAAAGACTCCTTTATTTAATACGTATTATTGATCCGTTAACATTGAACTCATGCCCAACAGCACTCTAACTTATTCCTGAATGAGACTTCTCTAATACATATATTTTCCCAAAAGGCAAGTGACAGCCTTCTTGTGCTTAGGAACACTAGCTCACACTTCAGGGCTATGTCTGGGGGTCATCTGAAGTGGCAAAATCACCCAGGGAAACACAAAAACATGGCACTAAATAGGCCTGAAAAGCACATTTATTTACAGTATGGGAACTGAAACAGGAAGGCAGGGCCCTGCCTTGTGCAACCAAAGCTGGGACCATGCATGGTTGAGACACAAAGTTTTCACCACTCTGTGTCTGTCTGCAGACGACTGGGAAAGTGCCATTAAGGCTGATTTTAGGGTTACAATAAATTCCAGTGAGTAGGCTAATGTGCAACTATGGAATCTGTGAATCAGGAGGATCACCCGTGCTAAGCTTACGTGCCATAAGACTACCACCTGCGTTGACAAAGAGGCTGATATTGGCACTGCAGAAGCGCTAATGGGTATTGCATTTTGGTTGGGGTTTGGAAACTTTTAGTATTCAAGTGACCACAAGGGCATATACCTCTAATGTGGACTCAGTGTAGGAGCATCACCAAAGGCTGTCATGGGAAATATCTGTGGACAGAGACATACCCGGAGGCCTTCACGGACCATACGTCTATCCTTCCTGTTTGGTGGGCCCTGTATACGGGCTTGTCTATGTTCCAAAGTGTGCATTGCTTTGGGGCCTCCTTGCTACTTATCTGCTATTAACTCAGTATTTGAAAGTTGAAACCACTGGCAATAAAATTCCCATTTTATAGTAAACATACACGATAGTCTTAGAATATAATCACTACTACTAGCTCATTATATATTACTCAAGTCATCTGAATGAAACAGATATGTAATGGTACAGGAATGCTTTGGCAACAGTACTTTTCATCTATTCTGCATAAAAGGGCCCTTTTCAAAGTAATTGAAATGGATTCATACCTTGTCACGTTTCAGCTGGGATTGGAATTATCATGAATATAGTGATTTGTGATCACTTTTGATAAATAGCTTTCAAGGGAAGTTTAGAAAATGATCAAAATGAGTGTCATTATATTCTTCTTTTCACTGCAAGGACCTAAACATTGCATATGGACTACCACTTAAAGGGTTTTTCTCTCATAAAGGCCTAAGTTTTTGATTTTTTTCTGTTCTAGCTCAGCTTTCTGGACAAATATGTTATAACAACAGTCTTGATAAGAAAGAAGTTAATCAGTATAATGCTAGAAAGATGCAGTTATTAAAAAACTACTTCTTTTGGGGCACCTGGGTGGCTCAGATGGTTAAGCATCTGCCTTCTGCTCAGGTCATGATCTCCAGGTCCTGGGATCGAGCCCCACATCAGACTCCCAGCTCAGCCAGGAGTCTGCTTCTCCCTCTCCTTCTGCCTCTCCCCCGCTTGTGCTTTCTCTGTCTCTCTCCCTCTCAATTGAATAAATAAAATCTTTAAAAAAAAAAAAACAAAAATTACTTCTTTTGAAAGACAGATAAAGCAAGATGATGTCTAATAGCTGACAGTCAGATGAGTACCACTGATATTTGTGGGTCCCACAGTGGGAGCCCCGAAGTAGGATCTGCTGAATCCTCACAGTCTGGCTGTCCATTTAAAGAAAGCTTTCCAATATGGAACACTCTTACTTAAAAAGACATTCTGGCCTCTATGTTCTCTATTAAAAACCAAATAAAAACTGATTATAAATCAGTTAAAATAATCAGTCATGTATATTTTAAAAAATCAGTTAAAATCGAATCAAACACAAATTATACCAGCAAAAGCCTGGTGTAGTATTCCCAGAGTAAAACACGTCTTGAAATTCTGTCAACTTCAGATCAGTGTTGAGTCAAACATTAGACAATCTCCCTACGCCTCATCTTGCCACTGATGAGAAACACTCATGAGTTTTCAGGGTACTTTTTAATGCAGCAGAAAAAAGCATTTTTCAGAAAAAGTGTCAGTTCATTAAGACAGTATCTCAATTTCTCCCAGCTGTGAAATCTAGGTTCACAGTTAGAACAAACCAATTTGCATGCACTAGAGTTTCCCTGGGCCTCCTTGTTCATTCCAAGCACCCTGGGATGTGACTACTCACTCCTCAGCCGCCACATCATTTTACTTTGCAGCTTTTCTTGGGAGCCCAGAGTAGGTCAGTTCTGTTTTTACACAGACCAGTGGTGAGACTGCTTACTCAGAAGCTTGCAAAGAAGCACCGCCAGTGAGCAGAAGACAGTGACAACCCAAAGCCCGAATACCGACCTCTTCAAGGACGAGCGGCTCGATCATAGGCGCGTCCTCCTGCCTGGCGGCTAGTCGCACCGGGGAGGTAGAAAGCCTCTTTTCCCATTCATTCGTGATGGCAGTGTCTGTGGAGGTTTCTAAAAAGGTTCTTTTCAGCTCACTAATATTGGTTTGATGTTTCATCAGGTCATCTTGAGTTTTATCTAGCTCCTATATTCAGAACATAAAGAATCCAACAGTCAACATTTTACATTTGCCTTCCTATCTGTGTTTTTTTTTTTTTTTTTTTTAAGTAACGTCAATCTCATTAGTAGTCAAAATAAAAGAATTCTGATCAGGGCTCATAACACAACCACAAGCACTTTGGTGAAAATGTGACATTTCTAAGGAAAAGAGAAGAAAAAAAATCTAGTTCACGCAAGCATAAAAATCAAAAGAGTTTTGAAAGGCAAACTATAAAGAGTGTAATTCACATGTAACCAGAAAAAAATTAAAATAAATACACACAGGAAAAAGGATCTATATCTAGGAGAGAGGGAGGCACCAGAGCAGGCTGAGAAGGTATCCCCACTTATTCACAGGTGAGAGCACTCAGTGCATGCAGCATCGTACGAGCCCACAGGTACGCCCCCAGAAGAGACGCCGACACACACACATGCACTGGTATGCGCCAATACCAACCTCTAACATAAGATTACTATGTTTGACATACACATTTTCACCCTTTATTCGCTTAATCAGACTATTCTGAAAAAAGTGGAGAAGAAAGGGAAAGGTAAGGGACGCGGTAGTCACGGGCACAGACGCCATCCTGCACGCTGCACCGACAACATGGGTAACCGCCTACAGAGCATGCTGGAAGACCGGAACACCGGAGACGCACAACGCTCATCACACGCTGGGTTTTGCTTTCGCTTTATTTTTAATTTTCTACCTGTGCCTTGAGCTCTGCATCTTCCTCCTGGTCCGACTGTCAGCATCAAGAAAGAGTGGGAAATAAAGTCTTACCATGTAATTGACTCTACAACTGAAGAACTATGGTCTATAGAAACTTGCTAAAAGGGGGCACTGGCTTGCTCTTGTACATGGATGCTATTTCTTTCCTATATGCAAGCCACAACACTCTCATGCGCAAATTACGATGCTTATTAAGAAGACAGGAGTAAAAGATTCCTTGCTCGGTGGGTCTTTGACACTTTAACCTGGGACTTCTGAGTGTGATGAGCACACACACATAAGTGGGAGGTGACAGCTAGGGGCTTGGAAGGCTGTCCTTAATGCACAGTAGAAATGGTTCAGGAAGTGTGGGGACCCACACTAAAACTAAAACTCACAAGAATGGTTAGGATTATCCAATAATGAGATCTCCCTTGGAATGTATGAATCTTTATAATCCTATGAGGTTATAGCTATTATTATCCCCAACTTGTAGGCCAGAGAACCGAGGCTCAAAGAATTTAACATAGAGGGTCCCACATTTAAGAATTTCTTGGAACTGTGAATTTCTTGAACCCATATACTTAAAAATAAATGAACTTGGGAAGGGAGGAAGCGGATATGTTAAGAAAGTTAAAAAGAAAAAAAAAAAAAGGAATCAACTATCATCAACATTACCAGCATTTCTTTAGAATGTCAATAGGATCATTGTTGAGTTTTTAAAAAATACAACAGATTTATCTAAAAGCCACTTCATTATCCTGATTTTTCTTTTTTTTTTTTTTTTAAGATTTTATTTATTTATTTGACAGAGAGAGACACAGCGAGAGAGGGAACACAAGCAGGGGGAGCGGGAGAGGGAGAAGCAGGCCTCCCGCCGAGCTGGGAGCCCGATGCGGGGCTCGATCCCAGCACCGTGGGATCATGACTTGAGCCGAAGGCAGACGCTTAATGACTGAGCCACCCAGGCGCCCCTATCCTGATTTTTCTAATTGCAAGGATCTGTTTAGTCCTTGGACTGGTGTCCAGGTACCAGGAACGAGGTAAGTAGGCTAAGCTACATGTGCAGGCAGTAGTAAAGCTGTGTGTCTCGCTGGTGGTACTCAGACCCAGGTCCACAGGAGGCCCACAGTGTAATTACAGGTAAGAAGAGGAAGACACCTGAGCAGGTGGCCTGTAACACATCAGTCTATCTTGCTCTCAGCCTCCTTATCTGCCCATGGGGCAAGACTGCCTACCCAGCACGCCTCACCCAGCACTACTATTGTCCTGGCTCCCGAGAGGAGATAAGGGAAAGTGTTTAAAAAGTGTGGGAGGGCACAGGTAAGTCTAACACAGTGCTGGCAACACACTAATTCTTAAGTGTGTGGGGCATTCACAGCTCTTTGTTTTATTTTTAAGCTTCACAGTAACTTATGTTGCATGTATATGTTTGCATGCTTCAAATGTTATGTAACAACCTTTAGAACTGCTATAGAAATTTAGAGTATTATTAAAATATTTTTCACTTACGGTACACATTAAGATTCCAAGGAAGTTTACTGAATTAACATGTAGCTACATGTAACTGATAATTCTTATAAAATCAAGATGTAATTTTGTTACAATTTGACACAGAAAATTATTAATTTGTAGTAAATTTATACGTGATTGCTTAAAAGAATCTGAATAGTTGTTGTTTTACAATATTATTTTTTTAAATTTCTTTTTAAGTAGACTCTACGCGCCCAATGTGGGGCTTGAACTCATGACCCCAAGATCAAGAGTCAGAGTGGCATGCTCTACCGACTGAGCCAGCCAGGTGCCCCTATTATAATAATAATAACAACATTATTATTATTATACTTTTCAATGCCAGTGCTGTTATTTTTAATTTAAAAAAATTATGATTTCCAAACTTTGAGATGAACTCTGGCATTTCCCAAGGATGAAAACTCCATTTTAAAAGGTTTTTCTGAAGATATTTTCAATTAAGTATTATACAGATACTATTTACATTTTTAGTTCTTCCTGAAGGTCCTACTAGAAAAGACTGTTCTAACTGGATGATGTAAAAAACAACTCCACAAAGTAAAAAATAAATTCTGTGAGCACTTCAGGAAAGGAACATCTTGGCTTCCATTACTACACTGTTTTTACAGAAATTTTAGTTATTTGTAGAGAAGCTTCGAAAAACAACATAAGCACACACGTTTATTTATCCTAAAGAATTCATAAAGGATAAATGATAGCATAGTATGATCACCTTTTTTTTTTTTTTTGGAATAGAGTACTAACAGTAATTTGCTAATTTTTTCTTCCTTAGAGAATCCATTTCTTTTGAGTGACCTAGGTTATATCCATCTTGTCTACAAAAATAAGAGAATTATTATTTTAATAATTATTATTTGACCATTTGGGATTTAAAAATATATCTGTATCTAGTAAATAAGCTAATTAAATTAATTGTGACCCTCCTCCTCACTGATCATGGCTATCACACACAAACAGCCTCTCATTTGGGAAAGGGGAATATATATATATATATATATATATATATATATATAATTTTTTTTTTTTTTTAAGTATTATTGGTTTAGCCAAAGGTTCTCAAAATGTGATCCTAAAATGGCAGAGTCAACATCCCTGGGAACTTGTTAGAAAGGCAAATTCTGGAGTCCCACCCTAGACCTTCTTCTTTTGCACAAGAAACATGAGAAGGGGACCCTGCCAGAGGATTCTGATGCAGGCCAGAGTTTGAGAACCACTGGCTTAGGCAATAGAATATATTTACTTCCTCCTTTCAAAGTAAGAATTTGTCTCCGCTCTTTAAAAGCTAGTATGCAAAGGCCCTAAAGGCAGAGCCCCGTTCATGAGGCACTTGCGCTGGGCAGCCACCAGTCGCCTGCCCGCAGTGATGGTACCAACCTCAGTGGCCGTGGTCTCCCCGTCCGCCGCCGTGTCTGTGCGCTCACTGTCGGTCTATTGATCACAGAAGTGACCAGGGTCCGGGAGGAAGGCAGGAATAGAAAACAAACGCGTTCGGTCAAATAGGGCATGGCACAGGTCCAACAGCTCGCTCTCTTTCTCTGTGATCTGATTCATACTACCTTCCCACAAGAATGCAGGTTCAAGCAAAAGCCAAAGAAAGGCCAGAGCCAGGCTTCATCAGCAGAGCCACTCGGAGGAAGGCCAGAGGCGCACAGCCTGCGGGAACCGCAGGGACTGCATTAGCCAAGCTGACCTGTCTGGTTTCATGTCTCAGGAAAACCAAATTGTCCTTCTCCCCCCGCCCCGTTTAACTAAAACCCCGAGAAAGATCTCTTAAGAATGTTCAATGCAAATAAAATTGATGTTTGTATATGTTTGTTATTCTACTGATATGTCACATTTGAAAGGTAAATTAAAATGTAAATTTAAATAAAAAGCTACTCTGTCACTGGACTTTCAGCCCCTCATTTATATCACGTTGATAATTTACACCCATTTATGACCATCAGGCTGTCTGCATTACCTATTACTTATAAAAAGCACATGCCAGTGACTCACAGGCATATGTTTTATATGTGAAAAATGTAACTCAGTTTTCAAGTAGCAGTGTTACCTAGATTTTTTATAGACTGTTATTTTGCCCCACCCTCCAAGATAAAGAAGTATATCAAAGTAGGTATTTAAACATCTCTTTCCAAAACAACCATTCAAATGAAGCAAATTATAATAATAATAAAAAAATGAAGAGAGAAAGAGAGACATCTACTTGTAAACAAATAAAACAAAGCACAGCATTTGACAGAGCCTAAGTTTTCAAGGGAGAATTATAATAGTAATTTCAGGACTGGGTTTTAAGAGGTTTCATAAAGGTTTATGGTTTAAAACAGAAACTATTTTCTTTGGAGTACAACAGAACCACAGCTATTGAAGATGGGACATTTAAATGCCGTAATATATTATTAACTGAATTTCCCTCCACAAATGTCAACTAATCACTAATAAAATTCCCTTGAGCAAAGATACGCGATTAATATTTTGAAAACAAAAATAAAAACTGGGAGCCGTAAGCCTGTGAACCTGCCTCTCCAAATTATCTTTGAATCCTAACAACAAGGAATTTCAAGAAGGACAACTGGGACAGGGATGTGCATATCGACCTTACTCCGGCTAGGCGGATTTCTTGGCACCATCCCAAATTTCCATTTTATATATGCCTAAAAGAAAATACATTAAAATTCATGTTTGGCATGTGTGCCTGAGGTGGCCAGCTACCATGCCTAAGTAGAACATAATTTTCAGTAGTTTGGTAAAGAATGTGCGCTGACACATTTTCATGACCTGACCACCTTCGCAACACCCGGCGGGGGAGGGGTGGCTATTAGTTTTCTGATGAGGGTGATCATTGCTATGGTGTTAGCATGGCTTCCCCAACTGACAGCCTAGGGAATGGCCAATTTGACATAGGGGGAGAGAGACAGGTTATTGTTCAAGTGTATAATAACCCAAAGAAACCTTAGGCTTTCAAGAATAAATAGGAATGACTGGTGGTGCTCGGTGTGCGAACTCATTTTGTGAAACACTTCCAAGGTGCTTGAAAGTATTTCTTTTCTTACATAATCTCCCTTACGGCTTTAAAATCTACTAAAGCATCTTGGCTTTAGATTACAGTCCTGGTTAAGAGTGAGGGCTCTGATGTCAGACTGACATGAGCTCAAATCCTTGCTATTGAAATCTGTGAGACACTAGACATGTTTCATGTTTTAATCCCCATTTCCTTCCAGCAAAATGGAGAAAAAATAACAGCCCTGACTGTATTAGGTAATGGACACTAAGTGCTTTCTATAACGCCTGACACATGCAGACCTAAAAGTGCATGTAATAACTGTCATATGTTGATGTTAATATATTAGTATCACATTATAATATTACAAAATTACTACTACCATTTTTTCTAGCTATATGAAAAAATAGCTTAGGCCTTAAATTCTTACTGAGCATGTAGTCAGTTATTCGACAAATATAGTGCATGATCAATAAATAATGAATGAAGAAAGTCTGAATAAAGTAGCTTTTATAGCACAAGCAGCTTTTATATATTATTTATATAATATACTACGACTAAACAAAACTACAAAATGTATAACAGGTCACGAACTATCATATGATTCTACGTCTACACAACTTAAAATTTTAAAAATCGGTTGATCGATTAATTTTTTCCTCCAAATTTGAATCTTTTTTGTATTATGAAAAAATTCCTCACAAATTGACACATAAATACATTCTACGGTATGGTGAACTAAGTTCAGCTTACGTTTCTTGACAGATGATTTAATATTCTGTGCCCCTTCTTATGTGACCATTCTTGAAGGTACAAAAGAAAAAAACATGATTGGTCAACAGCTTTATAGTTTGAAATGATTCTGCCTTTCCACCCTGGGTTTCACTCTTGAGAAAGGCAGGATCTAATTAAACTACTCCAACACGTGAGAAATGTAAGCATCCACGACAAAATATTTGAAAATAATTACATTCATAGTGATTTAGTGATTTTGCAAAATGAACGTGACAGAGCTGAACCTTATGTTACACAAAGTCACCCTGTTTAGCTGCCAAAGTGCTTGAAGCCTAGAGAATAAAACAGGCCATGTCAACAAATGGCTTTTTTTTTTTTTTTTTTTTCTTTAATGAAATGACCTACATAGGAGTCCTCCAGTTCAGCCTGAACTAGAGAGCATAGCTCTTAACACTTGGGGTTAAGAGACGACATTGAACAGATGGCCATACGTGAGTCTCGTGTTAGGAGAGCTGTCATGGGCGACCGGGGCTGGACAGGAGGGCGAAGACCGCAGTGGCCAGAGCTGGCTCACGGTGTCAGAAGTTTGCAATAACAGGGAGACTTATCGGCTGGGAAGCTCCAGTCACGTGGTCACCGGCTTGCATTGGGTAACTGCTGTGATTTGTTTTGCTGATGTAATGCAGACATGCCCAAATTTAACATTAATTTTCATGCACTGATTACAACAAGATGTATACCCTGGATTAGGCACAAGATCTGTGTGGTTTGCTACAGAAAAGTTCAGTTACTTAGAATTCAGAAAAGCAGAAAATGGCAATCTTTTTGCTTTATGTTAGCTGGATGACTAACTCCATTGCTAAAGGAAAAATAGATGTCCAGGTTGGAAACCAGCTAATGTTACGGTCTTTGTAGATAATCTTGTGGTCTTCATGTTGTACGTTCTAGCCCTACGTTATCTGATCATATTGCCACTGTGAGAAATGGTGATATTAAAGCCTAGGATTCATTCTCTTAAAATATTTTCCATGTATGGAAATAGTTTTATATTAGATAAATAAAGTCATATGGACTTTGGAGCTAAGTCATATGGCCCAAGAACCTTGCAAAGGGCTCTTATGCAATATCAAATTGAAAAGGGCAAATTTTTATTTAAAACATCTGAGGCCATTCCCATTTTTTTCCTTCTGCTGCTAAGAAATGGTCATAATATCACTAAATATCAACACAATTCTATATACCCACAGGTGCAGCTCAAATTATGATTTCCGACTGAGCTGAAAACTGAATAGACTTTTCCCTTTTTTTTTTTTAGTGTTGCTTTGACTTTGTGACTTTTTGTTTTTTTTAAATGCTGGGAGTACTGGGCTTGTCTCCTGCCACAAAAAGCCTTGTTTTGTGAGAACAGAAGAGCTGGAGGGGCCTGGGGAGGGTGTGGGCAGGAAGGTGGGTGACGGCCAGGCCCTCTGTTGGCAGCTTCTGTTCTTTTTCCCCTGCGGTCTGTTTGAAGGGAACTGCTGGGTTGTTCACACATCTGGAGAGTGGTGTGAAAGGAGAGCAGTGAAGAGGAAAAGCTACCGGGCTACCATGTCAACTCACCCACTGGCTCAGATGAGGGACAGGAGACGGACAGGTGGCATGTCTTCTCAGACAGAGGCTGAAGGCCCCAATCCTTTCCCCACTGAGCACATGCCTGGCTGAGAGCCGCAGGGGCCTACCCAGCTCCCCTGACCTTTCCAGACTGTCCACACATGCCTGGATTTTTTGGCTCATGCTGGGAGTTGAAAGGATCACTGCCATCCAATATATGCGTTGGCACCGTGAGGACTGATGAACTTTCAGCCCCTTTTTACAGCATGAAGACATCTTCAAGGAGTCTTTTCCCAACAGTGTTTGAAAATTGCAGTTATTTTTGGTCCTCTCTGAGGCCCTTCCAACGACTGAGGTCACCTGGGCCTTTTCATCTACTCAAGCGTTTTTTCTGACCCAACACAGCCTTAGGATCTGGCTCGCCTCTGTGAGTAGCAAAGGCAGTCTGGGGATATTTCGGAATCTCCAGGGAGGAGAGGCATCAATATAGTTGGGGGAAAGCTACCCAGCTGATGACGACCCACCTCCTCTGGCTGTTCATTCCCACCTTGCCGTGAGGGTCGTTTATCCACTGGTATCACCGCTGTGTACGTACCATGATGCCAGAAGGCGTTTGGGGAACACCCCATCAATCCGACTCAAACTTATTTCTCGGTCTTATAGGTCCCTTCCTTTATGAACCAGTAACTGACCAGAACCTTTAACCTAGCCCTGATTTTTAACACAGCTAATGGGTTCTTTAAAATGGACTTCTGAGTCCTTCGTCAGGGTAGAGTTCAGCGGGCGGCCGAGCGCTTCTGAGCCGGGCGCAGCCTGCTCCATCCACATGGTGTTGTGCCTAACCCGGGGGCCGCGGGGGGACTCCCCGACACACAGAAACCTCTCACATGTCGGCACAGACAATAAATGAGGCTCTGAAAGTAGGACCACTATGGCAGTAGGCGCCTAACACTGCTTCGGACCGAAGCCCCGACCACGACAGGGAAGTGTGCTCTATGCCGAGGTACACACCTCTTCCTCTGAACTGTCACTCGGGTCATTGTCTAGTGAGGCACTCAAGGAGGCCGCCTTGGGCTCCAGGTAGCAGAGGCACATAGCCAGAGGGAAGGAGAGAGTGAGGGCATATGGCACTGAGAAGGAGGCGGAGAGCAGAAAGAAAAAGATGAAGAGGAAACAGGGCACAAGGGAGGGTGAGCGAATCGGGAGGTAATGCTGCAGGCTCTGGGGGAGGAGGTTGGTTTCCGACAGGTTGGGGAAAGAGAGGTACCCATCGTCATCGAGAAGAGAAGGGAATGACTCCGGGAGCTGCAAGGAGAAGGAAAACAGGGTGGTCCCTTTGCCAGTTTGCTGTTTGTAGCTAAAAGCCACATCCTGGTCCCCTAAGGATGGCTTCCCTTTGTGGTCAGAGTCCATGGCGGGCTCTCCGCGCGCACGCATGGTGCCCCTGGCCGGCTCCAAGCCTGGGGCTTGGTGCTCATTCTCCTTACACCTCCTACGGAGCTCTGGGGGGGATGCGGGGGGACGATGGGCTGATGGGGGGGACAGGGGACATGAGTCAGTGCCAAGCCCAGGTGACTGATGTGGAAGAGACAGAGAGAGACAGAAAGCAGCAAACAGAGGTGCAAAAGGACAAAAAGAAAACTGCAATTAGTTAATTTTCTTATGGGTATCAATATAAAATTGTAAAACAAGAATTTTAGCACTAGGGTTGTTCATACTTAAAGTATTCAAGCTGCATGCCAACGCTGCCATGAGCGGCTACCAGTTTCCCATTAGACTGTCAAATACAGGGCGGGCTTTTTTATAAAGTCAGAACAGAAGATATCACTGGGCAATCTCAAAGTCTACATGTTTCACACCAGCCAGAAAGTTTGTTTAGACCAATAACTCTAGAAAGTTGTAGGGTTTTGAGAGCAAATAGGACTCTCTGAGAACTTAAAATCAAGACTTTCAATAACGTCTCCTGATCTCCAGCTAACAGATCTGTTACTATAGTTTGGTTGGATTAAAAAAATAAAAATGAATCCAAATTTTGATTATTAAAAAAAATTTTAGCATTATCTTTCCACGCTTAGTCAATTATATCCAAAACAGGTGGGTTTCCAAATCAAGAAGTTTCTGGCCCCACTCCCATCTGATAAGCAGTGCCACTCAGGGAAGTCAACAATTAGCATTTTAGGAACTCACCCTCCCCAAAGAATTGAGGTTCCTTCGAAAACGTCTACTTTGGCTCCTTTCTCCATGATGTAAACGTAACTTAAACTCAAATAAGGGTTTCAACAAGCTAACTAGCAAAAAGAATGTGCCTTCTTGTGATACGGCTCATAAGCATTTAGTTTGTATTATTTGTGGTCCATAAATAATAGAAAGGGACAATTTCCCAGCCTTCTGGTTTTTCTGAGCAAGTAATCGCCATATTTAACTCCCCTGGTTTGAATCCTTCACAGAATGATAAAGGCAGGCCTCGCCACAAAAGTGGTCCCTGTGAGTTCAGGCTTCTGGAGGGAAAGAGAGGCTCCTTCCATTCTCTGGGGCCCTGGCAGCCTCTCTGACCCCAGCCAGTTTGCTCTACAGGGGGTGGGGGATGCTGAGCACAAGGGGAAGCAGGGCAGCCAGCAAGCTCCAAACAGGCCCAGCACAGCTCAGGACTGCAGCCCCAGGAGTTCAATTCAAGGTCACACAGAGCCTGAAGAGAAGACTTCTGCTGCTCTCTGGGACTCTCTGCGTGTGAGTTCGTGTGTGTGTGTGTGTGTGTGTGCACGTAAGCACGTACACGTGTGTTTTGCCTAGGGACTTGCTAGCGTGGAAACTACCCACACCCTACTTTGAAGACCCCAATCCCGACTTGGTAAATATAAAGACAGAGGGTTAGAACATGTACAGGTAAAGCTGTATTGTGGATATTCTAGAATTTAGAAGTGTCTCTTTTTAGGTCTTAGACAAATACGTCTCTTTTCAATACTCGCGTCTGACATTAAGTGTTGTGTTTTAAACATGACCCTACACACATCTCATTCAACGGAGAATAATATAAAAGTTACAAGCTGACTTCTGCATGCAGACTATTGTCCCCTGGTGGTGGACGGCTGCTCAGTCACCTGGGGTGATCATTAGCCTGGGAAACAGGCCTCTTCTCAAAGGAATCTAGGGGACCAGTCTTTTAAGACCTATTTTCAGCGATACACTTTCATTCTGGTTAAAAAATGAGTACCCTCTTTGTTACTTTTTGAAGATGGAGAAGAATAAAATGAAGGTTTACTTTTCCATGCTGCTCATTCAAGTGGTTTTTAAAAGACAGCTGTGCACTGTGGAAAACAAAGACAGCCATCGACCTGCCTGAGCACTAGGTCTGGGCCACAGCCCTTCTGAGGGCATTTGGGTCAAAGTGTTGGCTTCTCAGAGATTCAGACAATGAGAGTCATAGTTTTTTATCTTTTATTTTCCCATGCCATAAGTGGCAAAAGTGATATGGTTTAGTGCTGTATTTTATATAAATGGTGGGCTTTTCAAATTAAATAAGGAGAGACTGCCTGGGTGTATTTTTTGAGCAAACTAAAAGTCATTTCCTTTATTGTGACAGTTTAATCACAGTTACACATCCATGAGAATTGTCGGTTCGCATGGGTGATTTCAGGAAATCGTGGAAATCATTTGCTTTTCGGGCATACTACCTTTTCCTTATGTCCTATTTAAACGCTGCCTTGACTTCAGTGGAAAATAAGAGTGTAAAAACGAAATTTAGAAGAAAGCACGTTTTCACAGCAAAAATGATCCAAATATCCTTGCTGTCATTTCCTACCCTGTTTTCATTTGTGTTTGGTAAATAAATGATCTTATCCTAAAAAAATGGTGGGTAGGGTTTTATGTGGAATATTCTGACGTAACCACAATATGTTGTGGGTCTACCCTTCACTATATAACTCTTATCAAAAGGAGCATTTTTGTTTAGAGTCCCTGTATGTGAGTCCCTGCCACATAATCTATATTTAAGAAATAATATAGATAGAAGAACACTTTTGAGTCAAACCTAGGCAAGTTTTAGCATAATCTGTGAGTTATACAACATTTTTATTCTGTTATTTCTTTTTACTCTGTACATTCCAGGAGCCACTCTGTTTTTCCATTATCATCACACATAAACCTCTCAATATAGTTTTTTTTTTTTTTTTTTTTACTTTTAGGGAGATGCTCTGCTACTTATAATAAAACCCTGAACCAGAAGTAGGTTGTCTATGCCTTTTTTGACTTCCATTTTTCTGAAAAGTTGCTTTCTAAGTACCAGATTACCAAAAATAAACATACTGTAAAATAAATAAATAAATACTGGGATGCAATGAAGTTTAAAAATTTAATGAATAAAACACCTTGGAGAAATGGCTGCTAAATTCACTTTCCATCTTCCTTTGCAATGTTCTGCTTTAATATCTCTTTTCAAAACATGTCTGCTCGCTACTTTGATGATTAGATTATAATCCTAAGTCTAAGAGAGGAAGTAGTGTATAAATACACAGGCTATGGTCACTCAGTTACTTGCAGTCAGGGGAATGGCAATGTGATCACTGTATATCTAGAAAAATATACAGTACTTGGGTAGGAGAATGGGGCCAGAAACAAAGAAAATAGTTTTAGTGATAGTTCTGAAATGTGAGCCCAAACAGAAAAGTGTCATGTGGCACTAAATGTATTTTTAAGATCTACAGACAGGACAGCTGTTGAAAGTCTTACATAGCACATCAGTTAAAATAAAAATTTTCAAGTTAAGAAGGAATCTTTCGGAAGAAAAATGTCAACAGAGGAAATCAGAATTTAAAAACTGATAATATGAATGTGACTAATGCTGAAATATGAACTACCCTAAGTCTTTTTTTTTTTTTTTTTAAGTAGGCTCCGCGCCCTGAGTGGAGCCCAACGTGGGGTCCAAACTCATGACCCCGAGATCAAGACCTGAGCTGAGATCAAGTCAGCTGCTTAACTGACTGAGCCACCCAGGCGTCCCGAATTACCCTGAGCCTTAACACATTCCTGGTTTATAGCCTTGGAATTACTAGTTCTTCAAGGTCTAAGCAAGCGCTAGGAGGGAGCCTGGGAGATGTACCTTTCCCTCGTGCCGTGCTGCCGCGACCGGTGTGACGTCTTCCACCCTTTTCCGCCTGTCCTCGTCCTCGTCCCGCTCCTCCTCGGCCTTCTTCTCCGGAGTCACAGTGGTGATCAAGTTGGTCTGAGAGATGCCCTTTGTTGTGGCGTACTGGCCGGTACCAACCTCTGCAGCAGACACAGAATCCTTCATGTAGATTTCATGGTTTTCATTCACTGACGCTACAAGCAAATACAATGGAAGAGAAACGTCTGAAATAGTTAAGGCAGAAGGCAGAAGAACACCACCGGCTGTCCCATTAGGGAAAGAAGTACCCCTACCCACGTCTGTCCGAAAAGGCCAGTCAGCGCTACAGGAACCTGCATCTAAGCAGTAGCAGGGACTCATCTTTCTGGAGCTTCTAGACCAGTGTTTTAAAATGATTTAAATGGCTTGAAGCCACCAGAATAGCTCTCGGGCTCCCCGGTGAGGACGAGTGTGAGGGCGGATGCGGTGGAAGGGTGGGAGACTGGGACGCTGCGAGCCTGTTACCCTCCAGAGTAACTGGCTGGACGTCGGTACCAAGCACTGGTGGCAGGTCCCGCAACTAACAGCGGCGTTTGCCGCAGACAACGGCTCTCACCCACTTGACTCTGAACGTATCTCAGAAGGGCCATTCATCAAGAAGCACCGAATCGGGTTTTTCAATTACTCTTATTAATGATGGTTAAAGAGCCTATCACTCCTACAGTCTTTCTTCGGAAAGATTAGACAATCTGGATGGCAACTCTGTGCAGCTGGAGTGCAGAAATGTTTTAATTTCTACTGCACTTTAAACAGACTACCATGATATGCATAGACTTATTCATCTCTGATATTTTGAGACGATAAGACAAATGTTGCTAATGAAATTCATGCAAATGTAAAGCATGCAAACATAAAAGATATAAGACACAGCCTTTCATCCCAGCTAAAATGTCTTAGTGAAAGATGCTTAATTCAGTTACATTTTTAAAGCCTGGTACTCATTATTTTCGGTTTTAGATACATACAACTCATTTAAACTTATAAATAATGCTTTTCAAATACACAGTAGCTAATCACAGGCAAAACAGCATCAGCTTCATAGTTTAGGAAGTTTAAAGTATAAATGTATGAAAATACTCCAAAATCCTTTTATATTAGCTAAACTGTTTCACTAAAATATCTTCACTAAGATATTTTTATATTTCCTCATATTGATGAAAAAGCTCCTAGGAGATGCAAGTTCCCAATGGGCCAGCGAGGCTGTTCTGTGTAAGATGCAACCTTGCAAGAAGCGGTTGTGTT
This sequence comes from Phoca vitulina, assembly GCF_004348235.1. Taxonomy (NCBI): domain Eukaryota; kingdom Metazoa; phylum Chordata; class Mammalia; order Carnivora; family Phocidae; genus Phoca; species Phoca vitulina. The sequence continues at coordinate 25,878,253 of NW_022589727.1, forward strand.
CCAGCATGCAGCCAGAGCACCCGGCTCAGCAGCACAGAAAACATACTAGAATTGGCAGGACCCCAAAGAGTGAGAGACAACACATACTAACATCACTTTTGGGCAGGGAGGAAAAGACAGTATGGTATTAGTACATTTATTTCACAATTGTCTTCCGTCTTGTCAACAATCATTATCACACAAAAGGTCATGAGGAAAACAACATTCACGACAAATGTGTTCCCTTGGATACACATCACTGAACAAAGTGGATGACGTCCAGGGAAAAAAGGTGTGATTCTACAACAGTACCCCCAACACTGACTGATAGAATACACAGGTTACAGAGATTCTCTAAAGGAGAAAGAAGAATAAATGGAACAAAGCAGTAAGAAAAGCTTCAATGTTACAGTGAGTTATTTCAGCATCTTAATTCAACCCAAAATGGTCCTAATAAACATTTTATTCCAAAAGTTTGGCTCCGAGTTAGATATTCCAAGAAGAAGCAACTATTGGAAGATACAGGATGGTAATTAAATTCCTAGGCCAGCTCACAAAAGCCTAGAAGAATAATTATGAATGTAATTATTATTACACCTAGCAAGAATGCTGTCACACCTGTCTCATTCACTGTTCACAAATGGCTTTACTCCCATTTTAGAGATGATGACTGAAACAGGCCTGGGGAGTCTAAACCACTCTCCATCCGCTATACAGATGGACTTCCGTCTGGATTTACCTACCAGGTAAGTGTTTTTTCACTTCACTAGTAACATACATGATTCTGCACTAATGATACAATTTTGACTTCTATTAACTGTTTAGAAAGTATTTCATTAGAAAAATACAACCTTCTAAATCAGGGGATTCAGGGAGCACATCAGCCCAGCAGCCACGATGGCGTACGGTGAAAGGGCAGAGAGAACTGGGACTATGGGGAGTGGTGGCAAAAAAGGTAAGGGCGAAGGTGATCCCCCATATTTGTAACTTTTTGTTATTTTTCCTTTATTTTTATTATTTTTATTTTATGTTTTTGATTATTAAAATTGTATACACATGCTAGAAACATCTAATTCCTTTTAAATACACAGGATAGCTCTTTTATAAAACAACTAATCTCCAGGTGCTTGGAATGAGAAAACAGAGACTTGGCCATGGCTCACTTTCTAAGTGAAGTGTTGTTGTTGTTGTTGTTGTTGTTATTATTACAGCTGCCATGTGTTGTAGCTGCCATGTGCGTAACTACGGACAGCAACACGAAACTGTTGCTTAAGACAAAAACCCATGAGAGACTCACTATTATGTCATTCCTTAGAACTGTTATTTCAGTGATTCTCTCCTTGTTGAACTTATACATTTGACTTAACTGCGGAGAACATTTACATGGCAATGCTCTCCCAGGCCATCTGGGGTAGTAATTAATATTAACTATTAATAATAACCATATTATTATTTGAATGTCATCCTTTCTATCGGCTATCATGCACTGACTGGTAACAGTCACATTTTATCCATAAAAATTTTGTAGAAACAGATACGTTTAACTTACAGTCCTCCTTCTGAAACAAATTGACTGAAACAAACCCAATAATCATTTCAGATCTGCCAGCAAGTGAACCAAATTACTTACAGAGTATGTGACAACTATATTCAGAATGAGAGCATCTTTCTCCAAATTCGGGATGCCGGCTTATGAACACTATGCTCTTCATTCCCTAAGTACCATTCTTTTATGGAATTTTATATAAATCTACCAATAACAGACATTAGACTCACAAAGGCACTTTTTTTTTTGAGGGTGGGGGTTAAAAACTTGCCACTCAGCCATAGACCAGCAAGTGCTTTTCATTTCATACTATTCAAGAAGATCTACATTTATTGAAAGCTTGTGATGGTTTCACACTATTTCTGGGTAGCCATTCCTGATTCTTATTACTAAGGGATCTTAAGTAATGCCTACCTCCATCCAAGCTGCGAGACATGGTATAACGTTTGCTGGACGAGCGTTCGAAGTAAGGGGCAGGGCGATCTATCAACGCGCTGGCTCTTCTTGTTTGGGCTTGTGTCCTGCCACTATAACGAAACTTGGAGCCCAAGGTCAGGAATTTCTTTGGAGGTGCTTCTGGTAACAACAGTCTAGAGATATTGAGGAAAAAATACCAGAGAGACGTTTAAGTCAAGTATTAAGAATGTTAACTTTTTTAGTCAAAGGTAAAGTGCTTTGTGTGCTAAAGGTTTAACATGTAACATGTTCAATGAATGTGATTTTATAGGAAAAAAAAATCAATTCCCACAGTACATATCAACCAGGGAGTTGCAGAGAGGCTATAAATACCACGTGGGTTGGGACGGACTACATGAACTAAAGTTCATCTCACACAACTGAGGAGTCTATGGTCCTATAAGCCCAAAGAGCAGTTAAAGAGGTGACGTTAGTGAAGAACAACAGTGGTAAGTTGTTATTTTATAGACACAAATCTGATAGTCTGAGTACTGTACGTAAGCAAAGGAGTCAAGGATGTTGAGAAATGACTGAAATAGTAAGGAATGGACTGAATCCCTGAGGTGGACATCTTATAAAAATAATGAAAAGACACTAAAGATAATAAAGTGGACATACGGCATATAAGCACCAGACAAATTAAGGAAGATACTTCAGTCAAAAGTTTTTAGGATTTCTTACCAAGAAATCTGGTGACCATGAACTTGAAGGAAAAGAAAGGATATGCTTCCATATTCTTCTTCCCAACAGAGTTTTGCAATATAAGTGATTCCAATCATTCTAATTCTTCCTTAGGAAGAAAAAAAATCATCTTTACCTACCTGAAAAATGTATGATGTTCAACACACACTTTCCATAAACGCTTGGCAGCTCGATGGTTTGGCAGCTTAAACCCAATGGTGCTTTCAAATTGTTCAAACTAAATTAAAAAACAAACATATTGAAGAGTAAAGACAAGTTTGCAATTATAAATAACATAAAAGCAAATAATTTATAAAATCATGTCCCCCACAAAAGTTTCCTTCACTCACAAAAACAAGTGCTATATGCAGAATTCATGCTAAACACCTTCATTCATTAAAAAACCACCCTGTATCTATTCTCCTTAAAATGCTGCAGCCATAGACAACCACACCATGGGTGTAGTAAATGTTTTACAGACAAGTATGGATTTTATGAAAACTAAATGCAAAAAAAGAGGCTATCTGGGTTCCTTCCAGAGACCAATTTGTCCTGATCTCATTTTTAAGCCTTATTTTCATGATGTCTATGACATCATGATTTCAACTGGAATGTACAGGAATGAGCAAAATGTAGCATTCTCAGGGTGATATTTTCTCCCAGGATCTGGTCCAAGAAGATGTATCTCCTAGATATTTGATGACTTGGTATCAGATATTGCTGATTTTGTTAGTGCATTCTACTCTGGATTATCACATTAGACACTAACATCTTTTGATTTTACATGTATGATCAGAGACTAGGAGAACACAATTTCCTATCTTTCAGCATGTATAGTTCAGATGATAATCTATCAGCCATTTGCGTTCTCAAGGTAAAATATCTGACTTCCTGAGTAATATATTTTAATTATTATTATTGCAAATGTTCGGGATTTTTTTTTTTAAATTTTCTGAAGACAGTATGCATCAGGCCACCAGAGGGCAACCATTTTAAACAGTAAAAGCTTTCCAAAAGAGCATAAAACAACCAGACTACTGATACAGTCAATAGAAAAAAAAAAAGTAATTTATGTAGCAAAGAACCCAGTGGAGGGGTTCTATGCATGGCATATGAGAGATAACTATGCTTGACTTCTACTTCTTATTTGAGTGGAACTAGCGGGGTTGGCGGGGGGGGAGAATGGGAAATATATCACAAGCTACTCCAACTACAACTAACTTTCCCAATTTTGTACTCACTCTGGATGTTCACATGTAGTGGTAGTCATAGCAATTGCTCTTGGCCAAGAGCCTCAGTCAAACGACAAGCCAGAGTATTACGATTGTGACTAACCCGTCCTCCATTTCTTCATCCTGCATCTAATATGTACCACACACTGTGCTAAGGCCAGGGGTTTTAAAGAACAATCAACTTGCTCTCTGCTGCAAAAAGCTGGGAATACTTCCTTGCTGCTACCCTCCTTAGACCAAAGATGACAGAGGCTTCTGCACTTTTTGAATGTTTATCTATTTCTCTGTGCTTTGTACCAATGTCTTGACCTCTTCAGAGCCTTTGTGCCACCAATGATTTTTTCCTCATTCATTCTTCTCAAGCCTATGTATATGCTTGCAAAAAAAAAGGGGGGGGGGAAGCCCAACTTTCTTTGAGCCTGCTTCTGCCTGAACCACAACCCCATCTTGCTCCTTGACAAATGTCAGGAAGGAGAAGCCATGGCTACTTGATTCCCCACCTCATTGCCACCTGGCAGGTGCTCCTACCACCTGCTTGAACTCTTCAATGTCGCAATGGGATCTGTCAAGCCCGAAGCACTTTTCTCAGTTCTTAGCCCACACGCCTTCCCTGTAACATCTGGCCCTGCTGGTTCACCACGTACCCAGAGTTTGGTCTCCTTGTCATTCATGACTGTTCTTGCCCCTTTTCTTCTTTCTCTGGTGCTTTTGTTCATCTCCCTATGTTTCTCTTCTGCCTACTCCTCCCTCAAAAAGGGATGTCACCCAGAATTTCTGTTTTAGGGTCTCTCTTCTCTAACTTGCCTTGTTCTTTGGGTAATTTATTTCATGCCCAAGGCCTTGAATACAATGGATGCAGCTGATGACTCCTTCAAAACTCTATTTCTTACTATGCAAGAATCACCCCATGAAAATATATCTCAAAAGAATTTAATCTTTTTTTTTTCCCCCTGAAATTCTCCGTTTTCTCCCCTCATCTAATAATATCATGTCCATCAACTTCACTCGTGCCAACCAAAGACCTCTGATTATCCTGGACTCCCTCCTCTCTTCAGCCCCTTCCTCCATCCTGTGTCCAACACCTACTGGCTTAGTTTCTGAAACCTCTCTCACATTTGCTCCTTCTGTTCTATTCCCATGGCCTCTGCCCTAGTTGAGGTCTTAGCACATCTCATCACTAATTGGCTGAGTTTCTTTCCAAATTATTCATCTAGTATATCACATCCCCTCTAAAACCCTCCATGGCTCACTGCTGTTTCCTGATGCATTTCTCCAAATTTCCCATCCGGGCCCTCACCACAGCATGCTTGCCCCAGAGTATTATATGTGCAAAATGTATCATGATGACATAATTCTAAGTACATGAGACTGTTTTTTGCTCAACAGAAAGTCCCTTAAGGACAGGAACAAGGTCATATTTATCTTTCTATTTCTAATGCCCACCATGGTGCCTGACAATAAGTAGATGCTCACTTGTAAACGTTTGATGAATCGAATATATATTGGTTATAAGTTTAATATGCAATTTTAGGGAATATAAAAAATTAGTTTCAGGTATTTACATGAAAAGCTTACAGATTATTTCAGTCTTCACAGACAAGTTTGATTTTATATTTACATTAAACATGATTCCTTGGTTTATAGTGTGATTTTTTAAAACTTTTTAAAAATTGAGGTACAACTGACATATAGTATTATACTAGTTTCAAGTGTATGACATAATGATTTGATGTTTATATACATTGTGAAATGATCACACTAAGTCTAACATCCATCACCACAGATTTTTTCTTGTGATGAGAACTTTTAAGATCTACTCTCTTAGCCACTTTCAGATATAATATAGTATTATAACTATAGTCACCACGCTGTACATTACAACCCACATAACCTGATATTTCAATTACATTTTCCACCAATGGAGAGGCTGATTTTGAAGACAGAAAATAATTCTGTACTGTACCAGAAAATGTTCAGAGACACAGATGAGCTGCATGCAACCTTAGAGTTCTGACTGCCTCCATTAGATTAACCATGTTCATTAGAAACTGGATATATTTATTCATCATCTGTTACACAGGTAATAGGAGATATTTACCACCTATTATGTATAAACCACTATGAAGGATCTAAGATCAGGATGGTTTTGCCTAGGGAACAAGGATTAGTCGACAATTTTTATTTTTTTCACCAGTCTTTCTGATTAAAAGAAAAAGACAGAAATGTACTAGGCTATGAGACATTTGCATAATTTATCCTTGGTGTCTCTTGCTCTAATCTTTCTTGTACTTTGATCACATTATCTCGAAGTTATTCATGCTAGGGTGCCAGCAGATTTGGAAGATGAAAAGGGCATGAGCTCATAAAACAGGGACAGACGGGAAGAAATCTATTCTTTATTCACAAAAGGTTTAGCACCTCAGAGTTTCTTTTATACAATGATTTGAGACCTACGAAACATTATTCATGTATCTTGATGTTACGCTAAAATCTGCAAACATAAAAACTTTTCCATCTATGCAGTGGGACAAAATTAGAACCAAACCATTAAAAAGAAGAGAATATTTTACTTATTGTTGCTTATCAAACAAACCTACAATAAATTCTCTTAGGCATGGACACATGACTCACCATGTCCTATGATGCTCAAAACCTGGGACTGGCAATTTACATTTTTGTTTGCTACCGGGTACCTTTCTTTCCAATGTCCATGCAAACTGGGGGGCTACTTACCTCTCCCGGCCGAATCTTAATGTAAAAGTTGTTCCGTTTGTATGAAATTTTTAGAACCTTGGGCCAGGCAAATCTGTTGATTCTCAGTCGGTCACGATATATCAACAGACCACTCGCACAAACTCCTAACATAATTTCTACTCCTTCAGAATCCTGGAAAATGATATCGAGAAACAATGGGTCAGTATTTCACTGATTTCCACTTACGGTGAAGTGTGGCATTTAATGCACCACAGTTTTCCGTGAAGAAACCTGTAATTGACTGCCGACAGCTCTAATTTCAATAGGAAAAATACTGCAGCCATTTTTTTTTTTTTAAACGTTGCCCCTAAATAATCGGCTTTTAGTGAAGATATTTATCACTATGGAGATCTGTCAGAGTAGAACTGGCTCACCCGATGTCTCACGACGTAAATACTGCACACAGAGACCGACCAGAGGATGTGTTGATGACGGTGCAAACGATAGAGGCAGGTCTCACGACTGAGCACCAGGCACAGCTCTCACCAGTTCACACGTGTAATGTTAACTCCCTTCATCTTCACTAGGAGACTTTGAGATGGTTGCTATGACTCTTCCTAGTTTACAGATGAGGGAACTTTTAAAGTGTGGAGAGGTTAAGTGTCCACCCCAGTTGAGTATTGGCAGCCTGGTTCCAGAGGCAGGGCTTTCAACTAATACGTGTACTAATAGAGGGATCCTGTCCTTTCTAATGAATGTTTTGGAGTTTGTTCCATTAAAAAAGAGCCTCGATCTTTTCTATACACCATTAGTCAGAGTAGAATTTAAATATAAAATAGGCTTTCAAAGTATGAGCGTACTTCCCCAACATGTCCCTAACACACCACTGCCCAGTCATAATTGGGACAGCTGTGTCACATACATAAATACAGATACATTTTCTATAGGTCTCTAGTTTTCTTTTTTAAGTGGGAGCTTGCTATATTTATAAAATGCTTGTTTGCTACTTGCATGTTTCATCTTTAGGTCACTTCCTAGGGATGTGTGATGAGAAGTCTCAGAGGTCATCGGAGAGGTCATATAAAGCTCAGGAGACATATCGTGGACAGCCGATGCCCCTTAAATGCCGTATTGGGGTGAAATCAGGGTAAAAGGAACGTGTGGTGGTGAGGAGGGTAAAGGACGGAAGGCAGGACTGTGTGTGAGGCTCCATCTCCACCTCCTCGTCTTGTGGGTGTTGGAAGCAGGGGGCACCTAGGAGGCAAAGCTGAGGTCTTCTGTCACATTAACTGGCAGGACTGTCCCTGGCACTGAGTCACTCTGTAGCAGCAATGAGGGGAGGGGGAAGTGGAAGAATGCAAACAGGAGATTCTGACTCATCCATATTGTGGGAATTTACTTCCTGAATCTTGTCAGTGCAAGGCATGAAATGAACATTTCCAGAATAAAAAATAAATACTTTGGTCCATCTCTGGGAAATATAAGTCCACAAATACAATCTAACTGGATTAAACATGAAATATTTTACCATGGAAATGGATGACTCCATTAGATATGAAATTACTCTACAGAGGTGGAAATACTTGATGGCAGGATATTACAGCATAATTAAATTTGAGGAGAATTCAAAGACCAGAAACTGCCCACCATTTATCAAGGGCTTTAATCTGAAAGAGCAATTGGAAGAGCTAGAGCCCGATGCTGACAAGTAGCTGGCACTACTGATCCTTTAGAATGGGCCAATCTGCTCCCAGGGCTGCTCAGAGGTGACCCTCTTGCCCCACGAGCAGAGATGCAGGCATGAGGGAGGACCGTTTGAGTAAAAGCTCCTTGATTCACTTTCTATTTTATCTGATAAATACAGAGTTAAAACCTCTTTCACTATTACCTATTTTAAAATCATCCCTTAGTGTCTTTGGATAATGAGAAGACAGATCCTTCACGGGGAAGAGCAGGAAGCCTCCACTGACCCCTCGTCTTCTGCTTGCCTCCATCACACTCTTCTCTGTGTCCCCCCATATTGTTCTGTCATTACCAGCACATCCCAAGCAAGTGGTGTGGCAATGAAAACCCACTTCCTCCTCAAGCCTGGACACTGCTTGAAAGCAGAAGCTCTGTTATATCCTTGTAACCACATGCTCCGCACAGCGTCTACCTAGCATGCCTTAAGCCATTACATGTTTGTTGGAAGAGAGGGCAAATGAGGAAAGAAAATGTCAGGAATATGTGGGGTTTTAAATTGAATGAACGTTTCCATTTCATTAATACACAGCAACGACAAAAAAAAAAAAACACTTTGGATATCGAATCTTCTGCCACTGCCCATAGTCCTGACGTTAGCGTGACAGATCTTTTGCATTGAAAGCTGTAATGGCGGTCCTTCTTGGGGACATGTGTGTTTCCCTATCAACAGACACATTTAATGCTCCCTTTAGTGGGGAGCACGGAAGGAAGATCTGGATAGTCTCAGTCTATCATAATTAAAATAAACGAGTGTATTATTCCCTTAATTTAAAATCACTGTTCAAACTTTGCCATCCTTCATTTACTACTTGGTCCATGGGACATCCAGTAGGGATTTAGATCTACATTTCAGATCTTATATGAAATGACTCTGACAGGGCCTACTCGGGCTGTCATTAAATGACAAACAAGAAGAGACAGTCTTTCTAAGAACAAAACCAAAGCATTTAGGATAGGTTTTCCAAAACAAGGGCCCTTCATCTAATAATATGTTATTTATTCTTTATACAGAGCCACAGAGTCCAATATCACAATTCAGAATTTCTAAATAGGCCCTAAAGCTTAGGGCCTTTCATACCATCCACAGAAGAGAATCATCTCACAACCGGAAATTCGCTCTAATTTAATTCAGTAAATTTCCTTCTTGAAATGATGGACTGTGGCTGCACGAGAAAATGGGAATCCACAACGGAATATTCATTATACTTAATATTCAGATGAAATCCTGTAATAGGCTGCATTTGCGCTTCCTTAATTCTTTCTTTTTAATTGGCATGATTTCAAATCATATTAGTGAATGAAAAAGCAGCGATCTATTTGAATTTAGTAGCTACAGCGATGTTAAGTGATTTTATTTGTACTGATAGGAACATTGATAAATCCTGAGTTGTACTTCCCAAATGTATGCCCTAATCTTTTATTTGTTTATTTTTCCTGGGCGGTAAGTGAATCATCGTGTATAATATAACTCAAAAATAGCTTCCAATTCACTCAAATTTTCAGGCTACCTTCATTTCCTTCTTGTCTCCTTATCTGTTAGCCACCTAGGGAAAAACTCTAAGAGAAAAACGATCTTCGTGTGTGTCCTTGTTTTCTTTCTTAAATCCTCATCCTACCTTATACAACATAAAATACAAAACACTTTCTTATCTGAGTGAAAAATAAGTGAAAAAATATACTAACTAACTGGCAAGTAAATAGAGCTACACTTGCTGTTGTAATTACATACAAATGTCAAAGAGCTTGGCATTCAACGTACGGGCACATCCCTAGGATGCTCCAGCCAAGTCTCCGAGATTTTGCTTGTGTTCAGACCTTCAGGCCTTGGAAGTGCTCATCCTGTATGATGTACAAAACGATCCACAGACCGTACCCATCAAAACCTTTATTTGTTTGACAGCCACCATTTTCTTGTCCAAACTCAGCGTGGATCAGTCTGCTCCCCAAGAGCCAACCAGGGAGTGGCCCCACTTGCAGTGTCAACAGAGCCTACATATCATAGATTTCCCTCCCATGGGTCCTCAGGGCTGTCAAGATGTTTGCTTGAACAGAGCCAGCTGAAACTCTCTTCATTTCTTGGCCCCAACCTAGACTGTGTCAGATACTCGCATGCCTGGAAGCCTGTAAACTGCACGTTCTTTCGGATCCCAGATCATGGAAGTGGTGACTACTCAGTCCATCAGTAGTAAAGGCACGTTCCTATACAGAAGTGATAGTCTCTTGACAGCCAAAATCAGAAGGAACTGCCCTTGAACTTCAAGCACTGATCTTTTGAAATGTTACTTAAGTACCAGAATCCATCCCTAAGAGCCTAACATATTTCATATGCTTTGGATGGAAGTTTTCAGAAAGCTTGTCTGTGCTTCTACCGTACTTGTATTCACAGCTGCTCAAATAATAGACAAACAGTCCATATACTCATTCTCTCACTGCGGAAAAATAGAGAGATTCTGGGGAAAGTGTGATCTGGAGTCAAATGTTTTATGCATCCTCACAACCTCAACCCTACTACAATCCAATTCCAACTTCTTCTTTGAAAGACTCTGTGGCCAAGATATAGCTTTAACATTTTGCCAATCACCAATCAACGAGGCAATCCTTAGCTTCGGGGCTTAATTTTAGTTGAACTTCAAAATCTTATTTCAAAGCACTGATTATGTGTCAGAGAACCTAAGTTCTAGAGAGAGTTATTTAAATTTCACATGAATTTGCTGAGCGCCTGGTAAGCAACCAGAACAGAGGCATCAACAGTACTTGGCACATAAGAGATGTGTCAATTGGGTCTTGGACAACTGGCCAAGGTTGGACAGGTAGAGAGAAAGGAGGAGGACAGCTCAGACAAAGACGGGCATATTCAGGGAAGAGGCAGAGCTCTACAGGATCTGGCAGAAGCAAAGGGCACGTGTTGGCACAAAGTGGGAGATAAAACTGTGACAGGGAAGGGGGCTGAGTTAGGAGCTTGTTATGTGAAGATAAATTTCTAACTGAATCAATGGGCAATCTGAGGCTTTGCCTACCGAGGGCTTTTAGTAGCTGAGGCCAGGAGCAATGGGAGTTTGAGACATGCAGAGCAAACCCTTCAGTAAAATATCAGAGAGCTAAATTTGCCTTATCATTGAGTGGGCCTTAAAGCAAACACAGATTTGAAGTAAAAATTACCAGCTTGTAGTAACAACAACACTGAACTAAATAAAATTAAATAGGAAGTCTGGGGTTTAAAAAAATGCATACCTTGGCATGATGTAAATCAACCCCATACATGGACAGTTTTTTGGCATTTTCCAAGAAATGCATCTCTGCTTCTGCTGGCGTCATTCCTCTGATAAGAAAAAAAAAAAATATGTTACAATGCTACTTTTCTTTTACCTGGCAGGGCTGCAGTATTTCCCACTTAGCCTAGCTATCTCATAAGAAAGCCCCATAGAGGCACCAGCAGATTCAGGCTCTGAAGGGGGTGGCAGAGAATAACAAGAAAAATGGCTTTTATTTTTTAAAAAGATTTTATTTATTTATTTGACGGGGCGGGGGGGAGAGAGAGAGCACAAGCGGAGGGTGCAGCAGAGGGAGAGGGAGAAGCAGGCTCCCCGCTGAGCAGGGAGCCTGATGCGGGACTCGATCCCAGGACCCCGGGATCATGACCTGAGCCGAAGGCAGATGCTTAACTGACTGAACCACCCAGGTGTCCCAAGAAAAATGGTTTTTAAAGAACAACTGAATGGGGTTCCTGGGTGGCTCAGTCAGTTAAGCGTCTGACTCCGGATTTTGGCTCGGGTCATGATCTCAGGGTCAAGAGGTCGAGCCCCGTGTCAGGCTCTGCATTGAGCGTGGAGCCTGCTTAAGATTCTCTTTCACTCTCCATCTACCCCTCCCACTCCTGCTCCCCTCTCCCCGTTTTTTCTCTTTCTCTAAACAACAACAACCACAACAACAACAACAAGAACACCTGAGGGAGAGCATAACTACCCCAGAACCACACCAAGTACAGAACCTCACTCTGCTACGGTCCTAGCCTCAATGCCACTGAAACTCGTCCTGGAAGAAGCAGGAAGCACAGGTGGCGCTCACCCATCAAGGCACCAGTAACACGTTCCCAGGGTTTCTGCCACTAACCTGTGGCTCTTGTGCAGCTCGATCACTTTATCTTCCAGTTCTTTCGTGTGGTTTGGTGCAAAGCGGAACTCACTAATGTAATCATTCCCACATTCATCTGGGTCATAGTCTCCAAGTTCGGACTGGACAGTGTAGGAGCCCAGCAGGGCCAGGGTGACAAAGGAGCAGGGCAGCCTTCCGGACACGATGTCATCTCGCAACTGTAGGCAGAGGTAGTACCTTCCAAGAGCCAAAAGACAAAGCAAAAAGCCAGCATGAGGCCATGGGAAGAGCAGGCCACTTGGTACAAATTGTGCTGTAAGCAACTCCTTCCTGTCAAGTAATCTCACTAGGACAAATTTTGTAGCATCTATATTTTGCTTTAGATCTAAGGGGAAAATACTTGGCTATAAAATATAATATTTTGTGTTATACAAATGTATTTTGTATTATACAAATAAGGGCATTTTGAGGCAAGTCAATGCTCATAATAAAACAAGGTTTATTAATAAAGCACCGAGAAGAAGAAACCTCAAGACATATTTCTTTAACATCTTTTAAAATAACTAACATTTAAACCCAAATCAATGATTCTCCCCAACATACTCCCTGGATTCTCTGGTTGGGGGAATTATAATACAAAAATGGTGCAGTTAAATGCAATTACTAAGCTTCTTCCAGCCTTAAGGAAGTGTCATTTTGATGTCTTGGTTAAACATCCTGCCGGATGAGCAAGGCAGATTTCGGGTAACTCACGAGCTACACCATCATAAGCTGCTCTCAGCTGCCTGCGTTTCTGATGCAACGGTCTCCTTATAATAACAATTTCTCCTGTTGCCAGTCCTCATTTTTTTATTTGGAGAACTTCCTAGAATCCAACTGATATGAAGACTAACTGAAGAATTACTACTTTAAAACCTGAGAACTTCATCACTACAAGTAAACAGCTTTATACTCAAGGAATAGAAGACATTTTCCATATAATGTGGCCAAGATATCATATAGACATCTCCACCGATGGCTGACTTCTCTTCTCTGCTTCTTGCTTTTCAAGATTTACAGATATAATACTAACTGCAGCAAACTCCAAGGTAAGTGTTAACACTGATGACTCTTAATAATACCTTTCACGGCCCAGCATATAGGTATAATAATAAAATAGACTCGCACCTTTCATGTAAGAAATAAATTGTTAATCTGTTGAAGATGAAGACGACGATTAAAGCCTTAAGGTCCCCTCTAAATGTGATTTTAAGCTGACGATATAAGTAAACTCCATGTAATACAGATACAGAAGTTTCTACACATTCCATAGCCCTCTACAAACATCACACAAATAGAAAGCAACCATGCACTACATGGTAGATGTGGCTCTGTAACCAATAAATTAGCCACAATTAAGAGGTTCTTCAATAGTATTAAAAAGTGTCTTTAAATAAGAAATCATAAATTTTCCTTGATTTAATACAAATATAAAAGAAATCCTTTGTAACTATTTTTTACCCTTCTCCTAATACGTCTGGTCATAGCCAGTGACTGGAGCTTTAGCATGTGAGGCTTACACAGAAAATTCAGCGCGCACTGCACAATGGCACTCTGATTGGCTGTAAACTTACTACCAAGCAGGGCGAGAGAGTCAGCGGTTCCAAAGCAGGATGTGAACAAGGCTAGAACACATGGCAAACCCAGCACAGCCTCCTAAAGGCAATCTCCTCGCACACCCAAAGCTCAGTCACTGCACCAGAATATTTTTACATTAGTTTCCTTTCTTCGTGTCTTCCTTCCCCAAAATGAACGAATCATTTTCCCCGTACAGACAGGGCAGGGAGAGTCAACTTTTAGATGAGTCCATGTTTATGTGTATCTGTGTGCATTTTATGTCTGATTTTTTAAATAGCTGTTGAGTATCAGATTGGTTATAAAAAGGCATAAGCATCCAAAGACACATTTTTACTCTGAGTTTTAGAGCAGGAGCACTAGGAATTGCCGGATCATTTAAGGCTGAATCCCATCCAATTTGACGGTGGTGGGTGGATGACAGTATCTCAATTTTGCACATCTTCCCGCCAAGGTCAGACAGACGGAAGTATCAGCTTAGCACCAAAGATTCAACTGTGAACAGATACGATTTGGCAAATCTTCTCATCAGATGTTTGCTCTTGCTCAGTTGCCTTTGGCTTGCCATTTCTGGCGTGGATGACTGAAAGGTTACCAGATGTAAGCAAGCTCTTCCCCGGAGAATAAAGAGAAGCCTGCCTTTTTCATAGCCAACTTTCAAATACCTGGTGATATCTTCAGATAGCTGGGCAGGGTCTGGTGGGTAAAATTTCACATTAAATGAAAAGTGCCAAGCACCACCTGCAAAGATGAGAGAAAAAGTAGGATCAAACCTTAGAAAACCCCTTTATACTTATTACTCTGATAGTGAGAACTGCCTTAACTCCAAGTACTAACACCCAAGCAACATTTGCTCCTCAGTGGAAAACGGGAAAGTCTCAAGTTCACTTCATCTAGTCTTTAATCTTTTCACCAAATCCTTTATTGGTGCTTCCAACTAGCCTGGAAATTGACTAAACTTCCTCCCTTTCTCAGGGACAAAGGTAAGCCTTTGGAAGTGGGGAAAAAAAACCCCGCAAATGATAGGGATAATCTTCAATCAGACAAGTCTGGAATTGACTGGACCTACTGCTCTGAAATTCTGGATAGCTCACATACCAACAGTACAGACATAATCCCATTTCCTTTGTCCTTTCTGCTTTGTTATTACAGGTCAAATCCCATTATAATACATGTCAAGGAAATTTTCAAGATATTTTTATTTTATGGGAAGGTTTGTTGTAGTGAATATTTAAGTGAGCTGCTCTCTAAGCTGCTGAAAATTCTTTTTTTACTTGGCGAAACTATTGACTCAAGAGATGCCTGAATACATGACCTGTGCTTTACAAAGCTGCCCATCTCCTTATGAGCCCACGACTTGGACGGGTGCTCTTTACACGTCGCTGTTCTTTATCCCACAGCCTCTCCTTACGGCCTCCACTCCAGCAATGGAAACCATCAACCAGGTGGCAGCTCACAGTCACCTACTCTCCGTACTGCCCACACTTACACTTGAAGCATCATTAAGCCTTCCTAATTAAGCTCTCCATTTTATTAATACTGTCTCTATTGGTGGCTGGTTTATCATTATAAACATGGAGAAACATTTTCTTCTTTTCTACATTTCCTCTCTCTCTACCTGATCACTCCTTTAACTCATATTCACTTCGTTCTGTTCTTCTGTCCTTTTAATACAGGAACTCATTAAAGTCTGGGTGTTCCTTCACTGGACGTTTGTTCTCCCCATGCAATAACCACAAAAGTGCCACAGCGTCGACCCTGCTTGTATTCTGAATGCACTACTGAAACATTCCTCCCAGTCTCCTTGGCTTCTATACTGGAAGCCTTTCATCTATACCACAAGCTGTAGCCACTTCCTTTCACTCTGTGATTCTGTGACCTCATAGTCCAGCCCTTATGCCTCAAATATCCCCCTAAGATGCCCAAACACCCCCTCCTCCCCCTTAAATTACTTCTGGAAACTCCATTTTCTCCACAAGTCCTTTGCAAACATTCAGAAGAAAGGGGCAGTATTCTAAGTACCAGCTTCTTTCTTCAGGCTATTCTCTTGAGTATGAGGCAAATACTTAGCTGCCTTGGTTACCTACATTTCTGTCATAAGCAGCACAGGTACATTTATTAGTTCTAGTTTATTCTCAACACTACCATTCCTAATACACTTAAAATCCCACACGGCAGGACCACCATCTGAGGTGCCTTATAAAGAACTGGAATAATGCCAGGTATCACTAGTTGCTTACTATCATTTTTAAATCACTCAGAAAATATTCCTGAAACACAGCCTATAAGAATTACAAGGTATCTCTCAATCCAATATATTTCTAGTGATTATTTTTCCAAGTCTTTTTTGTTATTCAAAAAATGGTCTGATCTGGTTTTACTTTCCTATTGATTCCTACGCACTTTCTGCTAAAATGGATCCCTTTACTGCTTGCCAATAGTGAGGTTCATAAATGAGAGCTGGCTTTCCCCCAAGCAACTGGAATGAAAACTAACGGATTAGTTATGGGAAATGGATTTACTGCTCTTTTATCATTTTTATCCATTTCAAAGTATGCCTTGAACCCAATGAGTAGTTTATCAATGTAATTAAACAATCTCATAATAAATTCAAGATAAACTTAGACATAATAAAAGCATAAGAATGAGGGGTGCCCAGGTGGCTCCATTCGGTTGTGTCTGATCTGACTCTTGGTTTTGGCTCAGGTCATGATCTCCCGGTTGTGGGATTGAGCCCCACATCTAGATCCGCGCTCAGTCCTGAATCAGCTTCAAATTCTCTCTCCCTCCCCCCTCTGCTCCTCCACTCGTTTGCATGTGCACACATGTCTCTAAAATAAAATCTTAAAAAAAAAAAGTATAAGAAAGATATTTCAAAGCAAAAATTCTCATGGCAGGAAAAGAATTTCAAACTATAGTTGGCTGAAGCATCTGAGGTACTTGCTAAAAATGCCCATTTCTAGGCTCCACCCAGAGATTTGGAATATGGCCGAGGAACTTGTGGTTTTAATAAACCCCCTTGTGGTCTGAGTACAGGTGGGCTTGGGGACCATAGTCTGAAAATCATTAATCCCAAGGAATCCATTTTCATGAGGTTATAACCCAAATAACTGCAAGGTTTTGTGGGGTATTATTTTTAAAGAGTGGGAAGTTTAAGAAACTACAATCTACACCCTAGTCAAGAAAAAAAATCTAAATAAAGCATAAGATTTGAAATTAACGAGAGGCAGATTAAAGCTCAAATATATATTCCCCTAAAGAATCTGATAGAAACAAATTGGGTGGGAAGCCATGATTATGTAATGAATGCGCCTGCAAGCCTGAATCTGCCCAGATGATGGCCCTGGTGAGACACAAGATATGAATGCATTAAAATGATATTCCTATAATGTTGATACAGGATTTCAAATCACAAATTTATGATGGAAAACTATGAAACTGAAGAGTTCGTTCTTATAAAAAATTCTAATTTTAGTATTGCATGGCTGCCAAATCTTAAAAACTTTAAATATGCTGCATTCACAGCATAAAATTACTATACACAGTATATAGATCATATACTTTATATCATGAAATTATTATATCATAAATATAGTATATTTATATCACAAAATACAGTATATTTAGAAATTTAAACATCTGGGGGGTGCCTGGGTGGCTTAGTTGGTTAAGCGTCTGCCTTCGGCTCAGGTCATGATCCCGGGGTCCTGGGATCGAGTTCTGCATCGGGCTCCCTGCTCTGCGGGAAGCCTGCTTCTCCCTCTGCCTCTGCCTCTCTGTCTCTCATGAATAAATAAAATCTTAAAAAAAAAATTTAAACATCTGGGTCTGCATAAAAATGACTAGAATTAATTTTTTTCATAAGAGCAAACTTTTCAGTTTCAGAATTTTCTATTTCTCATTAATTTGTAACTTAAAAGCTTTATCAGGTTGACTGACATTCTCTTGAAGACCTAGAGACCTTCTATGCACCTACAGCATGAAAAGAACGGAAACATCCTTTAATCATTTATATGTGTGTGTGTATCTATACACACACATATTAATCGAAGTATAGTTGACACTCAATGTTATATTAGTTTCAGATGTACAGCATAGTGAATTGACAGCTGTAGACATTATGCTATGCTCACAAGTGTAGCTACCATCTGTCACCATACAACACTACAATACCATTGACTATATTCCTTATGTGCTATCTTTCATCCCTATGACTTATTCATTCCATAACTGGAAGTCTTGTATCTCCCACTCCCCTTCACCCATCTTTGCCCATCCCTCCCCCACCCCCGGCAGCCATAAGTTTGTTCTCTGTATTTGTGGATCTGTTTCTGCTTTTTTTGTTTGTTCAGATTCCACACATAAGTGAAATCATATGATGTTTGTCTTTATCTGCCTTATTTCACTTAACACAGTACACTCTAGGTCCATCCATGCTGTTGCAAATGGCAAGATCTCATTCTTTCTTATGGTTGAGTAATATTCCATTATATATATACCACATCTTCTTTATCCATTCATCTATTGATACTCGGGTTACTTCCATTATCTTGGTTATTGTAAATAATGCTGCAATAAACACAGGGGTGCATACATCTTTTTAAACTAGTATTTCAGTTTTCTTTGGGTAAATATCCAGTGGTGGAATTACTAGATCATATGGTATTTCTATTTTTAATTTTTTGAGGAATCTCCATACTGTTTTCCATAATGGGTGCACTGACTTACATTCCCACCAATAGTGCAAAAGGGTTCCTTTTCTCCACATCCTCACCAACACTTGTTTGTTGGTGGGGGGGGAGGGGGAGAGGGAGATAGAGAATCTTAAGCAGGCTCCGCACCTAGGGTGGAGCACAACTTGGGACTCGATCTCACCACCCTGAGATTGTGACCTGAGCCAAAATCAAGAGTTGGATGCTTAACAGACTGAGCCACCCAGGTGCTCCTGTTGTCTTTTTGATATTAGCCTTTCTGACAGGGGTGAAGTGATATCTCATTGTGGTTTTGATCTGCATTTCCCTGTTATCATTTATATTTAGGAAAAGGAGGTGATGGTACAATAATTCCATTAGATATGATAATAGTTCTCTGCCTTGGTAGAATGTAAATTTTGTGGAAAGAGGGCATTTGGGTGCATGGGAAACAATGAGGAATATAGATAAAAATACCGAATTCAATTAAAAAATTCCAATTGTCCTTGTCTCCTCCTTTATTTGCAGGATTGCCACTTAGTTCTCTTTATGTTGCAGTCACAAATAGTGCCTAATCTACATGATGAAAATATCCTTTAAATCTCATGTTCTGATTGTCCTCTTTCTTCTCTTAGAAAGGAAGGTAGGAGGGGCGCCTGGGTGGCTCAGTTGGTTAAGCATCCAACTCTTGGTTTCAGCTCAGGTCGTGATCTCAGGGTCGTGAGATCGGGCCCGCAGAAGGTAGGAGATAGGATAAATGGGAAGTTGAGGGGGGAAAAAAAAGAATTCCATTAAAAACAGATAAGAAAACTGACATTAATATAGCTTTTCTTCCACCAATATTGTGATTTATCCCTGAATTTTTAATATATTTTCAAAGGGCTTTGCAATTATACATCACCCAAGTAAGAAACAGCATTTCATTAATTAGGTGAATACAGAGGACTTTATGTACACAATATGTTAGGATATATATTCAACACATCTGCTTTCAGTAATTCCACAGAAGGATTCTTAGAACATATTCATCATCTTACATTTTTTATTAGGACTCTTGGAACAAAAAGAAGGAGTGTTTTCACAACTGGAGCTGTCCCTGGTTTCAGTCCCAATTTATTTCTATCAAACTTGATTATCAAATTTCTCTCATAAATATGGTAAAGAGGGGCACCTGGGTGGCTCAGTTGGTTAAGCGGCTGCCTTCGGCTCGGGTTGTGATCCCCAGGTCCTGGGATTGAGCCCCGCATCGGGCTCCTCACTCAGCGGGGAGCCTGCTTCTCTCTCTGCCTGCCGCTCCCCCTGCTTGTGCTTGCTCTCTCCCACCCCTCTCTGTGTGTCAAATAAATAAATAAAATCTTTAAAAAATATATGGTAAAGATGTTTTAGTTGTATACAGAATCATCAGTCTGTGTACTATCTAGAAGTAGAGTGGCTTTTTTTGAGATATTATCTACTATTAAACCATTTCAAACTGCTCACTACTAATTACTTTTTATTAGTACTCAATATATTTTGATATCTCAGCACATTCAAAGGCAATGGAAATACCTGTTCTGTTTTAATAGGAAACTGTTGAAAACTTCCATGGCCATAACATTCTTATTAATGAATTGGTCTTAAATTTATTCTTCAACTAGAATTAGTTGTTTGAAAAATTACCAATTTTATTGACAAAAAATAAATTGCTTTAGAAAATTAGTTATTTACAATTATAAAGATTATCCATGTCTACTATGGTAAAAGAGCTACAGAAAAGGTTTAAAAATAAAAATAAAAATAATTCCTCTTTCTCAACCCCCTACACTATGGTGCCACTTCTGGAGGTATTTACTATTGACAGCTTTTGTGCTCTTCCAAAATTTATTACATATGTATGTATGTATGTATGTATATATATATATGTGTGTGTATATATTTCTTTATATGTGTATATACATATATATGCATAACTTCTTTTAAACAAATGTCACTTGTCTCACTAATGAGAACTAAGACACATTCTACCTCATTCTATTAACAGTTGCTTAGTATTTCAAGGTATGGTTATTCCATGAGTGACTTAATCAGTTCTTTATAAATGGATATTTAAGTTGCTTCTAGTTTTCTGCTATTGCAAACAATATTATAACAAACTTTCATGCATGTACATATATACACATTTTCCCCTCTAATACATATGCTGGGTGAATCTGTACAAGTAAAATTAGGGGTCAATGAATAAGCACATTTTAAATTTTAATAAATACTGACAGAGTACCCTCTTAAAGGGTTGTGCCAATTTATACTTCTACCAGCTGTGTCCATAGTTGCTAGTGTAGTATATTAATAAACTTTTAAATCTCTGTTAACCCGAATACGTGAAAAATGATGTCTTGTTTTAATTTGCATTTAATGGTTAGTAAGATTCAGTAACTTGTCTCACACTTACTAGCTACCTGTATTTCAGTTCTGTGGATTGCCCTTGCAATTGTTAGGAAACATGGGTTTCTTAACTTGCCTTTAGGGACCAAGGAAAGAGGTTGTTACCAGATAGTAAACTTCAATCTGACTTGTTATTCCTTTTCTAAACCATTCAAGAACTATTACCTTTAGCTTGACTTTTCTACTTTTGTGGCAGTTAGGCTTAATTTAACATTAATAATTAAGTTGGGAGCTTTTAAATGGCTGATTGCCAACTGGAGCATCACTTGATTAAATCATATTGCACATTCCGGTTGCAAGCAGTGGAATAGTTCAAGTGTCATAGTCATTTCATTCCCAAGCTGTGATGATTAAAAACGGGTATTTAAGCTAGACCAACCTGTCAAAGATAAAATCTGAGAGCTTACTCTGTCTTTTTAAAAAAACTGTATTCACACTAGCCATGTGGGTATGGGCCACCAATTCAGACAATCCGGCTCTCTAAAAATCTTCACACTACCATGCAAAATAATCCAAAAGAACTTACTTCGAATCTGTTTTTTTATTTCCTTAGCAGGGTCCAGCCAATTCTGAAAAGGAAATGACAGTTTGAATTTGAACCAGAGAAGAATAAAAATAACTGGATGATGATCATGCACTAAAGCGTATTTGAAAGCGCATGGTGGCAGGCCCTCCAAGCTGGGTCCTTCCCACAGCTGGGAGTCTAATGAGTCTAATGAGAAAATATGTGTGTGTGTGCACAATTCACGCGTGACAAAATTCTTTTCTTTTACAATACCACCTTCAAAGATTTGAGCTAGTACAGCAACAGAGGAGGGAAAAAAAAATAGTGGATTCTAGGTTCAAAGAAGTTACTAGAATAAATTAAAGATACACGATGTCCACTGATGTCCTAGCCATTCAGGCCCACAAAGTGACTTCTGTGATTATAGATTCTTAGGCACTTGCCTAACAAATGAATACCTGCTTGAGATTTATTATTTTCCTCATCAGAAAACTCAGATGTTTGATAACAAAGTTAGACATTGTTCAGTGAATTGAGTAGGTATTAAGCATGATTCATTGCACAACATCAAAACAAATAACATCTATGAGCAAAATTTCTGTGACTTAGTTCCTAGCACAAACGCAAAGGAAACAGTTTCCTCTTCTTTATTTTTCAGGTAGCTGTGGGCATTAGTGAGGCAAAACCCCAAAGAGACTGCATTACTCAGGCGTAAGAGTCTACAGAAGTATTACAGTAAACATTAAGTACCTGCTGAATACATTAGACAAGGGTCTGGTCAGCAAACGACCCATGTCATATTCTGATTTTGTAAGAATATGAAAGCATACTAAGGTGAATTAAGAATAGGACAGCAGTCAGGGAACATGTATTCTATGTAAGTATCAATGTATTTGATTTTCATGGGCTCAAATACACTGAAATATATCATCCAAGAAAAGAACCATATAAAATGCTCTCCTAGAACCATAAATAACTCACGCATGAAAAACGGATTTACTCTTTCCAGAATATTCAAGATTAAAGGAAGTCGTCAATATCTTTCATAAGGAAGGAAGGTGATTAACAGCATTTAGGGACTCAAAGGAGTAAATATAGGAGTGGAAGCAGAGAAAATGATTTACCAATTCAGTTTTCATTCCCTTTCTTACAGTAATGAGTAGTTTGAGACATACGTTTTGTATTGCTTTTAATCACTCACCTTCTGGTTTTCAGCATCTCGATACGTAAGCCCAAAATAGTCTTTTTCCAGCAAATTCAGATGTTCACATACTTTATCAAACAGCACCTGGCCTCTGGAGCGTTTCTGTGGAAAACAAAACAGAACAACAAGTCAACACACATAAAGTTCTCTCAGTTGCCACGGATAAAAATGGGTAAAATTTAACATACTGCTTGCTGCAACTTCAAGGTTCAATAAAGTGGGCCGACACCTACAAAACCCTGTCCTTACAATCAACAGACAAACCCAAAACTCACCTGTGCCACTGAGTAAGTACAGGCAACCCGAGGATAATTTTTTTAATTTTTAATTTTTAAAGATTTTATTTATTTGGGAGGGGGTGGGGCGAACACAAGCAGGGGGAGTGGCAGAGGGAGAGGGAGAAGCAGGCTCCCCACTGAGCAGGGAGCCCAATGCGGGACTGGATCCCAGGACCCTGGGATCATGACCTGAGCCAAAGGCAGACGCTTAACTGACTGAGCCACCCAGGCGCCCGAGTGGATGATTTCTAAACAGAAGTAGCTGAGGAAATGATGTGGGGCTTGGAAGTCTGAAACATCTTGTGAAACATAAAAATCTTGAGAGTCAAAGCATACAAAGGACCAGCAAAAGCTGTGTTTCAGAATGCCCTAACTCGGTCCCCACGCAACCAGATTCGGAGCCTGGGAAGAATCAAGTCTATTCCTTAGCTTAGGCAGACTTCCCCTGAAGACTTTCTATTCCAACCCTTACTTAGAAATTCTGTTAACTTCATTATTTTTGGTCACAAATTTCAGTTTTGTATTACAGTGTTCAACTTTCTCTTTATTTCTTTTTGAGAAATCCTTCCTATTTGACATAAAATGTTAAGTTTAAAGATTTTAGTTATCATTTATAAATATAAGATATAGATATTCATGCTACATTTTTTACCGTAACACAGTCACTTGCAGAAAGGAAAAAAGGTAGTCATCTGAGGAACAAAAATCTATCAGCTTAATTTACTGTAATACCCAGTATCACGTTTTCATGGAATCCTTCAAAGGTCTTTCAACCTGGCCTTGGGGACAGAGATGGATGGACTGGCAACAATTAAATTAAGCCATGCTTTCTTTGTATCGTACCAACACTTGACACCTAATACAGTAAGCATATTTGTCTTTAAGATTTAATGTAATAACAATGAGAGATGTAAAAATTGACAGACAATGGGCATGCCAAAATAATAAGTATTCAGAAACCTGTAAGTGCTGTGTATTATTATGCAACTGTAATTACATTGGAAGTTAATTGCTCAGCCCCCTGAAGCACGACTATTTAGGAAAAAAGATAAATCTATGATAGAAAAGTAAAGCCTAAACTGTAGCTAGCTAAATAATCAATGATGTGTTTGAAAAAAGTTTAATAATGCATGAAAATAAATTACATATTAGCAAAACTACATAATAACATTGTTCAATGGATATGAATAAGTGGTAGGACAATGAAATGCTGCTCACCGGTTTAAATCTTTTATTTGTAAATAACAGCTTATCACATCTGAATAATGTTTAACAGATTATAACGTTGTCATAAAAAAATTGCTTCTTCTGGGGCGCCTGGGTGGCTCAGTCGTTAAGTGTCTGCCTTCGGCTCAGGTCATGATCCCAGGGTCCTGGGATCGAGCCCCACATTGGGCTCCCTGCTCGGCAGGAAGCCTGCTTCTCCCTCTCCCACTCCCCCTGCTTGTGTTCCCTCTCTCGCTGTGTCTCTCTCTGTCAAATAAATAAATAAAATCTTTAAAAAAAAAAAATTGCTTCTTCCGATGGCTTCTACTGGTATTATCTTCAGTTTACAGAGAAGAACACAGAGGTTCAGAGAAGTCAGATGAGAGAGGCAGTATTATGTAATCGCGGAGTGGTGGCTTTAGCAGATCAACCAGGGTTTGAATCTTCACTATGTTCTTTGCAGCTATGTGAACCTCTCTGTTTTTCCCTCTGTAAAATGGGTATGAAACTACCTTCTTCTTTGGAATGGATGACATTAAAATAAAACACAGTATTCAAACTTGGGTGCAGTGATGGCACATACCAGGTGTTCCATGAACATCAGCTGTTATAGCCCAGGTGACCAACAGGTAGCAGGACCCGTAATGTAGAACTTACTATGTACGCATTTTTGCTGTTGGAGCAAATAAACAACTCCTCATGGTGCCAATAAGCAGTTCAGTATTAACGTGTCCCGCTCTTTCTTTAGATATTAATTACCTGCTTACTACCTAACTGCTTTAGCTAGACTACAGTATTTACACACACGTACACCACCCCCCATACATACCCAAACACACACCAGTGTCTGGCCCAAGTACTTTCTCAATGAGTAAAAGTAAAACAAAACAAAACAAATACAAATAAGTAAAGTCTTCTCTATTCTCTGACCCAGCAGCCCCTCAATTGTAGAATTCTTTCTGAATATGCAGCAGGCTGCCTTGGGCATTGTTTTAATTAGCTGTCTCCTGGCTGCTATGTTCTTCCCTTCGTTTAACAGGTGGCATGGACTAGCTCAAGCACAGACCACTGTACTAACTAGATCATACTTTTCTGGCTTCTCACAATTTGATTTCTATTAATGATTCGTAGCTCTCCTTTGAATAGACCAGATTTTTTCTTACTGAATATTTTAAACATATTTCGAACACTACAAACAGTTCTTAAGACAATTACATAGTGGTCCATTCTTCACACCAAAGTTTGTTTTTTCCCTCCTAAGAACCAAGATCAGTAGTCCAGGATCTACCATAGATGGTTATACGTAAACAATAAAATTCCTACCTGCTAAATATCACCACAACCACCAGCTAGCTGGATGACACTAGAAAAGCCTTTTAAATTACTTGGGTCTTCATTTTCTCATCCTGGAGTGAGGATGTAAGATTCTATGGAGCAAGGCTGTCATGGGCTTGAGGCTATGATTGGGTCCCCTGTGTCATGGCAAACATTATTAACGATTACAAGGCTCTTTCTCATGGAGCCTGGATGTGGCTTCAGCACCCTTCTGCACATGTGATGAGAAAGACTGCCAGTGGATGGAGTTGGATCTACTTTCCAGCCCTAGATAGCATCACTCCGAACTCTCCCAAATTCTTGATTCTTCTAACTCAGATTATTATTTTTTTGCACACTATTCAACTTTTCAAGGCAATTATTTCTACTTATCGACATCTGTGTATCTTTAGGTAACAACATCTAATGTATTTGACTAAAGCTCAACAATCAGACTGAAACTTTTAAAGAATTTAGATTAAATATTTGGTTGCTGAAGACACGATATTCATTAAGTGATCAAATTTAGGTACTTTACTGTCATTGGGCATGTTTATATTAGAGCCATAATGAGTCAAGAACTGAGTAAACAATGTTGACAGAGGTTTTTCTAAATTAACAGATAATTTACCTAACCAGAGAAGATAATAATTTTTAGTCTTGTTTGCTGTTTCATGTGAGTTAAGTCATATCTCTGACTCAAGGACATTCATAGTTCATATATACCATTCACTATTAATCTCTGAACATCTAAAAAAGTCGATTTTGCTTTCCTAGAGTAACAAACTAATGGTAGACCACATTCTTTCTGCCCTCTTTTCTCCACTAAAAAATCAGGTTTCTGTTTCTGATAAAGTAAATGGGGATATTACAGTCCAACAAAGACTTTAAATATCTAAAGAACGGTAAATCCCCCAAGCAATATGAACAACTCTCCTTAACGTTTTTAATTTAAAAATGTTCCATATTGACTCATGACAGTGTTGAATGTTAGGAAAAGTGTGTCAAAAGAGAAAAACTTTAAGAGAATAAAAAGACAAGCCACAGAATGGGACAAAATATTTGCAAAGACCTATCTGATAAAGGAATGGTATGCAAAATACACAAAGAACTCTTAAATTCAACAATAAGAAAACAACCAAATTAAAAACTGTGCAAAAGATCTCAACAGATACTTCACCGAAGACATACAGATGTCAGAAAAACATGTGGAGAGATGTTTATCAAATACCATTAGATAATTGCAAATTAAAAGAACAAGGCACCACTACGCACCTATTAGAATGGCTAAAATTCAAAACACAGACAACACTAATTGCTGGCAAGGATGTGGAACAATAGGAAGTCTTATTCCTTGCTGATAGAAATCCAAAATGGCGAGCCACTTTGGAAGGCAGTCTAGCAGTTTCTTACAAAACTAAACATACTCTTAATATATGATCCAGCCATCATACTCCTTGGTACAAAGGAGGTGAAAATTTATGTATACACAAAAACCTGCATGTAGGTACTTTTGGCAGCTTTATGCAACACTGCCAAAACTTGGAAGCAACCAAGATGTGTCTCAGTAGATGAATGGATAAATAAACTGTGTTACAATCTAGAAAATGGGATATTATTCACATGAAAAAGAAATGAACTATCAAGCCATAAGGAGACATGGCAGAACCTCAAATACCTATTACTAAGTGAAAGAAGACAATCTGAAAAGGCTGTAGGTATGATTCCAGCCATATGACATTTTGGAAAAGGCAAAACTATGGAGACAGGAAAAAGATCAGTGGTTGCCAGGGGTTAGGGAGGAGGGAGAGGTCAACAGGTGGAGAGCAAAGGATTGTTAGCGTAATAAAACTACCCTGAATGGTACTATATGGTGGATATATGTCATTATACATTTGTCCAAACCCATGGAATGTACAAAGAGTGAACCTTAATGTACACTATGGACTCTAATTAATAAAACGTATCAACATCGTTTCAGTAATTATAATAAATGTAGCACACAGATATAAAATGTTGAAAATATGGAAGGGGGGCGGGAAAAGGGAGTTTGAGGGGGTTATATGAGAAGGCTCTGTACTTTCTGCTTAATCTTTCTGTAAACCTAAAACTGCTCAAAAAAAGGTATATTAATTAAAAAGAGGAACACTGACAAAAATACTTAATGTCTTATTTTAAATTGTTAATAATTTATTAAATACTTAAAGAGATTAATACAGTTAAGCTCCAAATGATTTTACTTTTATCATGAGTAAATGAAAACTTAAAATTTTTATTGAGAGCAAACATGTTGGAAAAATAAAAAACGTTAGTCGCAACACATACCAATGATAAAAGCGAAATCATTCGAGGAAAAGCTGCTATGCTTCTCATCTTATGTACGTACACACCAGGATCCCCGAGTCTAACATGCCTGCAAGCAAACCCAATATGATCTGGTATTGAACAGAAGGTGGATGACGGTTGAAGTGATTGCTCAAGATCTACATCACACAATTAGGGAATCCAAACTATGAACAACATGATGATGGAATAGCTAAGGTCAGAGGCTGTGCTTGCTTTGGGCACTAAATTCAAGAGGATACATTCACCATCACCACTCAAACACAGCAAACGAAATAAGCTTTTCTGTAGCATCAATGAAACTTCCCACAAGTCAAAGGTCTTTCAGTATCTTTAACAATACTGTCTGTAAAACATTGGTTTTCAATGTACTGCTCATCAACCAGTATCACCTGGTAAGTCTGTAATAAAATTTGTTAATATTATTTGTCCATTAGAAGAGTAATTTTAAAAAATTAATTTTGAATGCTTTAGTATGAGGGATTTCAAACATATACAAAAGTAGAGAGGACAATATAACGAAGCCCTGCAAACTTGTCACCCAATTTCAACAAATGCCTTCTGAAGACCACAACCTTGGGTCATCTGGAGTTCCACTCAATTCATCCTTCCCCTGGTTATTCTGAAGCATTTCAGCAATAATTTTATCTCTTTATGTCTTAGTATGTAACTCTACTCTTTTTAAAAATGTAATCTTGGGGTGCCTGGGTGCTCAGTTGGTTGAGTGCCTGACTCTTGGGTTCGGCTCAGGTCATCATCTCAGGGTCCTGAGATCAAGCTTGGCGTTGGGCTCCGTGCTCAGCGTGGACCCTCTCCCTCCCCCTTTGCTCCTCCCCACTCTCCCTCTCTCTCTCAAATAAATAAAACCTTTAAAAAAAAATGTAATCTCAATACCTTTATCACATCTAAACAAAATTAGCAATGTCTTTAATATCATCAAATATCTAATCAGTACAGATCTTCCTCAGTTTACAGTGGGGTTGC
This sequence comes from Phoca vitulina, assembly GCF_004348235.1. Taxonomy (NCBI): domain Eukaryota; kingdom Metazoa; phylum Chordata; class Mammalia; order Carnivora; family Phocidae; genus Phoca; species Phoca vitulina. Next base: position 25,907,236 of record NW_022589727.1, read on the forward strand.
ACCCCATAAAACTGAGTGTAAGTTGAAAATATCCTAAATTTAAAAAAGAAAAATAAATATCCTAAGTTAAAAAAAAGAAAAAGAAAATGTCCTAAGTTAAAAATGCACTTAAGGGGCGCCTGGGTGGCTCAGTCTATTAAGCGTCTGCCTTCGGCTCAGGTCATGATCCCAGAGTCCTGGGATCGAGCCCCGTATCAGGCTCCCTGCTTGGCAGGAATCCTGCTTCTCCCTCTCCCACTCCCCCCTGCTTGTGTTCCCTCTCTGGCTGTGTCTCTCTCTGTAAAATAAAATCTAAAAAATAAAAATAAAAAATAAAAATAAAAATGCACTTAATGCACCTCATCTACCAAACGTCATAGCTCAGCTTAGCCTACCTTACACATGCTCACAACACTCACATTAGCCTAGAGTTGGGCAAAATCATCTAATGCAACGCCTATTCTATAATCCAGCGTTGCATTATCTCAGGTAGTTCCGTGAATAGGGTGCTGCAAGTGACAAACAGAATGGCCCTAAGTGTATCGGTTGTTTACCCTCGTGCTGGCCCGGCTGCCTGGGAGCTGTAGCTGCTGCCTGGGCCCAGCATCATGTGCGAGTACCTATCACAGATCGCTAGCCTAGGAGAAGATCCAAACTCAGAATCTGAAGTACGGTTTCTACTGAACGCGTGTCATTTTCTCGCACCATCATGAAGTCAAAAAATCGTAAGTTAAATTAACCACTGTAAGTCAGAGATTGTCTGTACTTTAATTTCCCCAACTATTTCAAAGATTTTGGTTTCTTTTTCAGTTTGGGAAGTCCACACGCTACAAGTGGCTGATGCATCTCTTTAGCCTCAGTCTGCAAGTTCTCCATTTATCTTGGTTTTATCCTTGAAATTAATTTAAGAGACCAGGTCAATTTCCTGTACAGGTCTCTCGGTCTAGACCTCACTGTCTGCATCTCCATGGTATAATTTAATGTGTTCCTCTGTCTCCTGTATCTCCTGAAACCTGGCAGTTATATCTAGAAGCCGGATCCGATTCTGGTTTGACTGTTTTCCACTGAGTGATGCTGTACAGTTTCATCAGGAGGCATCAAATGACGCTTACTTTTTTTGTGTGTGTGTGATATTGGCAGTCACTGATGATCATTGCCCTAGATCCATTAATTTGAGGTTGCCAGATGAGCATATTTGAATCCTAATCATGCCTCCTGCATTTATTAGTTGGAGTATGTCTATGAGGAGATATTTCTCTTTGTCAGTATTATTTGTTGCATAAACACAGTTTGCTGATGAAAGTCAGGATCAATGCTCACTCCTTTTCTCCTTTATCCAATTTTAAGATAATGAGGTCCTCTCCAGCATCATCCATCCAATGTCACCAACGAGAAATTTTGTTTTATATGATCACTACGAACTCATGGATTTAAACAGGTTTGTGCTCGCTTCGGCAGCACATATACTAAAATTGGATTTAAACAGGTTTGATGTGTTTCAATTCATTTCGGCCACTCCCCATTCTGATGCTCTCAATGTCCCCATTTGCTCTACCTTGCCTCCTGCCTGTCAAGTCTCGCTCATCTTCATGAGGCTTCTCCAGTGCCACTTCTTTAAAGCATTTCCTGTCCTCCCGGCCTCTCTCTCTCTCTGTCCTTTGGGCATCATGCATTACAGCACGAAGAGGGCACTTCCCATATCCTGCCTTATATCACAGCTGTCTCTCTGTGCATGTACCTTACATCCCTACTGACTATAAAAAAAAGACATTCCCTAGAGGCATCACGCCTCCTGTATTTATCTTTTATGGAGTCTCATTTTGGTCAAATACTGTTAAGAGATTAAAAAGGTAACTTGATAAAACTTCATGAAAAGTTTTTTTCACTAGCATATCATAACCAATGTTGTAGAAGCAATATTTTAAACTCACGGTTTTCAACCATGGATCCTAGAGTATTTAAAAAATGCCAATGCCCAGAAACCCATCTTATCAAACCAAAATTTCTGAAGCTGGGCCCAAGGCATTTATGTTTTCAAGATTCCCAGGCAATTCATGCAGGCATAGTTGAAATGTTCACTTTAAGTTAAATTATTTTTATGACCCCAAACTCTTAAATATGAGGACTCTAAAGCAATTTTTCTTTTTTTGAGAAAATCTGTAACTTTTTCAGATTGAGTTTAGCCCCAAAGCAGTTTCTTCTAGGCCTCTCATACTGACACTCATAGCTGCATTATGATAAAATTTATGTATATACACACACAATTAAAATCTAATCCAACATATTTTCTTAAGAAATGTAAGTTCTTAAGAAATTAAGTTCTCAAGAAATGAAAAACCAAAAAAAGGAAGAAATGATAAACCAGCCAAATGCTGAAATAAAACGATGCAAATGAGAAATGATAAACCACAAAACTATTAAGAAAACAAACTTGCATTTTAAGCCATGCATAAAATATGCAAAATAGAAATATTTGAGTTGATTTTTAAAGGATGGCATTTTCCCTTTTGAGCTAAATATAAACTTGTACTCAAGAACCTGCCACATTACTAAAGAACAAGCCCAGGTAGGTTAACAAAGGTCTTGGTTTCCCCTTTTGCAATAGGGCAGAGGTACTACCCCTGCCCTCGCAGGTGAGGGCGGTAACTGGGAGGAGCAAACTGGGAAAGGCCAAGGGAGGAGCTTCTCACACATGACCTTCAGGTGACCTGCAAACAGGACTTCTGCACGTGTTCCCTGAAATGAGCACGGCCGTGATGCTCTGGTCTCCAGAAGGCAGTTCTTAACCTGTGCTTGAGACCACGTGCGCCCAAGCAGGAAGCACAGACTAAGTCTCGCACGAGACTTAACAATAGGATTTGTTTTTTGCTTCAGTCTCACAGAGCTATGAATCAGCCTGAGTGAAGCTCTCCTCCAGCAAAGGCTAAATGCTGAAATTAGAGAAATTGGTGAAGTCAAATATAATCTCCTCACTTGGGAAGATGGTTATAGTTATTACCTCTCCGAAGCTGCACAATCATGAAGAAAATGAGGCAGGGCGAGTTGCTTTGCCTGAGAACAGGAGCTCATCATCAGTCCCTCTTTCTCAGGAAGGGGACAGGGACCAAACCGGCACCAGGGTGTGCATGTACTTTAAGGCTCCTCAGAATTTATATATGCATTTCTTTAAACTACCGCACTGAAAAATGGCGGGGGGGGGGCCCTCTTGTATCCGCTTAGGCTTAAAACCACTTGTGTTAACATAAGGGAAAATGTCTGATATTGAGAACTTTTAGGAAAACTGACACTTTTGTACCTCATTTTAGCTATTTTGAAATTTGAAGGTGTGTCAATGCTAGAAATACTTTATTCTTTCTACCATACATCTTCCTCAAATAGACCACTAATTTTCTTTCGGAAATTAAATTCTTCCATGTATTGTTATATGTTGTGAACTTGTATTTCCGCTCCCAAAGACAGCAAACTGTCCATCTTTTTAATGCTCCTGATACACTGTTCCCCGATACAGCAGGCATTCAACATATGTGCCTGGTAAGGGCTAATGGCATGATGTGAATAATTTTCCCTCACATTATCTTGGATTAACCATGAAGCAAAATCCCATTTTTTTTCATGTTTCCTTCCCTAATTGCATTTTTCTGCACTGAATGCTTTTCTATTTCCCTTCCTGCCAAAGGTCAATTAGAATTCTCTTTATTTCTAACTGACTGCATCACAACTTACCTGAGGTTCAGGACCATCTGAAATGCTCAGCCAGCTAGGCCAGGTCTTGAGCCCAAATCAGACACCTGGACTCTACGTAAGTCAGCTTTTCCTGGGTTTTCCTTTTTTTCTTTTGAACTCTTGATAGAAAAACACTCTAACACTGTCTGCCCTGAAATTTAAGTGGAGAATGGATTTTTTTTTTTTTAAATCCACACCTGGAAAATACGAAGAGGCTGCAGTCAATGTAGGAATAAAAGATTATGGTGTCTGGTCAGTGACAACGGTCTATAAACCCTCTCAAGAGATGTGTGGCTGGGAAGGTCTAAGAACCAAGAGATGACACCAGCTGCCTTACGTGCATCTACTTCCTTTGTGGGCTTCCTGGCTTCCAGGTACATTCAATGCCCAGTTTAGTAATTAGTAAGTATTATCCACATTGCTACTGCCATAATCTATTCCCTCAGAGCAGGATTTAATGGGATCTTCCAGCCTTTGTACTGATCCCACATGTGATTCAGGCAGTATTCTCAGAGAGGGCTGACACAAAATTTCTTCTGTCCGGATGCTGCATATATTGCCAGCCTTTCTTTAAATCCACGAGCAGTCAGCTTTCTCAGCAAGCCATGATGGTCATCTCGTTCAAACCAACGTTTCTCACACAATCACAATCACCCCATCAGTAATTATTCTGCCACATTCTTGCTCAGTTAAGTTAGCAATGATGACCTGCAGTATTCTGTTAAAATATGAATATGAAACTCCTTCCTGGTCTTGGTAAGTTTTTAAACAAAATAGTGATTTCCTTCCCTGTCTCGGTTGTCCAGAGATTAGAATTCATCTGGCATTATTGAAACATCTTTAATGTGGGGGCATCCCTAACCTATTCGAGCTTCTTTTCTTGCCATTCTGTTCTAAGTGAGGAATATTAAGTCAGCCCTGAGGCTGGACCCTGGTTCTACAGAGTTATTTAACCTTTCTGAACTTCACTGCCTTCATCATAAAATGGAAATAATACTGATACTTAAGACAGAACATAGGAAAGCGTATTGCCTAGCTCATGGAAAGCAATAGTCAATGAATGCTGGTGACCATGAGTAGACCCTTTTGATAGGGAGCCCAGTACATCTGGGGTTTCTCATGCTGACATTTGGTGTAGAGACTGACATACTGTTGAAAGCCTATTCCTTCTGCAGTGAAATCATCCCATTTGTCTTATGAAAAATAAATCTCATCATACAGGTAAAACTGAGAAATTGTTGAAAAACAGTATCATTATCCATAAGCTGAGCAAACATTCAATAATCACATACAAACACACACAAAATGGTTAATATATATTGGGTATACTGGCATATTTTGGTGTATGCTAGGCCGAAACATAAGATAGTTATATATAATCATACACATTGCATATAGTCCTGGCAAGACCAGAATGAATTGTTCAAATGCAACAGAGCTGTCCTATGTTTTGACTGAGATTCAGTACACAGATACTTTTAGCACACTGGTGACAAGAGTCCCTTTCCTGAACAGGAAGCCTCTCCACTTTTGAAAAAAGAGGCCTTTTTCACTCAGCCACAATCTGTTTCTGCCTTCATTTGTTGAAGCAATTTCAGCCTCTATTTGAAATCAGACTTTTGTGCTCAGAGACATGCACTGTGGTAGATAATAGCTTTCCAGTGAAGCATGCTTCTTCTTGGCCAGCAAAAACATCGGGCTCATTTTTTTAACAAAGAGTTTCACATCGCACATATGAGATGTTGGCAGTGAACTATCAGACAACATTTCCTGCTGTTAATCTGCTAAGGATTCAGGTCACTAAGCCAAAGTGTGCAAAACGAATGCAGGAAAGGAGACCTAAGAAAGAGGAATGTCTGAAAGAGAAACACATCTGAATCATGTAAAATAGCCATAGGGTCTAATTCTGAATGGTGTGGAACTTTGAGAATTCCTTCCTGTGAGAGAAAGTACTTAATCTCTTTCCTAAGCTGATTCTTGGGGGAAAAAAAAAAATCAAACAAAAACCCAAATCATGATTTATAATTCATGTGGTCAAATAAGCAGCCATAGCAAATGCAAATGTTGACAATGAAAACGTTTTAATAATATCAATTTAATGAGTATATATGTGCAGCACGGTCACTAACTTTTCAAATCTAGAAGGCATCAATGATCAAAACAATGTAAGAACATACTGTCACTGCTTTCAACAAATAGGGTAGGAAGTGAACCTGTGTCCCTTTTGTCAACTATTTTAGCCTATTAATAGGGCAAGGCTGGAAGCAGGATGAGGAAGGATATCAGCGTTATTATATGAACTACTCACATAATTGTAAAATGTGATAATATCATTTTACCAGTTAAATACTAGTTTATTTTTTTAGTTTGGTAAATATTAGTTTATAAATTAAAATGATCTCACAATGTATGAAAGACATATAACGATCTTTGAATAAACCTCTGGAAAAAATAAGATCGATGATCTCACTGTAAGTGATACTTAGAGCAGTCTTATCTTCATGTGATCGTGTAATTTGGATTAGTACTTAGAAGCTAGTAGGTGGGGGGGGAAGCCTTTTCAGTCATTAAATATCTTGATTTTATATACATTTCTTTCAACCTTTTCTGCCGTGTAATTGCCACGTATGTAGCACACTCTGGGGTATGGTTGGCTCCACGTGTCAAAGGTCGGTACTGCTTTCTGACACCCTCTATTGGGGGCATCCTGCTTTCATACTGCCTGAGCTCACAATCCTCAAAGGCCAGCACTAATCCTCTTTGCCGGTCAGTCACCACTCCTGTGAATGGGGGCCGGGAGAAGGCTGCTCAGCCCAGTTAGGAAGGGAGGCCTGGTCCTAATTCTAGAACCAGACCAGACGGCCCGTCTTCTCGGGTCTGCAGAGTTAGGAAAAGCTAGAAGGGCAGGAGGTCACCCTCACTGCAGCAGTTCTAAGTGCTCATTTAGCCTCCAAAGAATGCTAGTCACTGCCGTTCATTGAATCGAAGATGATTAAGTTTTGTGGTTTAAAAAAGAAAGTGAGAGTAGTATTAGCAAATGGTAGTAAATAACAATCACATAAAAATTGAAATGATCCGGCAAACTGAATCAAGAAAACTTGTTTTGTTCTTTTTTTTTAAAGATTTATTCATTTGAGACACAAAGATACAGAGAGAGAGAGAGTATGAGCAGTGGGAGAGGCAGAGGGAGAGGGAGAAGCAGACTCCCTGCTGAGCCAGGAGCCCGATGTGGGGCTTGATCCCAGGACCCTGGGATCATGACCTGAGCTGAAGGCAGATGCTTAACCATCTGAGCCACCCAGGCGCCCCAAGAAAACTTGCTTTTAAGTTGGTACAGCCACTTTGGAAAACAGTGTGGAGGTTCCTCAAAAATTTAAAAATAGGGCTACCCTATGACCCAGCAATTGCACTGCTGGGTATTTACCCCAAAGACACAGATGTAGTGAAAAGAAGGGCCATATGCACCCCAATGTTCATAGCAGCAATGTCCGCAATAGACAAACTGTGGAAAGAGCTGAGATGCCCTTCAACAGATGAATGGATAAAGAAGATGTGGTCCATATATACAATGGAATATTACTCAGCCATCAGAAAGGATGAATACCCAACTTTTACATCAACATGGATGGGACTGGAGGAGATTATGCTAAGTGAAGTAAGTCAAGCAGAGAAAGTCAATTATTATATGGTTTCACTTATTTGTGGACCATAAGGAATAGCATGGAGGACATTAGGAGAAGGAAGGGAAAAATGAAGGGGGGGGGAATCGGAGGGAGAGATGAACCATGAGAGACTATGGACTCTGAGAAACAAACAGGGTTTTAGAGGGGAGGGGGGAGGGGGGGATTGGTTAGCCTGGTGATGGGTTTATTAAGGAGGGCACGTACTGCATGGAGCACTGGGTGTTATACGAAAACAATGGATCGTGGATCACCACATCAAAAACTAACGACGTATTGTATGGTGACTAACATAATAAAATTTTTTAAAAAAACTTGCTTTTAGAGTAGGTATGTATAGGTTTTTGCTCTAATAAGCAACTATAACACCCTTTTTTTTTTTTTTAAACAGGAAAATGAAAAACATTCTATCCAAGCAAAGAGTAAAATACTACGTGCTCATTCCGATTTTTCTGCTTTTTCTTGAACTCACGAGAAAGCAGCTATGTTTTTTGGAGCTTACCAGCACTCGGGGTTGAACTGGGAGGTCTGGGCCCGAGAGACTTTGAGATGTTCCCAGGGGCTCACATGATGCTGTTCCCCCTTCTTTTACTGTTGGTACTCTAAACCAGCCCCACCCACACTCACCTGGTTTAACAAGGATAGATGAGCAGCAAAACGCCTGTGATCCACAATGCACCGTAGGATGTGAAGTCAAATTCCAAGGAGTTCACCCGGGAGATATTATCACATTTATTTTAACTTCTCTTTTTATGTTAAAAATCTCGGGGAGAATGAGTCCATGTGGGAATACCAGTGTTTGACTATCAGATTCAGAAGTGAGTGATGCTCTGGGACACAGCCAGCCCAAGTGTGAAGGTGGTAGGACCCTATCGCAGCCTGGGATGCCCTGCCTGCCTCTTCAGCTTCCCCACCACAGAGCCCCCCTCACCTCCACACTCCTTCATACAGCCTTCCCTCAGCTCCTTCTCCTCCCAGGCTTCCTCCCGCCAAACGAAGTCTGCCCAAGCCATCTTTGTGTCTTGGAATGTGCTACACGCCTGTCTCTTACTTCTCTTCTCAAGCCCTCCTCTAGGACTCCATCCCTGACCTTCAGGACTAGCTCCAATCCCAGTGGACATGCTCACAGAGCTCCTGCACCACATGGGTCAGGGTGAGAGTTTTAAGCTGGTTTCTGTATGATCTGAGTCATGTTAACGTTAGCCTCTCCGGTAAGCAGCTTTACCTCATGACTGGATTCCCCGCACATATCACAGTGGCCGGCATGGAGCAGAATTATTTTTTCTTAATAGGAAAGAAAATAAGTGAAATAAAACATCTGGGGTTGATTTCTTGTTTCAAAATTCTTCAAAAACTGCTCTGATCTTCGAAATTCGTTCATGACCAATTTATTTATATTTTTCTACCATGTGGGTATCATCTGCTCTGGCCAGATCTTGAGTGTTAGATTTTTTTTTTCTCCTATTTTTGCATGAAGGCCGTGCTTTATTCCCACAAATGAAAAACCTATCAGTTTTTAAAATCCCCTTCAAATGTTGCAGGTTTACTTGCTAATAAATTTCTCCAGTTTTCCTCAAGAAGCTGTGGATCCACTCCATTCCCGTGATTGATACATACTTTACCCCTCACTCTGAAACAGAAAAACATAAGGTGGATCATGGTCTCTAGGGACCTCTCTGACTCCACTGTATTAGATCCAGCTATCAACAAAACTGCATCTTCACACCATGTGCACAAGAGGTATGGTCTCACGATGAATGTGGACAGCAATCCATGCACAGTAGAGGGATGTGTTCTGGATTCTCTTTTTAAAATTTTATTTTAAATTCCTGGAAAAGTAGGAAGTATAGTCTCTTCTCCCTCATCTAACGATAGGAGAGGAGAAAGATAAACATAAGTAGCAGATTGGAGAGTTCACTCTTAAGTGTGCAACTGCTCCTGCTTTTAGAACAGTTCTAAAAGTGAAGTCAGTATTTTTGTAGCAACTGCAATATTTAATAGGCTTACAGTGAATAATCCAATAAAGGAGATGATTAATATTTACATAGCTGGGCACACAGTGGGCTCTGAGGTTATCTTAAAGAGTGCACAAGAAATTCCTGAAGCTTTCAAGGTTTTCTGAGCTGAAATCGTTGAAGTCATGCTCTATAAAGTACAGTGAGGGGCCTGGAGCATCTTTTTGTCTCTACGATGGCCTAGATCTGATATTAACCTCAAATATTTCCTTAACCTCAGGTACTTCCACGGCCCATGTCCTTGCAGAAGGAGGGCGGTGTCCTCTTTGTGAACACGTTTATGAAGCTCTCATATCTCCTGAGAGATGTCAATATCACCCCTAGGCCTGCTACTAAAAGTACAGTTCTGCAATAAACTGACAACGTAAAAAGCACTGAATCTGAGAATAATTAATAAGAAGCATAATCTCAAACTGACAAATTATTACTTATTGCTTATTGAAGGTGAGACTGAGAGAAATAGCAATCATTGAGACTTTCCTGATTGGCTGCTCACGATCTACTCCCGGAAGAAGCCAGCAGAGAGCTGCAGTAGAGTTTCTCTCAAACAACTGGACTCGGAAAAAACATGCTTCTTTGGAAACTTTTGAAACCGGGGTGTTTTTATTGTACAGACACTGAGCGCCCAGGTTTCCTCCCCAGGGCATGTTAGAGAGCTCAGAACATGTGTTTCTGGACTAACCTCCTTCCTGGCTTCTTGTGCTGCTTTCTGTGAATTTATTTTCTTCTTGTTACATTCTGTGCACTTAGGGGATAAATAATAGAAGCCCCAAGAAAAACGTATCTTTGGGGAAAAAAAATTACATTTCCACTTTTGGTGGTTTTTTTCTCCTTATAATGAATTCTTCACCATTGTACTATTAAAGAAGGTCTGCAGATCATGACATTCTGGATAGTTTTTTCCCTAAAGGAATCATTGGACACATTAACTGAAGCATTCTGCTTGGGGTGATCATTTAAAACCATTCATAAGCTTGACACGCTCAGTCCAATGGCATTTCCCTGAAGAAGGCGGTGGTTCTTTAGTGACTTTATTTGCTGTCACCATGGCATTCCATAAGAAATAACAAATCTCTTTATTCTTTCCAGCTTTCCAAACACCATAAGAAGAAGCAATTCCTTGGCCGGCTGTACGTCTGCACACCATCACTCGTTTCTATAGGCAGCAGCAGGGAAAATGAGGTGCATTCCTAAGTGGCAACAGGACTGAGAGAGAGGATTTTCTTCCACTCTTATTAGAAAATGATTCTAAATGTACATACCAGTTAAACACAGCTGTCTGTTACATTGAAAAAAATACATTCCCACATGGCAAGGATGTCTTATTTGTTGAAAAGAAGAAATCTCCACTGATCAAAGCATTTCATGAATTAATATCTAATCTGGCCATTTTAATTTGCCATTTGTAGAGATATCCTGGACTAAGATTTCAGGAAACAGTCACCAGGCAACACTAACAAAACAGAGCAGCCTTGGCAGAAGAAGCAAGAGAAAGACCTCCATTTCATTTATCTAGAAATAAAATACTCATAATAGTCATTGCATAAGAGAAATCATGCCAACAAGCTATAGGAAGCTAACTTTATTGATGGAAATGTTATGTGTTCCAATAAAAAGCTCCCACAACTTGGAATCCATGACCTCTTCTAGAAAAACAAATAAAAAGCTTAAAGTGCACTGGCTGGTCAACACAACCCAGAGGTTGGAGAGGAAAAGAATCCTTTGCTTCCCTGCTGTAAAGAGAGCGAAGCCAACCCAGAGCTCAGCACTAGACGCCCTTCTTCCCTGGACCAGGAGGGAGGGGGCACTGGGGTTGGGGAGTAGTAGCTGAAGGAGGAGCAGGGCATCACCGCAGTCCCAAATAGGACAACTCCTGGAGGCTATACGTAAGGGGTTGATTTTTTTCTAATTCGAGATAAAAATTTTAAGAGAGCTTTCTGAATGACACCACTGCCTCACAGTTTATAGTATAATTATGGTACCTTTAGAACCACAACTATTCAGCATTCCAGTGTAAAACGACTCCTAATGGTTGTTAAGTTGTTCAAAGAAATCAGGGATCAGCCATTCCTTGTAAGAAATGTAATGTTATGGTTCTTACCACTTTGTGTTAACGGAAAGTCTAAAGTATAAAAGACAGCCAAAAGCCAAATTAAAGAAATAAAAGGAAAATCGACAACAAACTGCAGGGAGGCACAACAATCAATTGCAACAAATGAGAATCTGAATTTTCTCTCAAGGGATGGTACCTTAGACAGCCTCCAGCTTCCTGTTTTCTACATTCAATAGTGCAACCAACGCCTTAATGGCATTTAGAAAATGATATCACAAATGCTTTCCTACATAGATTCCGTCTTTGGACTATTTGAAGGATACTCAGCCAACCATAATCACGACTTAATGGCCCCGTGGGCTCAGGCACACCCAGTGCATAAGCTAAGGGTATGGCAAAAAGGGACTGGGTGTAGGGAAGAACCTGAGGGTGGGGTGAGGGGAGATTTGACAAAGCTCTCCCCACTCCCAACTTTAAATGTTCCCCAGTATTCCCCAGGGCTCTGCTATTCATGCTCTTCTTAGTCATTGACTATCCACACAATCTCATTCACTCCCATATCTGATTTAGTATAAAAGATAATGGCTCTCAAAAAGCCTACCAGTCTGCCTTCTCTTCCAAATGCTGAACGATATATCCAATTGCAGTAATAGACTGCTACTTTCATATTCCAGGCACTTTAAATTCAATAGTTCTGAATTAAATTCATTATCTTCCCCTATAAACTTTTCTCCTTATATTCTACATCCATCTATGCAGTCACTCAATCCAGAAATTTGGAAGTCGTCGTAAGTTACTGTCTCTTACGGCTATCCATATCCCCAACCTACATCCAATTAATCAACTCTGCTCATTTTCAGATAGTTCTTTAAAATCCATTCTCTCCTCTCTATCCCACTGCCCCTGCCTTGGTTCTAGTCCTTAGCATCTCTTGCCTGGTTTGCTGTAAGAGCTGCCTAGTGTCCCTGTTTCAAGTCTCTTCCTCTTCAGTTACTATTTCATAGAAGTATGTTTTAAAAACACAAATGGCCAAATAGCTCCCCTATATAAAATCCCAGAAACCCCATCACTTCTTGCAAGAGGCAGAATTCTAAGATGGCCCCAAGACTCCCTGTCTCTCTGCTGTATACACCTTGCACAATCCCTGGGACCATGAACAGAGTGGATCTCACTCCCATGATTAGGTTATAGTCATCAGCTATATACCACAGTTGACCTTAAGATAGGGACACGATTGGGTGGGCCTGACCTAATTGTGTGAGCCCTTAAAGGCAGAGTTTTCCCAGGCTGGTAACATAAGGGGAGGCAGATAGATTTGAAGATCCGGGATTCAAAGCGAGGGAGGTTCTCTGTTGCTGAGACAGGGAGGCCTCACAGCAAGCACCCAAGAGCAGACTCTGTTGCCAAGAGTGGTCCTCAGCTGACAGCCAGCGAGGCAGTGGGGACCCCAGGCCTACAACCAGGAGAAAATGAATTCTGCCAAGAGCTCAAAGGAGCATGAAGGTGGCTCTTCTTCATTCAGCCTCCAGATGAAGATGCAATCAGTGAATAACCTGATTTCTGCTTTATGAGACCCAGAGCAGAGAACCAGCCAAAAAATGTGGGATGAAAAGTATGTGTTGTTTTAAGTTGCTAAGTTTATAGTAATTTGTGACTCAGCCAGAGAAAATCAAAATATCTAAACAATACCCAACCCAGTTAGCACATCAAACCCATCCTCCCTGATGGGTCTTTGGTCTTCCTTTCCAGCCTCATCTGTCTCATGTGTCCTCGATATTTCAACTATATTCGATGCTCACTCTTCACATTTCTTTACCTGCTCAAGCTCTATCTAGAATTATGTAAATATCCTGGGCATAATTAGAATTACATTGGAAATTCAAAAATAAATAAGATAAAATACATGAATGCCATTGGTCTTTCGGTTGCCTTACAATACCACCACAGGGACGGTCAGCCAATATTCTCTAATAATTAGTATCTACCTGCCAAATAGTGACACACATGCTTACCATTTTTTTTAAATATTTTATTTATTTATTTGACAGACAGAGAGAACAAGAGAGGGGACATAAACAGGGGGAGTGGGAGAGGGAGAAGTAGGCTTCCCGCCAAGCAGAGAGCCCAATGCAGGGCTCGATCCCAGGACCCTGGGATCATGACCTGAGCCGAAGGCAGACACTTAACGACTGAGCCACCCAGGCGCCCCCACGTGCTTACCATTTTTAACAATATGAACCAGCATTGAGAACAACTTAACTCCTAAGGAGGTATTTACAACCAGCTAAAGGTTTGCAGTTTTGCTTTTTATCATCAGCCCTGTTTCAAAACCTAGATCCTGAAAGAGAAAGAAGAGTCCAGGAAACATTCCTCAAACAGCCACTCCCAATTTCTTCAAGCAAGAGAGAAGTTCTCGACGGTAGTAGAGGATCTGTCCCAACACGAAAAGGAAGTGAGCTGGGTAGGTTCATTTCTCTCCTTCTTTCTGGCTACTTCTATTGTGTCCTTAGTTATTTAATTAAAACCCAGCATACCACAGAATTCCTAATATGATAAGAAGCAAACAAACAAAAAACCCTCTCATACCCTATACTTGCTACAGAAGGGCAAAGAAAGGATGACCTGAATATTTGAAGACACTTAAAATAAAACTGAACGGTAAAGAAGCCTCCTGAAATACATCACTCAGAGTCACTAGATAAGAAATCAGAAAATACAGTCAGTTGAGGCTTAGTCAAACTAGAAAGAATGTTCTGCGCCAACTTCCAAAGGGACTCGAGATGAAGGAAGAACAGGGTGATGTTGTCAGGCCCCTTCCATAACAGACTTTCCTGCCTAATTTGAGGGAGTTCATTACCGAAGCCAAGGAACACCACACCTCCTTGCTCACCATAAAATGTGAGTCAGTTCAGGATAAGAGACTAACACTGAAAGCCAGAAATGGAGTGTGTATAATTATTTTCAGAACATATTCAGGCTTGTAAAACACCTACTGATTTCTGACACCACAGTAACAGCACCTTAGCTGCGTCTTCCATCTATTCTCAGCAGGTTGAAGCCGGGCAGTGGGAGAAAAAGCAAATTTCCTGTCTTCCAGGTCCTTTCTCATTCCTCACAAGCTTCCAGGTAACTGGTTTAGTTGTTCTTGCTGTTATTTAAGACTGGACTTTTTTTAGAGCGGTTTTAGGCTCCCAGCAAAATTGAGAGGAAGGTACAATGATTTCCCACGTACTCCTTGCCGCACACAGGTACAGCGTCCCCCGCTAGCAATATCCCCCACAAGAATGGCTAGCTCGTTACAATCAACGAACCTACACTGATTCATTATCACCACCCTGTCCAGAGCTTACATTGGGGTTCACTCTGGGTGTTGTACCTCCTGTGGGTTTGGACAAATGTACAGTGACGTATCATGAGGAATACTCTGTCCTCTGTGCTCTGCCTGTTCATCCCTCTATGCGCCCCTCACCCCACCCCATCCTCTGGCAACCACTAATCTTTTACTTTCTCATAATTTTGCCTTTTCCAGAATCTCATATAATTGGAATCATACTGTACGTAGCTCTTCCGACTGGCTCCTTTCACTTAGCAAAATGCATTTAAGGTTCCTCCATGTCTTTTCCTGGCTTGATAGCTTATTTCCATAGCACTGAATAATATTCCATTGTCTGGATTACAACACAGTGTGTTTATCCATTCACCTACTGAAGGACAAAAGCAAATCTCTAAACAGTAGAGAGATTTCCATTTTTATATTAAAGTAACTACCACTCTACAGAGTATTTTTAGTTATATTCTTATAGACAAGGCCTAGAAGGATATACTTTATGCTTGAGGGGGTGCAAGTTCCATAAAGTTAGGGAAGCTTTCGAATCTGCTGACCACTATAGGCCTGACAGGGTCCCTGAAACCTGCAAGCAGTCAGCGTCCACTCGTTACCACTCCCAACCACCCTGAGAGTTCTGGTTTGCAGATGAGAAAACGGAGGACTTCAGGGGATGAGTGACTTACAAATGGCAAAGCAAAGATGTCACAGTCTATTGCTAGCTACTATGATACGGTGCTCCCCAAAGTTAAATACCCTTAGGCTCTAAATTCAGTTCTTTATAGAGTCAATTGTGAAAGCTTATTCCACGGTACCACAATCCTACAGTCTGATTTGATTCCTGATACTTCCATAGATATTCCTATGTTCACTAAGTAGGGCATCTACACCTTATGCGTTTCACCAACACACTTCTAAAAGCCTGCATGAAAGTGATCCTTTTAACTGATCTGCTGGTTCCACGACTCAGTGAACGGATTCAATGGAAAATTATAGTTTAACGTTTCTACTGTTCTGTCTTTAATGAACCCTCACGTTTTGAGTAGCACAGCATAAAAACTGACAGGGCAAGTTTCTCGGCAAAAGTCCCCAGCTATTTAAACAAGTTAAAATTTGTCAAGGCTGAATCTAATTTTTCAGTTCACATAAGAATTTTTAAATGGCCCTCTCTTTATTGGAGTGATTTGTACTAGACACCCTGAGCACATCTGTCTGATACGGAAAACTTGAGAGAATGAGTAAATGTGAGAAAAATATAAAACCTTGGCAAGAAGGACGAACAATTTGTTATTCACGTATTGGTAGCCTCAAATGGGGCTTACATTCAAAGCTAAATGCACTATTAGCCTTGAAATAAGTGCCCAAATTGGCTGCTGTAATTTATTAATTGTGGCTGCAATAAAGATTAGCCACAGTGTATGTCACTAACAAAAAAAAAAAGAAAGAAAAGGCATGTATTCAATATCACTATGAAACATCTTAGCAGAGCTTTCTCCCCTATCTCATTATTTTTCCCATCTCCTACTGAATTATTTAATTGCCATATCCAAACAGCAAACATGACTGAGCTGAAATACTACTGAGATTTTCCCTTCTCCCTCTGCTATAAAAATTAACAAGATCACAACAATAATAACAACACAGAAAGGTATTTATTCACAAATACAACTTAATATCTCCTTTTGAGTTGAAATTCTTCAAAGTAACACGGCACCATATTGACCTCCTTCACATGCCAATGGGACACTGGACCGTAACACACATGTACCAGCCAAACCCCGAAACCAGGCACTGCCTGACTGTGTGCTTCATTTTCCGACTGGATCAGCCAATGTGTAGATGCCAGGAGTCATGTAAAAACTAGTTCATTATAAATAATTTACCCTGTCCCTACAAAAGGCCTGCATTCTCATACTGTACTCCAGTCTTCCCTGAACCTACTTCTATATTTTGTTGGACATGTGGATGGGCACACACATGTGCACACACTCACATTCTGGGGCACTGTACTGTACTCCTCCTGTACTCTAAGAACCTAGGATTCTACTGGGCTTCAACTCTGTATTCAAAAAGAGGTCACAGGTGCTGTTCTTAGGCCTCTGACCTAGGAGACAAGGTCAAAAGACACCTGCCTCTGAAACAAGGTAATCCAGGAAAGTGGTATCAAATTCAAGAGACTATCACACCATGTAGAAATGGTCCCAGGTTATCACCCATCTATGAAAAGATTTTCTAATCTTGTGGCTGATACCAGTAGTCTCCCTCCTAAACTTCCTTTAGGGCCAAGACTATTTCCATGAAAAGGAAGCCATCAATTTAAATGCTAACTAAGGGGAGATGGGCTATAATCTTGAAAATTATAACCTGTCTTTCATGGGGGAAATGCTGTAATTATAAAATGAACTGGCAATTGATCAGGAAAATTGAACAAAAATCACAGTAGAATGAAAAACTGCTTCTCTCCAGAAGGGATGGCGAGGGTCTTCAGTTTCAACTGGCCTTTTCACTTTGAGCTGGACTGTGGTAATGGTAGAACTTACCTAAAATTATTCTATATTAAGGCAAAGAGCTGAGCCAAGCCTGAACTTTGTTCCATATACCAATTTAAAGAGCCTCTGTATTATCTCCAGCTCCTTTCCTCTTCTTCAAAAATGAAACAATGTTGCTTCTAAGTACACTTCACATAGTACCTTATCTCATGAGAGTATAACCAGAAGCAAAGGCTTGGCAATCGCTTTCAGAAATTAGGTTTAAGAAGTTTTGAGAGAATGAATTCTTTCCATAGACTCAACCTGTCTCTCTCGGACAGGATCTGTTCAAAGCCTCAGAGCCCTTTTGTTCCCAGGGAGGCCTAATTAATCCACTCCAGGTCTAGAGTCAAGCTGCCGGTTTATTAAAAGAGACACCTATTAGGGTGTCTATTGCAGATGTGCTTCAAGGAAGTTTCAAAGCCTTCCAGCCACCACCAGAGGGGAGGGAAGGAGAGAGAGAAAGAAAGGAGACAAGAAAGTGAACAGAGGAGACACTTTGGTGGTCTTGTTTCCCAACTTACCCCAAAACCACATACATTAACTACAAAATTTAGAAAAATCAATTTTGATGTCAAAAGCTTACAGAATTACAAATAAAAGAGATATTCAAGAATCTGATGTATTATTAAATAATTTGAAAAGTAGATCTTTCTCCTTCTTTTCCTCTTTTCATCCCACTATTTCTCAAGCCCAAACTGGAGGTAAACACTATGTTTTGGTTTGCTCCTTCTACAGCTATAGACTTGGAATGTTTTTGAAGCCGCAGTGAAGAGATCTCTGGAGCAGAGGGAAGGAGATCCGGGTTCTTGGCCTTCTCTACCCGTTCTAGGCTGTGGGTCCTCAGGCACACCATTAACTGCTCTGGGCCTATTTCCTCATCAGTGAAATGAGGTAGAAGACAAAGTCATTTCCAAGGTCCCTTTCAGATTTAAGATTGTGTGACTCTATGAGTAAGACAATCCTCTTTTAAGCTTCACATCTGACTCATTTGGTTTCCAGTGCCTGGAACATAACAGGCCCTCAAGAAATACTTTATATGAAAGCCTCTGCAAAATTAACAAAACTCCCTGCGGGGGGGGGGGGGGGGGGGCAGTTTGCACACAGTGTGATGTTAGTTTTACAGATTGAAATGGTTATAAACAAACAGAAAAAAGAATTTGCATTAAGGCAAATAATAATTAAAACTCAAATGATTCACTTCCTTTTTTTAAAAAAATACTTCAGTGCCTACTCTGTACACACTGAGTAATGTATTCTGGAAAATACAAGGACTTTAATGAGGTATCTAAGTGATATGTCGAAGCTGTAATATAGGTCCACGGCTAGGAAGACCCCTGAAACAGCTGGGCCAGCTCAACCTATGTGAATGGGAGGCTGTGGTCACCACACAAGGGACCGACAGTCCACCACATTGGGAGACTCTTCCTGAGGAGGGAAATGAGCAATGTCTTGGTCTAACATAGGGAAGCACTTTCTTAGCTTTCAGGGCCAGGACTGAGTTACAGGGGGCGTGAGCTGCACTCAGCATGTGGAAGCAGAACGGGTGCTAGGTGGGATGGCTGGCCGTCTGTCACACCCAAGAATGGCACTTGGAGTAACAAGTGTTCTCTCTTTTACATGGTCTTTCCCTAAACCTAGTGTGCTAAGGGGAATTACTTCTGGAGAAGCAGCCAAGAGAGCAAAGCTTCCCCTGAACTCAGAGAAAGGTGTCAGTGGTTGACCCACCATCTCCTAAGGGTCTGCGGCCATAAGGCCACAAACAGAGTAAAGGAAGTTAAAAGATTCTGTCCAGAGCACATGTGACAACTCTCAGAGATAAAACTGGGGAAGATTCTGAAGGAGGTGACATTTAAGCAAGTAAACTAGACACAAGAACATGAACTATAACCTGAAATTTTAATCACGGGCTGGGGAGAAGTAGAAAACTAGGATTATTTTTCAGCCTGAAAGACTGTTTCCTTCATTAAACAACAGGTAATGAACATCTTTGTCAAAATCAAGCCCTGTGGGGTAAGCAGCACAAGATACCCAAGACTGCTCTCCGGAGCAGGTGAACAGCCCGCAGAGTGGGGTGCATTGTGCTTGTGACTCCCACCTGCCTGCACGCGGAGCAGGCAAGCTTATTTCATCAAATCAGCAACACGAGGGGATCAGAAAACACAGTGGGAACGTGAAGAGTGAGAGAAACAGTAATGTCAAAAAGCAAACCTAGCGTTTCAGCATCACAACATTAGACCACGGACATGCACCAAATGACTCTCTCGTCAGGCCTTAACTCCACTGACAATGGGCAGTAAAAGCCAAAGAATTCCTCAGTGATTTTTGCCTTTGACACAGCATCAAACCCCCAATGTGTACAGATGCTCAGATTCCAAGATTCACTCAGCTTCCGAACCCCCACCTGGTCCAGTGACATACTGCAGGGTTTGATCACTCGATTTCTTCACATTCATACTCCTAAATTTTAACCTTACTATTGTTTAGAGGGTTTAACAGACCATGTCTACACTGATGATGGACTATGAGAATTTATTACTTTTTAAAAATGAAAACCAGGAGAAAAGATTTAACAATTTTGCAAGCCTCAATGAGGACAAATCTGAACACTGTGGAAACATTTAGTACTGGTTATGCCAGGTAAACGAGAAGGTGTGTGTTAACAGTGCTTGTGTTCCTACAGCTGCACCCAAAAGTCATCACACAAGGAAACCAAGTTAATTAAAGTCTTTCCATCCTCAGGAGTCCCCAGGGGCATTGGTCTTCAAGCAGGAGAGCTGCTGCCCCTGGACTGAAGGCCTTCAGTTACAGCACATGACAGATGGTACAATGTGGTAAGGCGTTAAGTTGAACAGAGACCCACTGAGATGTTAAAGCGGAATTTACACAATTACACAGACTCAAAAATTCTGTGATTTAATGCAGTGTTGAATGAATGATATGTGTACTGGTTTGGAAAAAATCCTTATTTTCTACTTTTTCCAATTAATTATTATTTCTTAAAATCTGTGAAAAGTAACAGGTGCTCTGATCAGCTTTGTTGGATTATGGCAATTCTATTTGCTGTCCAGTCAAGGACTTCCAAAGCAACTATAAGGTATTTTAATCACATAACCTATACAAATTGGAAAATTCAGACATTGAATTTGTTTTTCCAACCAAATCCCAGTAAGTGGAAATATGAAATAGAAAAATGAATTGGACAGTTAATTGAATCATGGGCAAGACAGAGCATTTGGAAATTTTTTAAACAGTCCCTTCCTGGCGAATGGTTAGAGGGTAACAAAAAGCACATTTAGGACATGGTGCCACAAATTTTCTTACCCTCTCTGGTTCCTTAGAAGCATCTCTATGGCATCAAGAAATCCTTGTTGGAGCTAACTGCCCTGTGTCTGTGCTTGCTTGGGATTCTGAACCATCCTGGAGTGACCTGAATGATACTCAGTCATGGAGCCCATTCAACCAGTGGACCTCTGGACACAGCCAAACCTGGGGGGCAGGCTTTTATGGTTTCACTGTTGCACCTAAGTAGCTCCATTTGATTTGCCCCAATCTGGATAGAAACCTCTCCCCAGTGTGGCCGATTCACTGGCATTTTCCCTGGAGGTATTAGTTCTGTGTGGATTTAACTGGGTCCATAAACACTAAGTCTCCCTCACCATTGGATCAGCAATATTTAGGGGCTAAATGGAGTGAGGTGGAGTTTCATATGCATAGAGAAACACAGCAGGTTCCTCATAAGTCACACCTGCAAGGTAAACCCTCTATAGCTTTTCCACTGATGCACTAGACTCCTCGCCCAACCGGGGTTCCTTGGGGGAAAACAAATCAAACTACGCCATAAAACAGCTTAAACATTTTACGAAAGGAGCAGCAAACTTGTATTATGAAATACGGACTCAAATTTCAGATCATGTCTGACTTATTTTCCTAAAACCAAATCAGACTAGATTAGAATGGTGCCCAAACAAGAGAAAACATTTCTAATTGGATGGTCATTAGGAAATACATTGTGTGCTAATCAGTCAGACCGAAATGAGTCCACAGAACACAGAAGCAACGTGACTAAGATGTGGTGAGCACAATTTCCTTCACTGCATGTGACTGGGATATTTTTCTTTATTTTCTCTTTTAAAATTCATGTCCAAGAAATAAACAGCACCCATGATAGTAAACTCGCTACAGGAAATTGCTGGTGTTCTCTAATGGGCCAACAGTAGTAAGAAGGGAGTAGCAGTATTAGTAATTCTGCTGGGCATACATGAAAATAGGGTAGCGTGTAAACATTTGCCAAACATATATGTCAAGATGCTTAAAAGACGGTCTTCTCAGAAGATCTTTTCTTCTATTTTACTCATAATGAAATTTTCTTATATTTTAGATGATCAAGACTTAAGAGTTTGAAAAAAATTATTGAGGAAATAGTCAAATGGAAAAACACTGAGTGCTACAATGATCTAAGCCTACTGTTGAAGGGAAGCATGAAAAAGCCAGCATGATTGGAAAAGGCTTCTATCTATACATGAAGAGAGAGGAATTGAAGACTTAAGGGTTCAGTCACTGGGGTCAGACGTCAACCAATCCTGTATCTTGCTTTTTCAGGTCGCTGGCTCTGTCCCACTGCAGCACCATGCGGCGAGGGGAAATGCTACCCTGTGGTTTCAAAAAAAAAAGAGAACTGGGCTGTGCTAGTCGTGCGTACGCGCATGTGTATGAGAGAGAGAGAGAGAGAGTGTGTGTGTGTGTGTGTGTGTTGACAGGGGGTCCTTTATATGTGACTATAAATTCTCATGATGAAGTCATGGCAGAAGTGAGCTTTGTTGATTTTGATGGTGTAGTCATGAAGGCATCAAATAAGCCATGGGGGAAAACACTTAGGCATAGAGATTTCATTAAAATGCCTTTTTTGATGCCTTACTAAATACAAAAAAAGTTACATCTGTTACTTTAACATCTGTTAATTTCCTTAATTCACCTACAACTGTATGTGTTGGGGACAGGAATTAGGGAGGCAATTCTGCTTTTTCAATTCAGATTTTTGTGTGTCACTTCTCTCCATGAATCTTAGATAGGAAGGGGCACTGGAAGTTGTCTGGTCTGAGATTGCATCTGAGGGGCTGATGGTTTCCATAAATACACCTACAGTTTCTGCTGGAATCCTCCTACAGAACACATATCACAAGGTTGATAGCAATAATTTAAAACATTTGTTTTCTGTTTGCTTAAAAATCGGACCTCCCATAACTTCTACCTTAGTTTTACTTTCTATACCTTAAACAATGTATGTTAAGACATTCAATGCCAACTTTTCCAACTAACTGGAAGTAGCTATCCTCTCCCCTCCAAATCTAGAAGGGGACAAGTGGAAATGTTTTTTTTATTTAACACGTTCTATTTCTCTAATCATTCTTCATAAGAGGTTTCCAGATCACTCACCATGCTATAACTCTCTGCTGAAAAAGCTCAAGAGTTCACTGTTATTCCATTAAATAGCTACCACTTATTAAGAATATGTTATGTTGCAGAAAGGGTTTAAATTAAGCACCTGCTTTAATCTTCACAATAATGGCTTTTTGAGACAAGTATTTTCACCCCCATTTTTCTGGTCAGGAAACCAAGGTTCAGAAAGCTAAAGTTCCTTGAAATCACATGGGTTACAAATAGATAAATCTGTTTTTGCACCTGGGTCTGGTGGCTCCAAAGAGCGCTATCCTGTATGAACTCATGAACAAGACGCAGGGGATGGGATCTCTCCGGCCCAGGATCTGGGCACTGGCCACATTCAGGGCAACCACATGCTGCTTTTCCACAGAAGCCACTGTGACCGCGTGGAAGTTTCTGACAGCTACACCACACCGCTGGTTAACGCTGAGTTTGTAATCGACTTGAACCCAAAGATTACTTTCACCCAAGCTGTCATTAAGTCTGACCACCCCTTCCCCCAACACATTTACAGAGTGAAGTCTGGCCTCAGGTTCTGCTAAACATTATCTTGCTACTTTGTTTCCATGTCACACACTGTCCACTTCATGAGAAACCCAGATTTTGGCACATGGGCTCTTAGTCACTTAAAAATACTGTTCAGCGATTTGTTATGCGTGTGCCTTCATCCAAGATGTTGATAAAAACTCTGTGTAGAGGAGAGCGAAACCGAAGGACACCTTCCCTAGGGCAATGTTTTTCAACCACCATTTACCTACTATACCCCATGTGCCCTGCCAGCCAAGGTTTTATGTTCCACAGTTTGTATCTAAAGTCCACAGGCACTTTGAATATGCGTTTTCAGCTATATCTTGTTGCCACCTTGAGAACCATATAGCTGATTCACAATCCATTTTTCTTATTCAACCAGTCATTACCATGCCCAAATTTCTCTATTTTCTCCACAAGTATGCCAGTCAGTAGTGACCACATTTTCTTCAACGACCAATGTCTGTTGTAAAACTGAAAATACTCTGCTGGCCAAGGATTTTGTGTC
This sequence comes from Phoca vitulina, assembly GCF_004348235.1. Lineage (NCBI taxonomy): Eukaryota > Metazoa > Chordata > Mammalia > Carnivora > Phocidae > Phoca > Phoca vitulina. The sequence continues at coordinate 25,931,017 of NW_022589727.1, forward strand.
CCAGAAAAAGATTCTTCTATCAACTTTAGGGTGCCTGGGTGGCTCAGTCAGTTAAGCGTCTGCCTTTGCTCAGGTCATGATTCCAGGGTCCTGGGATTGAGCCCTGTGTGGGGCTCCCTGCTCAGCGAGGAGTCTGCTTCTCCCTCTCCCTCTGCCCCCTGCTCCTGCTTGTGCGCTTTCTCTCTAATAAATAAAATCTTAAAAAAAAAAGAATCTGGAAACTTTATAAAAAATTATTATAAAAGAAAATAACTGACCAAAATTGCCATGTCACTCAAAATGTTCACAGTGACATTAAAAGTAACACTGAATTATATCCAAAGTTAATTACAACATAAAAATCCTGAACTCTACAAAAAACACAGATTGTATCTATTACATATTTGAAGCATGGGATATAAATTAAGTTTAACATGATCAACATTTACATGTACCTCAATCAGCCCTGAGGCATTTATTCCATCCACACAAAACACTATAAACTTTCTTCTAGATTCTTTTTAGAAAACTCTGGTAGCCATGACTAGATGACTGCAGGTAATCCTATTTATTCCATTAATAATACAATCAACAGAAAGACTCTCCTCAAAATTAAGAAAAAAGCTTCACTTAGATCAATTTTTCAGAAAGTGGATCCACCCTGGAAAAATACAATCTCTCTCATGGTTACAAAAGTCCTTTAAGCTTCAGAGTAAAACCCAGGTAGGAGTACATTTTCGGATCTCCCAATTTCCAGAATAAATCTCTAAATCAGTAATTGGACACTTTGAGCTCAGAAATCAGCCAAAATCAAAGCCAAAAAAATGTAAAAGATGGATCTGTGCATGGCACACCTTAGGCAGGACCCTCAGAACATGCCTTGCCCTCCCTGCAGTAGCCCATCAGTATTTGTCAGGTGACAGGGTGACAAAAATTCTATCGATTAATATAGGATACGGTTAACTTTTGATTTAAGAATTTCTTTAAAAAAAATCCTTTTTTCCTTTATGTTCCTGCAAATCTAAAATTAGTAAACCAACCCCATCCCCACCATAAATGACATTATCAACATGAAATGGATTTGAATCTTATGACCCAAGAAAAGGACTGGGTGCAGAACTGCATTATGCCACATAGAACAGGAATGATAAGGGGTTGTAGACAGAGAAAGCAGAGAGGGGTGAATGAGGAACATGGGAAATCAGGCGGGCTTGGTGCTGACGGGGTCTTCGGAGGACTAGAAAGCAGGACGACACATAAACACCGCCTGTGGCACCCGGGAGAGCCGCGCAGCACACAGAGCAGAAGAGGTGAACTGTGTAGACATGTGATGGGAGGGGCTGGTGGGAAGGGCTGCATGATGTCCCCACGTGATGAAGGGCAGGCGGCTGAAGCAGGAGGAATAAGCTCTTGCGATAAAAACGTTCAATCTGAAGCTGAATCACCTTGCTGAAAGAGCAAGCTGCCCCCTCCAAGCTGTGGGGAGAAGGCGCCGTGGCTCCTGCACACCCAGACCCGCTCCTGTGGTTTCAGTTCATGCCCTGTGTGTGTGTTCTCTGTGACACGTGGAGAATCCACCCGTCTCCACTGCTATGGACAGGTTCGTGTTGTTCTCATCTGTTAACTTGGTCTTGCCAAGCATCTCTGACAAAAGTCATTCAACTGCTCCTTCTCTGAGAGGAATTTTAGTTTTCTTTACAAAAAGAACAAAGGATAGTAGACCCCTTTACACTCAGGCTGCAATGCCCACCGTGATGTACATTTAAAAAATTACTCTAAGAGGAGGACATTCACTGTTCAAATGATCCTACCAATCTACCAATGCTATGTACAGAAATTTACAAGTTCATACCAATTAAAAGTTGCAATGATTCAAATACAAACGATATTAAATAATTTAAAATAGAAAGAGTGAAATTATTTGAATAGAAAAAGTAAAACTACTCAAGTAGAAAAAGTAAATTCATTTAAATGATAGCTCATAAGATATTGAAGAAAAGCCTGATTTTTAAGGCCCCCAGTTTTTTTTCCTACCATGGAAAGTGTCAGAGATTTTTTTTTTAAATTAAGATCACATTTTTCTTTTGATTGTAACATTTTGGAGACATTATAAGTACTTTTAGTAATTTGATCTCCTGTTAGAGACTTTGGAAAGAATTTTGTATTTAGAAACTGGGTCTGAATAACTTTCCAGAGTTCTGAAAACAAGAACGCATCTTGTGTGTCTCATACCACATTCTCCAGTTCTCAATACCTGGGACAAAAAAGATTTTTAAATATGTACTCACCTCCACGTCACAGGTATATTCTGATCCATCCAGAAGTATCACTTTGCACTGCATGCTTTTAGGCTTTTTGACAATCTTTAATGGAGATCGAGATAGTTTACTGCTAGATGATTTCTGAGAAAGTTTATCGTCTTCCAATTGCTGATATTCGAGCTGTTTTGCAGCCCCAGCAGCGAACTCCCGTTCCTTGTCAGTGACCTGTGAAGAGCAAACAATGAACAGTTTTCACTGCAAGACAGGAAATAAATATTGCATTGCTCAGGCAAGAGCAAAACCCTTTAGACATAGGCTTTCCTATTTCCCAGAGCAGGAGAGATGTCTGCCTCAGGAGACTGAATGGACAAGTATGCATACATGGATATTTATAATGCTAATGGTTTCACCTAAACAACTTCTGCCATTTAAATGTACCAACGGGGGGCGCCTGGGTGGCTCAGATGGTTGAGCGTCTGCCTTCGGCTCAGGTCATGATCCCAGGGTTCTGGGATCGAGTCCCGCATCAGGCTCCCTGCTAGGCGGGGAGCCTGCTTCTCCCTCTGCCTCTGCCTCTCTCTCTCTCTCTGACTTTCATGAATAAATAAATAAAACATTTAAAAAAAAATAAAAAATAAAAAATAAATGTACCAACGGGGCTGCATTTCAGTTTGACTTGAGGGTTTAATTTAGAAGCATGGAGTTAGCAAATGCCATCAAGACTTCACTAAACAAAGGAGGACACAAATGGACTCCTGACATTTGTAAAATGTAAAAGGCATTAGACAGTACAGGTCTTTAAAATAAATCATTTAGATTTTATCTACTGTACTCTATTTTCTTCATTCACTGGATCCTTCTATATTCTATGACCCACAACACCCCATACACATATAAGGTATCTTACAAACTTTAAGGCCTAGAGAGCTTCAAGTATTAATCTTCTCAGTAATTTTACAACTGTTACAGCTCTAAATCAATTCAATGAAGCCAGCAGCACTGAAATTCATCACAAAGTAATCCCCTTAATCTGTTTCCCCCCTCACTGTAATGAGCCAGTGTAAGAGCAGATCACATCTGTCCAAAAGCTTTAATCTGCTTTCAAAGCACAACAATGTAGTCCAGGCTAGACTCAGAACTGCAGAGTATGTCCTGAGGAACAGTTAATTCTCCCTTGAATCAATAAATACCCTTGGAAATCTCTCTGTGCAACTATTCTCTTCACACCCCCCTGGCTTTATATATGTGTGTGTTTATATACATATATTTCATTGAAGTACAGTTGACACGATATCACAAATAGTTTCACCTGTACAAAATAGTGATTAAACAACTCAATACATTATGCTGTGCTCACCGCAAGCGTAGCTAGCATCTGTCACCATACAATGCCCTCTTCTATTAAATGACCACCAATGGTATTAATGTGCAAATTCAACTCATGGACCAGACTATCATTTCCACTAGTCTGCAAATGCACACTGACAGACCAAAGAAAGACATGTTGCAAAATTCAGTTTAGGCCCCTTGAGTGAGCATGAAATTTCTTCTCTCACAAACATACTATCTTCCTAGTAGCTAAAAGCACATGACCTTGACAATAAAGGTTTATTTAGATTTATCCCTTCAACTTTTCTTTCTTATTAGTGGCTACAATTTTATGACACTCTAATCACAAAGTTATCTTCTGGTATATTTATTTTGGATTTTAGGTATGAATTTCTGCTTTTATAAAGTCATTTTCTATCTGGTTTTCCCTCCAAATTATAAATACAGTCCTTTCCTCCACTACTTTACACAGGAATTCAGGGCAAAGTTGTGAGACATTCTTCAGAATAAAAAGACCAATTTGCTGAGTGAAGAGACCACGAAAAAATTGAAAAAACAACTTCAAAGGCCAAAATAGTTGAGAAGGCTAGAGGTAGCTAAAACAAGTAAATAAAAGAAAACCTGCTCTGGCAACTTGGTCCAACTTTTTTTTTTTTTTTTTTTTTGACTATTAGTTTTTCATATCAAAGTATTAAATGGTGCTGCAAAAGTGTCAAACAATTCTGGTCTTAAGCTAGTTGAAGAAGTTTGGTAACCTTGGAATTTTTTTAAGATTTCTTTATTTTACTGAGAGAGAAAGAGAGAGGGAGCGCCCATGAGCAAGCATGGGGGGAGGGGCAGAAGGAGAGAGAGAATCTCAAGCAGATTCCCCACTGAGGGCAGAACAAGACACAGGGCTCAATCTCAGGACCCTGAGATCATGACCTGAGCCAAAATCTAGAGTCGGCCGCTTACCTGAGCTACCCAGGCACCCTGGTAACCTTGGAATTTTATATCATATATTTGCTAAGTGCTTATAACTTACATAAGACTTTAGCTCTTTTTTTTTTAAGATTTATTTATATTAGAGAGAGAGAGTACAAGTGGGGGTAAGGGCAGGAGAGGGGGAGAGAGAATCTCAAGCCCCAAGCCTGGGGGGGTGGGGGCTCGATCTCAGGACCCTAAAATCATGACCTGAGCCAAAACCAAGAGTCGGATGCTTAACCAACTACGGTGCACCCAGGTGCCCTAAGACTTTTGCACTTTTAGTTCACATTTTCGTTTCATTACAGGCCAAGTCAACAGAAGCTACGATTTTATTTAAATCTCACTACCTGGAATCAACTTTTTCTCTGTATTGAGGAAGATGAAATTTCATTTTTCCTCTCATAAAATAAAAGTATTTGTATGAGACTAAGCTTTCTGGGCTACTTAGAGGTCAACTCCAGACACCCCTGAGACCACCAGTGTTCAAAGGGAGGTGTTGTTTCCAAAACATTTAAAGCACGAACCCATCAAAGAGCCTCTCATGCACATATTTTCAACAACTTCAGAAGAGCAGACCAAGGACCTCAAATGAAACATCCATTGTAGTCACATATGATTCATTACAATTTAAAAATATCAGTATTGGGGCGCCTGGGTGGCTCAGTCGTTAAGTGTCTGCCTTCGGCTCAGGTCATGATCCCAGGGTCCTGGGATCAACTCCCGCATCGGGCTCCTTGCTCTGCGGGAAGCCTGCTTCTCCCTCTCCCACTCCCCCTGCTTGTGTTCCTGCTCTCGCTGTGTCTCTCTCTGTCAAATAAATAAATAAAATCTTTAAAAAAAAAAATCAGTATCAACCTTTTTGGTAAATCCTCTGTTTCACTGAATCCTCATGACAGCTCTGGGAGGCAGGTATCTAGGTCTCCTTACCCTCATTTACACATAGGAGAGAAAAGGACAAAGGGTACAGTCTCTACAAATTTCCTCCATAAAACTAGTAGCCTGGAATTCAAATCCAGCCAAGCCCATGTTTTCATCGTCATGGACTACCAAAATGTACTTCATTTCACCTCCAACATAACTGGGCTCCTAGCCTGAATCAAGGAGCCAAGAGCAGAAGAACCTGAGAAAACTATCTTTTCTGATCTCTTCATCTTGTGAACAAGGAAGCTGAGGCTCAGAGGCTGAATGTGTTCTTGGAGATCCCTAAAATAACTAGGGAAGAGGCAGGATTAAATAGTTCTCCTGGCTCCGCAGCCAGTTACCTTTCCCTCAAAGGGCTTTAGTATCATTTCTCTCATTTTGTTTCAGACATCTGATTTCCAGAAGATAAAACACATGTATCATGTCTCGGCCCAGAAACTCTTTCTTCTGTACAATTATCTCCCACTCTCACATTTATTTCATTTCAGAGTTAAGAGGAAAGAACGGGGAAAAAAAAAATCCAGTCTAGTAATTTTAAATTGCTGAAGGTTTAAAAACAATCAAAACACCACCATCCTCACATCTCCAAAAAAATAAACGGTGAAGGAAAACCATGATGACAACAATGGCCCCTTAGATTTTGTTTAATAAGCTGGAAGGATAACCTCCAGCTCCCCATCATGAAACATTTTATATCAGACACAGCATCTATTTACAGAACATGAAAATAAATGTTATTTTTAATACCGCTTAAAAGCAGAAATACCATGGGAAAAGAAATAATCAGGTTGTAAACATAGTTTGCAAAGAATTTCACTAACATGCTGATTTCATGTCTCTTCTCTCAACATCTTGTACAATTTCTAGCTTGACACATATACTTCCAACCTAGAAAAAGGTCAATCATTTGCAGGGACTCCCAGATCTGCTTACCATAGCATGAGTTGGTACCCTAACACATGTTGATTTCAGTTTGAAGTTTCAAGCCAAAATAATTTAAACATGGATTCATTCAAAGCCCAAGTATAAACCATGCTTTATATTTTGTATGAAAACTTTTAAAAGAAACAGTCACATTACATGTGACAACTTAAGTATGCCTAGATAATGGAGCTGAACATACACGCACATCAGGGAGGGAAAGAGACCCACCTGAACATTCACTAAAAGTAGCTGGCAACATTAGGATCAGCGTGACCCCTGGGAAGAATCAAAAGAGCTCTAACCCCTAAGCATGAATAAAAGTTAGGAGCCTAATTAAAGCCACTGGTGTGGTGTCTAGCCTTCCTGTAAACCCAGATAAAACCAATAACCTGCAGTACAGATTTCAGGGTGGGTGTAAGTGCTTTAATCAAATGAGGGAGTTACCAAGCAAGGTTGTGGAATGTCCTTCACTGAAAGTCTTAAAATAGCATAAATTTCCATCTGCCTGGGACCAGAAGGGGTAAACAGATGACCCCTCATAGTTTCCTCTAGTGCTAAGAGACCAAGGTCGGCCCCGACCCTGGAAAAGGTCAGTAAACATTCCTGAATTGGGTTTCTCGGTGATGCTAGCAGGTGCGGGGGAGCCGGTGGCGGCCTGGGTCCCGGGACTCACCTCCTTCCTCACAGGGGTGCTGTGCGCCGCGGCCTCGAACTGCTCTAGGGCCTGGTGCTGCTCCTCGCCGCTGGGTTCGGGCCCTGGGCCCTGCGGCGCCCCTGCGTGCCCCTGCGCCCCCGCCGCCTCCTGGGGCTCGGCCTCCTGCTCGGGCTTGGATTCCGAGTCTGAGCCAGATTCGGTCGTCATGGTTGATTGTTCTGCAAACAGAAAATGGCAAGGTCCCATCACTCGGTGTAATTACCTTCGCTAGGCACAAAAACTAGGATGCTACCTATGGTGAAAGGCTGCACAGAACCACAATTTAAAAAAAAAAGGGAAACATGCATGCAATCCAAATACGGTCCTACTGCACAGCCCTAATAGATGACTTCCATTTACCACAAAGATGGTTCAAAGTGAACATTTAACTAGAAGCCAAAACTTATTTGTAATGATCACAGGTTTTATTCCTATTAGGTTTTTTGCCATAGATGGCCATAAAATGACATTAAAGTAACGGCCTAATAATTACATAACTTAGACACATTTAATTTCAGAAAAATGAATCTTCCGCATCAGCTGGATCTATATTTTAATCTCTGGGAGAGATGATCTAATAATGGAAGTGGTTCTTTTTTTCTCCTTCCCTCTCCCTTCCTATCTCTACCCAGGGCCCCTGCTCCACCTCCGGAACCCCTGAATCTATCCATTCTTCCATGAGTAAGAGCCCTTCCTCTGCTTTCTCAGAACCCTGTTAGCCCCTTTTGAGTGAACAGTGACAACTACATTAGAGGCTTCCTCGGTGACGTGGGACGGGTCCCACACTGGACAGGCCCTGGGCGGGGCTGGAGGGAGGCTGGGAGCCTCATCTCTCCCTCCTTCACCAGTGAAAAGTCACAGCTTCTTCCTGGCTTCTTCCTGTTTCCCCTGACAGTTGAAAGAGGAGTTTGTCTCGGCTCATAAGGGACTCACACAACAGAGTTTAATATATAATAATCTTCTCTTACACCTAAAAACACCTTCTAAAATAGAACCACCACCTTGTAATGGTTTGCTAGTCAAGACACGTTAAGTATTTTGTGCCTTAGTTTCCACATCTGCCAAATGAGGGAATTGAACCTGACCATATCCAAAGAACTTAGTTTCTGGGGGTTCCTTTCTCCCCCTCCTAATGGGCATGCTGCTATGCTTAAAGCAGTTTTGTGCTCGAAACAGCAAAAGAGGAGCTGTGCCAGCTGCTACCGTAGCATTTTAAGTAATTTCTTATCTTAGATAGATGGTAAATTATCTCAAACCAAATATCCCAGCCTGTCCTATGATTTCCCTTCCTAATTCTAATTTTATGGTAAAAATACCAGGAACAAAGGGCTAGTGTAATACTCTAAGCAAATGATACACCCGTTAGTATAATACAGAATTATGCAAACTACTACTCCATAGTAAAATCACCATTTAGTTCTATCTTCACAACACGCGCCGGGAGTATGTTTAATAACTTGAAGAAGAGGGAACATACAAATACCAATCTATGTTATAAACTAAATGCTACATCCATGTTTCCTATCTAGGGTTCCTTTTTACAATCACCAGCTATTCTTTCTGTTGAATAAAAGACATATCAACTTGGCATGTGCTCAGTTGCCCAAAGCATATGTAAATATCAAGACCAAACACTGAACAAGATAGTGATCCAAATAAAAGGAACACCTTTCCTTTTTTCCTCTTACATTTTAGATTTTTAAGCAAATCTTGAAAGTAAATACTATATTCTCTTTTGTATGATTTTACTAGAAAGTGTTAAGTCCAGAGAAAAGAGAGAGGAGGAAAGGTGGTGTTATGGTGTAATCCAGAGCCTACAATCAAATTCGACCTTTTAAAGGGAGAGGGTCAATTTTTATTTTATTATGTTATGTTTTTTTTTTTTAATTTTTTTTTTAAGATTTTATTTATTTATTTGACAGAGAGAGACACACAGCGAGAGAGGAAATACAAGCAGGGGGAGTGGGAGAGGGAGAAGCAGGCTTCCCACGGAGCAGGGAGCCCGATGCGGGGCTCGATCCCAGGACCCTGGGATCATGACCTGAGCCGAAGGCAGACACTTAACGACTGAGCCACCCAGGCGCCCCTTATTATGTTATGTTAATCACCATTTTTGGTGTAGTGTTCCATGATTCATTATTTGTGTATAACACCCAGTGCTCCATTCAATATGTGCCCTCTTTAATACCCATCACCAGGCTAACCCATCCCCCCACCCCCTCCCCTCTAGAACCCTCAGTTTGTTTCTCAGAGTCCATAGTCTCTCATGGTTCGTCTCCCCCTCCAATACCCCCCCTTCATTTTTCCCTTCCTACTGTCTTCTTTTTTTTTTTAACATATAATGTATTATTTGTTTCAGAGGTACAGGTCTGTGATTCATCAGTCTTACACAATTCACAGCACTCACCATAGCACACACCCTCCCCAATGTCTATCACCCAGCCACCCCATCCCTCCCTCCCCAATCCCCACTCCAGCAACCCTCAGTTTGTTTCCTGAGATTAAGAACTCCTCGTATCAGTGAGGTCATATGATACATGTCTTTCTCTGATTGACTTATTTCGCTCAGAATACCCTCCAGTACCATCCACATCGTTGCAAATGGCAAGATCTCATTCCTTTTGATGGCTGCATAATATTCCATTGTATATATATACCACCTCTTCTTTATCCATTCATCTGTCAATGGACATCTTGGCTCTTTCCACAGTTTGGCTATTGTGGACATTGCTGCTATAAACATCAGGGTGCACGTACTCCTTCAGATCCCTACATTTGTATCTTTGGGGTAAATACCCAGTAGTGTAATTGCTCGGTCGTATGGTAGCTCTATTTTCAACTTTTTGAGGAACCTCCAGACTGTTTTCCAGAGTGGCTGCACCAGCTTGCATTCACCAACAGTGTAGGAGGGTTCCCTTCTCCACATCCCCACCAACACCTGTCGTTTCCTGACTTGTTAATTTTAGCCATTCTGACTGGTCTGAGGTGATATCTCATTGAGGTTTTGATTTGGACTTCCCTGATGCCGAGTGATTTTGAGCACTTTTTCATGTGTCTGTTGGCCATTTGGATGTCTTCTTTGGAAAAATGTCTGTTCATGTCTTCTGCCCATTTCTTGATTGGATCATTTGTTCTTTGGGTGTTAAGAAGTACTTTATAGATTTTGGATACTAGCCCTTTATCTGATATGTCATTTGCAAATATCTTCTCCCATTCTGTCGGTTTTCTTTGGTTTTGTTGACTGTTTCCTTTGCTGTGCAAAACCTTCTTATCTTGATGAAGTCCCAATAGTTCATTTTTGCCCTTGCTTCCCTTGCCTTTGGCGATGCTTCTAGGAAGAAGTTGCTGCGGCTGAGTCGAAGAGGTTGCTGCCTGTGTTCTCCTTTAGGATTTTGATGGACTCCTGTCTCACATTTAGGTCTTTCAACCATTTAGAGTCTATTTTTGTGAGTGGTGTAAGGAAATGGTCCAGTTTCATTCCTCTGCATGTGTCTGTCCAATTTTCCCAACACCATTTGTTGAAGAGACTGTCTTTTTTCCATTGGACATTCTTCCCTGCTTTGTCAAAGATTAGTTGACCATAGAGTTGAGGGTCCATTTCTGGGCTCTCTATTCTATTCTATTGATCTATTTGTCTGTTTTTATGCCAGTACCATACTGTCTTGATGATGACAGCTTTGTAATAGAACTGGAAGTCTGGAATTGTGATGCCGCCAGCTTTGCTTTTCTTTTTCAACATTCCTCTGGCTATTCGGGGTCTTTTCTGGTTCCATACAAATTTTAGGATTATTTGTTCCATTTCTTTGAAAAAAGTGGATGGTATTTTGATGGGGATTGCATTAAATGTGTAGATTGCTCTAGGTAGCATTGACATCTTCACAATATTTGTTCTTCCAATCCATAAGCATGGTACGTTTTTCCATTTCTTTGTGTCTTCCTCTATTTCTTTCATGAGTACTTTATAGTTTTCTGAGTACAGAGTCTTTGCCTCTTTGGTTAGATTTATCCCTAGGTATCTTATGGTTTTGGGTGCAATTGTAAATTCTTCTGTCTTGTTGTTGGTGTATAGGAATGCCACTGATTTCTGTGCATTGATTTTATATCCTGCCACTTTACTGAATTCCCGTATGAGTTCTAGCAGTTTTGGGGTGGAGTCTTTTGGGTTTTCCATATAAAGTATCATATCATCTGCAAAGAGTGAGAGTTTGACTTCTTCTTTGCCGATTTGGAAGCCTTTTATTTCTTTTTGTTTTCTGATTGCTGTGGCTAGGACTTCTAATACTACGTTGAATAGCAGTGGTGATAGTGGACATCCCTGCCGTGTTCCTGACCTTAGGGGGAAAGCTCTCAGTTTTTCCCCATTGAGAATGATATTCGCTGTGGGTTTTTCATAGATGGCTTTTATGATATTGAGGTATGTACCCAGGAGAGGGTCAATTTTAATAGTCAATTCAATTTGCTGAACTCTCAATTAAGTGCCAAATTTAAGTCACATACTGCCCATGGTTTAGAAACAGAAATAAATATGTTGTAACCCCCCTCCTCACCCCAAGGAGTGGAAGAAATGGACTCTTCTCAGAATCCATTTTCTCCTTTTTCTTTTTAGTAATTAAACTTTGTTTTAGCTGATAATCCTTCACCCAGCTTGGGACCACAATGAGTTGAGGCCAGGTGATGAAGTCTGGACCAATGAGAAAAGACAGAATATGTATCCAATATTTAGGTCATCTTCATAAAGGCAAGGGCACTTGCCCTAGGCTTCCTCTTCTCATTGGCTAGGGAAAAATGATTGACATGGTCACCATAGACTCAGTCATGGAGGCCCCAAATTCAGGGGGATGCCAGGGTCACCCCTTCCAACCTGGGCCCCTGCTCTGCTGCTCCAGATTGTTCCACGAAGCAGAAATTCATTTCTGTCTTCCTGGAACCGCACTACGCTTGCTCAGGGCCATTCTAATACATATTCTTCAGACTAAAATTCTACCAGAATATAGTCATGCTCTAGCGGTTCCCATCTCAGTAAAACAAAGTAGCCTTCCCTCAAGCCCACATCCTCCATCGGCTATGACCATCTTTCTCTGCTTTCTACTCCTAGCTTCTCAAAAAATTGTGTTGACCCTCACTGTCTTCTACTTCCTCCCTTCCCCTCTCCCTGCAAGGACTCCAGTCTGACTCGCACTGAGGTGGACAGTGCCACAGACTACCCACTCTCTTCTTTTCCCATCTCATCTCACCTCTTAGCAGCCCAGCCCAACTTGTCAGCATGTTTCCCTCCCTTGGGGTTCAGAACACACCACACCCTCCTGCTTTTCTCCTATCTCTCAGGCTACACCTTCTCATTCTCTTTTCCAGGCTACTTCTTACCCAACCTCTACATGTGGGATTCTTCTGGAAAACTCAGTTCAGGCTCTCTCCTCTTCTCACTTGACATTTTCTCCCAGCTATTGCTATGCTTTCCCAAGGCTTTAAATACTTCCCAGAAGCCAACTGCTTATAGACTCACATCTCTGGTCTGAGCCTCTTCTCTGGGGTTTCAAACCCAACTGCCCACTTGACATTTCTCCCTGATAGCTCACAAGTACCTCTAGAATTTTCTGTCTCAAGTCTGTTCCTCCCCTCCCTCTTCTTCCTCACCCCAATAAATGGCAATGCCATTCTTTCAAGCCAGAATTCCAGAAATCAGCCCTGACATTTCCTTTTCCTTACTTTCTCTAATAGAGGACAAAAGGTTTTGCAAAATATATTTTGCAAAATATATAATTTTGCACATACATATACAAATACCTATATAAAAACATATTTCCAAAAGATATCTTCAATTGGTCCCCTGCCACTATGCAAGCTATCACTTCTTTCCTGAACTCCCTAATAAACCTCCTCTTCCCTGTCTATTCCTGCCCACTTCTATTCTGATCTTCATAACACATAAATCTAGTCCTAGCACTCATGTTCATACCTTCCTGATGTGCTTGAAGAAAAATCCAATCTCTTAATTGCCATGGCCTTCCAGCACAAGCCTAGGCCTCAACACCCGATCCATGCCCAGTGGCACTGCCTACCCCCTCTCCCACGACGATCTGGCCACGTGATCTCCTTTTGGTTGGCAAAGCCCAGCAAGGTTTTCTGCCTCCAGGTTTTTTAGACATGCTGTTCTCCGTGAGAACATTCTTTCCTCTGCTCTTCAAGTGGCCAATTCCCCATTCCTCAAGTGTCAGCTTGAGAAAGGCATTCCCTTTTTACATAGCTACTCGATGCGTGGTAGCAGTACCAATGTAGTACCTGGGCCACAGTAGGTATTTGAATAATTATTTGAGGAACAACTAATAAAATCAACCCCATTATTATCATATCCACCTACATATGTGAATGTGTAAGAACTGTTCCTTATAGTCTTTAGCAATTGTGAAATCTCTCAAGTGAGGAAAAAGTAGGTATTTTTATGTTTAATGGAAAACAGAACTCAGTTACAACTTTCAGAGCTGAAATCTCCCTACAGGTAATAGATGCTATTGGTCTAATCACACGCTTTTACCAGTGGGTCAAAGCGTTTTCCAAAAACTCAAAAAGAAAATGTTTAAGTGGTTTAGAGAATCTCTGTAAGAGTAACCAGAATTACTAGATCATGAAATCAAAAAATAAAACACAAACGACTACTAAAAAAAGTACATTTTTAAAAGATGCTTAGGGGCACCTGGGTGGCTCAGTCAGTTGGGCGTCAGCCTTTGGCTCGGGTCGTGATCCCAGAGTCCTGGGATCGAGTCCCGAATTGGGCTCCCTGTTCTGTGGGGAGACTGCTTCTCCATCTGCCTCTATCTCTCTCTCACTCATGAATAAATAAATAAAATCTTAAAAAAAAAAAGATGCTTAATTTTCTTCCCAGGCAGGGCAGTTCTTATAAATATATAAATATAAATCATATTTTAAAAATGTTGGATACCTTCAATATCTATTTTCTATGAATATCATATTTAAGTTTCTCTATTATCTGTGTTTCGGCAAATAGCTCTAACTTAGTGAGATGTCAAAATGGTTACTGAAGCAAAACCAGAATCATATCTCAAAATATAAACATTTTAGTTCATTTCACTTTAAAATCTATGTACAATTTTTATAGATCTAATACATGAAAATAATTAGCAGCAAGTAAGCTGTCATGTGTGAGCCTGGACGACAGACTTAATTTCTTTGGTCTCCTGCTTCCTCTTCCATGAAACAAGGGGTTCAGCCTAGAAATTAGTGATGAAGGAGTGAGGTGGGTGTGGGGAAGGGAGTGAAAAATGCCAAACTTCAGATCTTCTTACAGTTTGTCTTCTTACAGAAGTCTCTCACCTCTTTCACCACCTTCTTTCAGTCTCCTTGTCTTTGTAAACATAAGGAATTTTTACACAAATGTAGTTTTAGTAGACTCCATTGGGGTGGACATATCAATGCAACCCAAACATTAAAAAGTTGTCCAATGTGTGTTAAAATAGGAATCTTTCTAAACACATGACCTTAGCCCCTTGATAAACATGAACTAAAAGGGAAAAATTAGTACAAGAACAACCCAATTTTGGGTTTCGGTGTTATTATTCTGGTCATGAAACCATTTTGCAACCTGCTTTTCTCTTTGATTTCATGACTTGTCCCTAAGGCAGAGAGCCAGCTCTACAAAAACCGAATAAAAATGCAAAATAGAACCCAGCAACCACCTATCAACTATTTAAATAATAAAATAACCTACCATTATTTTCTACCTACAAATATACCATATGATACCTTACTTGTCATAGATCACATAAATCACAGAACCTCAAACCTTGAATAAACTCCTATGCATTTGTCAAATATTTCTGAAGCATATTATTTTCCCCAGCACTACATGCATAATATAATGAATGAAAATCGTTGCTGTTTCTTGACTAATTGTAATAAAATAAAACTTTCATTGCTGCTGAAAGATAGTAGAGCAATAGACCTTAAAAATGTAAGGCTTTGTAGTTCTGGAGTCTCACTAGAATCAATATATAACTCCACATATCTGAAAGGGCGTAAGTTCAACTGTACCTACGAGTGAACAGCATTGACAGCTTACATCAGTAAATCCACCTTCAAAACTTTTAAGTCTTCTTCCCTACCCACATTGCCAATACAAGCGAGTGATGAACTGATTTTTAAATGGCAAACAATTAAAAGCATAAGCATCTAAATATAGTACTTCTAACTTTAACTCCTATTTTCATAATTTTAGAGTGTGCACTCACTTCTGGTCTTGTACCTAAACACCAAAACATTTTCTTAAAGCAGATTTGTAGGATATTTGCATTGCTTTGGCTTTTCTTTTTTCTCATGCTCATTCCTTGCTTTCCTGGATGACCCTTGCCCCTTAAAGTTGCACACTTCCCTTTCCATCTCACTAAACTCGACTATTGTCCAACACTCTCTCCTCTTCTGATATATTCACTTCGGACTAAACATAGCTGTCAATGATTTCAGTTACTAGAAGTGAACACCATCGCTTGCAATTCTAAACAGAAAGCAACACAAAATTCTTTGGCTTAAACTCTGCCCTTTCTTGAAACTAAATTTACCTCATCAGCTGTGTTCTACTTCAGCTAAAAAAACAAAGGCTTAGACTTCTAGAAACTCTGAATCCTAAAAGTTGAGGTAAAGACTTTCATTTGAGTATTCCAGTGGGATGGCAAGAGGAATCCTCCATCTTTTCAAGAAACAAGAACTGTATTCATTACGCCTCTCCCAGGGAGAGATTTAGTAAATGACTAAGAAATTAAGAAATAGTGATGAGCCTCCAAGGAGGCCCCGTGCAGGTATAAATGAAGTCACGGTCCCAATCCCCAGTCCATTTCACCTATAAAAATTGGTCATGGCTTTGTTCCTTTTCAGCTCCAATTTTCTATTCCACAGAAGAAAAAAAGTCAATTTATCCTCATCTTTTCCACTTTTAGAACTAGCATTTTAAAATCTCCATCTCCTAACTAAATGACTGCTTAATTAGCTTCTCTATTCAAATTTACCTCCCTCTCTTGCTGATATTAAAATTCAGTCATATTAAAAGACACCAACCTAGCAAGGACTTCATGCAGGAAAATGCTCAATGTAAATCTCTGTCATTTAGGCATAAAACAGGATTCCTACTGAATAACCAAGCACTTTGTTAAAAAACACACAAAACAAAACAAAACAAAAAACCCTTTATACCATTTACCTACCTTCAGGGATGTAAGACTAAAATGGACAATTTTTTCTAAAAAAAAGCAAGTTTTTTTCCTCTTATATTTCAAATATAAATTCATAGGAGAAGAGAAACTAGTATACAAATGTCAATATTTGTGACTATGGAATAGTATCCACCATCAATTGTGAGCAAACTGTAAGATGGTAATATCTCCTGGCGTTTCTACTGGATTCTGCCTATTTGCATTAGAAGAAGGGGGAAAAAAAGGCCCTAGTACCATCCATCTTAAAAAAAAACAAAAACAAAAACAAAAAAAACCAAAACCAAAACAACACAGAAAACCAAGTCAGCCTGCTCTAGGGCTCACTCACACTCCGTTCTTCCACACCCACCATCCCTCCCCCTCCAGTACGGTCCTACCTATTTAGAGCCATGCTTACGGAAGGAATCGTCTTCCCATGTGGTCACCACACTCTTCCTCCCACTCACTCTTCAGGGTGTCCCCCATTATTTTAGTACACCTCACCAAGGTTACCAATGACCTCCCTACAAGCCAATAAATCCCAGGTGACATCCCTTCTTATCTTTGGATTCTCTGCTTTGGGCACTCTTGGTTTTCCTCCTATCTGTTCTGGCTACTCTTTCTAATTTCCCTTGGCTTCTTCATGGCCTGTTTCCTATTTTCTCTTTCTAAACTTGCTAGCTCTCTAGGAGTCCATCACACGCTCTAAACCCTCTTTCTTGGAGAGCTCCTCCATCTCACTTCAAATAAAATTACAGCTCCAAAATAGAAGTTCCTCAGTTTGGAACCTCCCTGAGCTACAGATCCATATATAGCATTCGACTTCCCACCTTGCTTACCTGGATATCTCAGAGGCACCAGAACTGAACATTTTTCCATCCAAACTCTTGATGCCCCCATGCTCCCAGCCCATCTGTTCTTCCCCATTTCAGTAGGTGGGCTTCCATCTGTCCAGCTGCTCATGCTAGGGACTGGAACAGCACCCCTCTCCTCACTCCCAACTTAGTCTGTGTCATGCCAGTCTACTGCACCTCTTGAGTTGTGCGCAAAGGAGGAAGGCAGCAGAGAGTTCTATCCAGAGATTACTCATCAGACAAGGGCAGAGCAGTGTGAAAAATCAGCTGCACTTACTTGTGCGAGAGCATGCAGTCTGCTGCAGCTGGGACATAAGGGGTGTGCGGGGGGTGGCAAGGGGCGATGAGACGAGCCAAGCAGAAGTCAGGTCCCGTGAGGCTGTCTGAACAGGCCAAGGAGACTTTGTGGCATTGCAGAGACCACCACGCTGGTGGCCACAAGGACGACTAACACCAGAAGGGGTCAGCTGGACTTTTTCATTGTTTTGGCTCAAAGTTAGACCAACCTGATAAAGCAAGGAGGCCTCGATGGGGCAGCAGTGGACCGGTTACTCCTCAAAGCACAAAACAGGGGGATTCGGGACCGGTCATTACCAAATATCTTCGAAAACTTGACAACAGAAAGTTGAGATGCTAAGTATTTCTGACTAGCAGCAGGGACGATGGATAGTTTTGTTTTCTTTTCTTTTTTTCAAATAAGCTTTTGGGCCATACTAACTTCAACTCTTATAAGCCAATATACCAACCCCTATTGGCTGATTTTACGATTACAGAAGCAGAAAGCTGGAATTTCTACGAAGATGACGCGATCATTCAAAATTTACTTTCACCATGACGACTGTAAACCTGCCAGGATTACCGATCCATCTTTATGGAGACAAAGATTTCATGACAGCACAGCATATCTACAATTCAGAGTTGGGAATTTAAAAAACAAGACCAAAAAAAAAAAAAAAAAAAAGACCACAGTCTCCTGCTTCAAAGAGTGTACATCTGACAGGTGACCCTGAGAAGCAAGCCAACCACAGCGCCCAGGATGTGAGAAGCAAGCCCAGAGAAGGGGGCTTTCAACAAGCCTGCAGGGGCACAAAGGGCTTCCGCGGGAAATAACCCTCCTTTGATGGAAAAATCATCAGGGCGAACCTTCTGTCGCAAGTGAAATGACTCGTTTTAAGCATTAGGTGCAAGTAAAAATCACTGGCTACTTCAGGAGGACAAAGGGAAATCAGGGATAAATCAAAGTGCAGGAGAGGCACCCTGCTGGGCCAGAAGGACACAAACCAGACTCAAGTGGGCCATGTGCTCTGTGACCTCAATGGAATGCATCTCCTCTTCTGTTCTAAAATTCTGAAATTCTAGTCTTCCTGAGGGCCAGAGATACTGTTGTATTAATAGCATGAAATCTACAGAAATTCTGTCCTTTAAGATAAAAGACGACAGATACTGATCTTCCCCACTGGCCCCCAGGGCATAATGCAACTAGGGCAGGCAATCATGGTGTGCTAGCGAGAAAGCTGGCCTCCCCACCACCACACGGTCAGCTGAAGGCTTCATTAACTGACTCAATTACAGTTTTATGTCACCGAAGCAATACTTTACCTAGATCATCCAAAAAAGCTGAAGGAAAAACTCTTAGTTTATGTAATACATTGGAAAAACCTGGTTAATTTTTGGTAAGCTTTTAGCTTTTCAAGCTCAAAAATGTTTAGAGCTATGTGTGAAGAAGAATAGTTAACAAATGCAGTTTAGAATATAGACAGAGATGATGATTATGAGTATGTTCACCTTAACAATATGTATTCATATTTTCTAATACAAGGGGTGCCAAACACCAGGGCATAAAATCCCACGTATCTTTGAAATAGCAAGAATATTTGGTTGTTCCCACAAGCCCCCCAAATACTTTTCAATAAACCAAGGAAGCAGCTGACTCCTATATATATGGGGGCTTCAGTTGGTGAACAGAGTTCAGTGACAGCACTAATAAGACAGGCAGGTTCCTGAGGGGACAAACCACTTGCAAATTAAATCAGTAAGAGAGAGTGGCAGAAGAACCAGTTCAGGCTCTGTTCTAGGACATCTGCATTATGATCACTCTGATAAAAGAAGCTGAGTTCCCAGACTGGGTTTCCTGAACTCCAGAGGCTGGGGAAGAGTACCTTATAGGTCTGAGAGTTTGTTCTGCTATTTTAAAGGAAAGTATACATTTCTGGCAATGACACAGCTGCACACACTCACCAAATTTCCTTACTTTTGGTTGGAAATTTATTGGTTAAGGCTAGTAATACTGGCTACATCATTTCTTCATGCATTAATACATTGCTTTGACAACATTTCCTAAATAACTGTCCTGAGGCCTGGGGATACATCAGATAAAGACAAATGGGTCTCTGCTCTACTGGAGCCTATGTTCTAATTGAAGGAGAAAAAAAAAACCTGTCAGCTACAGACAGGTGTTATTAGATAATTCAATCTAAAGTAGATGGCAGCTGCTTACATTGGGTGGTCAGGGAGGGCTTCTCCAAGGAGGGGATATTTAAGCCGACATTCCAACATCGAGAAGCATCTGCCCCGTGAAGGCGCAGGGGTTGGGATAATACCTTCCAGAAAAGACTCATGTCCAGGTCCGAAGAACAAAATGAACTTGGTGTGGTCAAGAAATGAAAAGAAGGTGGAGGTAGCTGGGACCCAGCAGGTGCAGGGAAGAATGTAGTAGAAGATGTGAGCAAGGGCCAGACTGTGAGGGTCTTGGGTAAGCTGGTTTATGTAGCTGGATTTTATTTTAAATGCAATGGAGCATTTCAAGGTGAGGAATGATCAGGTCTTACTGATATTTTAAAAGACCACTCTGGCCTCTAAGCAAAGGAGTAAGGGTGGGAGGAGGGAGAGTACTTAGCAGCTCTGGCAACAGTCCAGGCAAGAGAACCCGGAGCAGGAGAGGAGATGGTGAGGAGGGGCACCCTTCTAGTGCCAGCTGAAGCTCTGACTGGAGCTTTGAGAAGACAGGGGAAATGGATTATGCAGGCAGGCAAACTCTCTTAGAAGCCTTAGGTCTCTTAGAAACACAGGGATCCCTAAAGGTGAAAAGATCACACAGAATGCATTCCCCAGCTCGGAGGGCGCCTGCCAACCATCCCGTCAGGTTTCCATCATGATTCCTCTAGGCGGTGTTCTGTCACCTTCAACAAGGGAAATCATCTGTGAACCCCATACCATCAGCAATCATTTTTAAAAACATCTCATTCAGGTGAGAAGCAATGCCTGGCTTTCCTTACAACTCAATGTATTCTAGTGGTCTAAGTGACAGCTCCAGTTGAAAAAAGGAACGAAGGGAGGAAGGAGGGGAGGGAAGAAAGAAAGAAAAGGAAGGAAGGAAGGAAGGGAGGGAAGAGGGAGGAGGAAGAAAGAAAGAAAAGAAAGGAAGGAAGGAAGAGGGAGGGAGGAAGAAAGAAAGAAAAGGAAAAGAAAAAAAACAACAAACAGATGAATGGAAAATCTTTGGCCTTTATGGGTACAGAATGTGTTTCTAGACTTGATCTGAGAACCCAGCTAATGGCTAAATGGCATTTGTACCTATACGTTCTTTTCACACCCAATCTGGCAGAGAATTTTAGTCTCCATGAAACTTTAACATGATCACCACTGAGATGCTGTTATTATCAGGAACCTGAAGAGGTGCCGGTAGAGTTTTTATAGGATTTATACAA
Organism: Phoca vitulina; assembly: GCF_004348235.1. Lineage (NCBI taxonomy): Eukaryota > Metazoa > Chordata > Mammalia > Carnivora > Phocidae > Phoca > Phoca vitulina. The sequence continues at coordinate 25,951,849 of NW_022589727.1, forward strand.
GAATTCTGCTAATGCTATGAAAGGATTTTATTTAAGTTTCTAAATTGTGCATCCATGAATTCTAATTTGGTCTGGGTTGTACGTAGAAAACAGCCACCTTACAAAACACAGGGTAGTGTTCCCCCACAGCATATTTACATGTTTGTCACTTTGACAAGAATTTTGTTTTTTTAAAGATTTTATTTGAGAGAAAGAGAGAGAGAGCATGCATGCGCACAAGTGGGGGGAGAGGCGGAGGCGGGAGGGAGGGGGAGAGAGAGAGAGAGAACCCCGGAATCATGACCCGAGCTGAAGGCAGACACTTAACTGACTGAGCCACCCAGGCGCCCATTGAAAAGCATTTTATTTTTTCTTTTTTTTTAAGATTATTTATTTATTTATTTGACAGAGAGAGAGAGAGAGAGAGAGAGAGCACAAGCAGGGGAAGCGGCAGGCAGAGGGAGAAGCAGGCTTCCCGCTGAGTAGGGAGTCCGATGCGGCGCTCGATCCCAGGACCCTGGGATCATGACCTGAGCCGAAGGCAGATGCTTAGGCATCTGAAGGCAGACTGAGCCACCCAGGCATCCTGACAAGCATTTTAATGTATTATTTGCTATCCACCGAAAACACTCTACAGAGCTGTCCCTGGGATAGGAAATTGCCAAATACCTATCTGTTTTCAGGAGTTAACATGAATACTTGAATTCGGTTTCCTGATAGCTATGTTTATAGCAGTTCATTAGTGTTCCCTATCACTAAACTAGAGTTCAGAATGGATTACGACTTCATTTCCCTTAGCCAAAGGCATTCCCATAGTATTCTTGAGGTTTCAAGCAAAAAATTAAATCCAAAATGAACTTTCAGATCACCAATGAAATATAAAAGAGCATAGTGTTCAGCCTTTATGGCAAACTGAATCCTAGACAGTGGGAGGGAATAAGCTAACCATAGGAACTATTCTCTCCACTTTCTGTTAAACATAAATCACTCTTTTGGGGCGCTGGGATCCAGCCCCACGTCAGGCTCTCCACTCAGCATGGAGTGTGCTTCTCCTTCTCCCTCTGTGCTCTCTCTCAAATAAATAAAAAATAAAAATCTTTAAAAACATAAATCACTTTTTTTTAAAGATTTTATTTATTTATTTGAGAGAGAATGAGATAGAGAGAGTATGAGAGGGGGGAGGGTCAGAGGGAGAAGCAGACTCCCCGCCGAGCGGGGAGCCCGATGCAGGACTCGATCCCGGGACTCCAGGATCATGACCTGAGCCGAAGGCAGTCGCTTAACCAACTGAGACACCCAGGCGCCCGTATAAATCACTCTTTCTTAGGAAGAAACTGTCATTATGTCCTTAACATGTATATCATAATTCAAACACAGCATTTTTGCTTCTCAACTGAACACTCCACAAAATACTGCCTTATATGGCTTCCAAAAAGCAAAGTTTATTTTCTAAAATGCATAGGATCTTCATGAGTTTGACAGCTGAAATAATTTCTCCTAAACCTTTTGTGCTTTCACTTATTATTTTTTTAAATTAACAGGGTATGGTGCTTGAGAAAGTAAGGAAAGCTGGTCTGTCACAGGTCACCCACAGGCGTGTGGCACTAAGCTCCTCCCTTACATTCTCTCACACAAACTCACCTCTGACCACAGAACAGGCGGGCCCAGTGAGGTTAGTGCATACCTTGCCCAAAGTCATATACCAATAAACACAGAGCCAAGCATTAAATCTGAGTTTCTGCCTCTAACAGCAAAAGCTCTTCTTCCACACAAGTTTATTGGGTACGCCCATAAAATCTGCTCTTAACTTCTTATTCCAGAACTGTACAGCTTTCAAAGTTATTATTCTTTATGATCACCTATAATTCCATATTGCTAATATGCTATTTCTACTTAACGTAAGTCAAACAATAAACTATAAAATTATATTTTGTTTTAAAGACTATATTTCCCACTATTTATAATTAAATACATATATATGTGTGTGTGTATATATATATGTATGTATGTATAATGACAGTACTACTTTCTTCCTTAATAAGAAGAGGTTTCTAATCTAGTATGAGCCTTCAGGATTCAGTCCCAGGTTGCATTTTATTCCTGGAAAACCAAAAGTAAATGATCATTGTCACTTCTAGAGAAAATGTGAACGGTACTGACTCTGCTTCTCTAGATTCCTAACTATTTATAACTTCCCACTGATGGTGGCTAAATTTAAGCCTCAAATGGACAAGCCTAAGTTTTAATCAGTTTCAACTTTGCAAGTGTTGGTGCAAGGCCTCAAACTGACAAGAAGCCAGTAACATACATTTCAAGTGTATAAACGTCCAATGCCACTGTTCAAAATTTTCAAGAATTTCACAGCTCAAATCAAAAGAGAGTAAAGGAGATAGTGTATTTCTTCTGCACTGTTGGCCAATTCTATCTCTGGAAAGAACGTATTAGCAAAGAGAGATCTTTGGCACCTTAATGCAGGAGCATATTTTTCTATTACCCAACATCTGACTCTGCATCTGTGAGAAATGAGGTGTGAACCATACAGACAGTGAATAAATTAAAACAGATTCCATACAGTCATCCACCAGCAAACAGCTCTCCAACTCCTTCTGAAACGGGTCTCTCTCCCACAGAACCATTCATTTTAAAAACTAAGGGAAAGGTTACAGCAAAAAACTTCCAACCTTTGCACCTTAGTGAGGGGCAAGATAGCCCCTGACATCTGGGGCTACCGGCCAGGAATCCACACTTCAGGTTTCTCTTTACAGGTGTCCATGCCAGAGGGGTGAGGACAGCCAGAGCAAGAAGAATGGCAGTCTCAAAATGACCCAAGAACAAATAACCTGTCCTCCAATTCCCTGTCTGTCCAGAGAAATGCTGCATACAAACGGATGGCAAATAGTGAGTGAACAGTTTGCGTTTCTGAGTTTCACAAATACAAGACAGAACAGCTCGTCTCACTTCTATCTAGGAGCCCTGTAAATTCAGAGGAATGGCAGAACAGGATCTGGCCAGTCCATTTTCTGTAACTGCATGCAGGACTCAAGGCTTTTCTCTCTGTGGTTCACTCCTTGCAGCAAGCTTCATGTAGGCACCCAAAACTCGTCACAGAAGGACATGTGGTGAGTGTGAAAAAGAAAACAAAGGGGGAAACGGACCTTTCAAAAACCCAGAAAGGTAGACTGCCTGTAGATATTTGTATCTTTACAAACAAACATCTTCAGATGAGCCCTGAAGACTCACACAACAGGAATCACATATGATCAAATCAATAAAGAAATACGGGGTGAAAAAAAGGCATTTCTATTGCTAAGAAAAAGAAATCAAATATATGGGAAAATTCTAGGAGCTTTCTATTATTGCTCCCATTTAGTACTTACAAAATCATACCAAGTAACGATTATTGGCATCCTAGTGTATATATGTATACATGTATGAATGGTTGAAAACATCAGCCTCATTGAACATAAATGCGCCGAGTCACAAATCTACAAATGAGGTCTTGGAAAATCAAACCCAATTGAGTCTGACCCCTAAAGCCCTTGGCTGTTTTGTGGTACCGTATCTACTGCACTGAACAGAAATGACCATTAAGTTAATAGCTCTCAGCTTCTCCACATAGAAGATGCTAAATTTGATCAGTTTCCCTTTTTAATCTTGACATTTTCTAGGACATTTCAGTACTCCAAAACCAAATAAACAGAATTTGTTTTTTCCCATAGTTAGATAGCACGGCATCTCTGCCACCCCACAATTAATTAACTAAACATTCAGAGACTCTTATCACAGGTCCTACAGAGACTGGAAATGGGAGCTCCTCTGGAAGTCTGGATCCTCCTATACTTTGGGGTTTTGACAGACTGAATTTTTTCATCCTTCAATACAAATGCGAGGCCAAGTATTTAATTATTCTGTTTTTACTGTAACGCATCGGTTTTATCCCTAGGCTGGTAATGGATGAAGACTGCAAAGAATGTTCCTAGAAGATCTCCCTGGCACACAAATGAGCTGCTTGAGAACAATGCCTCACCATGTTCTTTGAAGGTGCCTTATGCCAGGGCTGTTCACTGGGTGCCTGAAGCACTGAGAGATTTCCCATTTGCTACTCAAATTCTTTGTAATGGAAGCTTTGGGGCCCAGCTCAGCCACCATCTTGCCTCCTGCCTCCGAGGTGACTCAGCAGATAAAAATGCAGCAGCGGTGGGAGCTGCCTTCAGATATTCTGATTACGGGGGTTGAATTTCCCACACAATGTACTAAAAATGACTGAACGGCTACAGGTGTGATGTTCCATTTATATTCTTTTTCTCTAATGGGCAACTAAACCAATAAACAGCTCTTTCAATTTTTAAATCCACATATTTCCAGTTCAATGGAGATTAGCTTAAAACCCTACAGACAAAAATAAATTTGAAGAAAAACTGAAAGGCTGAAATGCAGTTCATCTTAAGAAAATGTTTACAGGTTCTTTATGGTCTAAGTTTTTGGGTTTTTTTTAAAGGCTTAACTACAGTAATACGTGCTTCACTTCCTATGTTGACAATTTTTTTTAATTACTAAACTTCTCACAATGAAATTCATTTTAAATCCTTTAACCTGTCCATTTAAAATGGGAGCAAAATAACTCTAGGTGAAAGCTTTCTCTGTAAAGAAGCCATACTAATTCCTTTGCTTTCAAACTCCCCGGCTCAGAGGGGTCCTCAAACAGGCTGGGAGAGGGGCATCTGCTCCCCCAAAGTGGATTTGGGCAGAGTCAGGTGGAGAAGATGAGAACAAGTTGCAAAAGCAAAATTGGGACCGATAAGAAGAGAGAATGATGTTGATCCTGACACGTTTACCAGGGGAACTCCTTCCTGGATAGGGTCACAAAGATTCAGGACAGATGGTTTCCCGGACACTCACTGGTGTTTCTGATCTAGAGGAGGACAGATGAGGACAGACAAAACTATTCCAAGAGCAGGGAGGCCATTCTTCCCAATGGAAGGGATGGGTGACTATCAACAGGGGCCAGACAGCTGGAGAGAGGAGCGCTAACTATGAACTCCAGAAAGGCTGTGGATTCAAGGGCCAGACTCACCATGAGAAGACAAAATATAAGTGATGAACCAAAATATTAAGAGTGATCATTTCTGGAGGGTTGACTCTCTTTTTTTAGATTTTCTACAAAAGATGTTTTAGAAGCAGAAGGCAACAAATCAACAAAATAATCTCTTCGTAAAGACACATTTATCACTTCTTTAAAATACTCTTTCAGCTGGGTGACTTCCCCATGCTTTGCCTTAAAATTTTTTTACAGAAAAAAAGGATTAATTCTAATATTACACTTCTGAAATGCACCTATTTATACTCCACTAATATAACTTGGTGCCACCACTCAGTGGATGGAACAAACCAGTGAAGGTTTCAGGTTGCAGAGAATGATACTCAGGCCACTTGGATCAGAATCACCTGGGGCTCTGGTAAAATTGCATATTCCCCAGACCCAGCTACAGGTGTGGAGAACCTCCAGCACAGATGCCTGGGCTCCACCCCCACCGATTAAACCAGAATCCCTGGTGGCAGGTCACAAGCATAGGTAATTGTTAAAAGCTACTCTGGAATTCTAAAATGCAGGCTGGATTGAGAACAGTAAGGGACAGCATTTCTGCACTTTTAATGAGCACCCAGGGGATTCTTCCACTAAAGTCTGCTAACCACTGCTCTATAAGGAAATTAAAAGTCCCAAAGCTATGGATCAACTGCACGTGGAGACAAAAATGACAAGTAGATAACAAATCACTGACACTGGTCAAGGCTTATATCAATTTGTGCTTATTTTGGTTACTGCCACCAAATCGAGTCAGCGGTTCTGTTGCTTTTTGCATTTCATACACACACACACACACACACATACACACACACACGCTAGTTTGGGTTTTTGCTGGTTTATGCAAAAGATGTAGGCAGACTATATGTTTTTGCATTTTAAGGTCTTCACTTTAATAATATGTAATACTCATTACCAGCTATATTTCAAAATAGATATATTCTTCTGCCTCAGTCCTGCTCAATCTTCTTCCCAACAGAATATTAAGTAATAACTGGTGGAAGGGGTATTATCCACCTCTATCAGTGATGATTATTACTGAAGTGAGGTTGAGAACATTGTATTTCTTCAAAGTTGAAAAAAAATCTTATTTGCTCTTCTCTCCAAGAAGTACCTCTTTTAAAATGAAACTGGTTTCCACTGAGGGGAGGACAGCTGGGGAGGAAGAACAGTAGAAGAGGGGAAGAAAGGAGCGAAAATAAAACCCTGCTAATTATAATTCACAGGACACCTTCAGTTTTTGCCTTAGTAGCAACTCCAATCTGGACACCCAACTAGCCCTCACCCAACACTTTTAATTCAATTCCACAAAAACTGCTGAGCACTTGCCAGTGAGTCAGGGTCTTGGTCACCCAACAGAAGAGGTAACAGATACACCAAAATCTTCTTTTTTTAAAAAAAAAAAAAAAGCCCTCATGGCCAAACCTCTTATTTAACCAACGCTGGATGTCAAACAAACAGTCATATCCTTTTCTGATAACATTTTGACTATATTCTTTTCATCCTGGCAGCCCTGTTGAGCTGAGTAGGATGGGAATGGAGCCAGCACTGGGTCCAAGGAGATTTCAAGCGCCTTTCACCAAATTCAGTCTGTGATCTACTATCCCAGCTAAGAAGTAAGAACATAGCATTTTTATAGCTTGAGAAACATTGCTTATGAAAAGAGTATAAAATAGTAACAAAATAAAGCCACAGGTTATAACCTACTTGCTATTGTTTTCTACTGGTATTTGTCACTAGTTGGGTTCTTACAAGTTTGGAATTGAAAAGCTATTTCCTTCTATGCTATCAAGTATTTTCAATAGCTCCCCATCCCTTTCTTCTCCCTGATGCCACCCTAAGGGCAGCTACATCCTGAGCCTTCCTGACCTTCAAGCTTCTCTTTCATCCTCACAACATGAGCTTCAGCAATCATGACCTACTGAATGATTGTCGTTCTTCAAGAGCTCCAGGCCCTCGAATGTGCTGCCCCTAGAAGCTTCCGATCCACCCACTTTCCCCGAGCACTACTGAACCTTATGCTTTGGCTCTGACCCCACCCCCAACTCAGATGCTGTTTCCCTGTCCCCAGAAACAGTCTCGGCTGGGTGACCACTGTGCTCGTGCACATTCCCACCATTATGTGACTCTCCCTGTATTTGCAGCAACATTTGCTTCTGAGAGTCTCTGCTAACAGACACACGAGTCTGAAAGGCAAGGAATGGTTTTCACTCTCATTTTGTACTAGAAGTCGATCTCAAACCAAAGGTGTCTAAGAGTGAACTCCTGAATTTTCTCCCCTGAACCACATTGTCCCTGACTCTTGCTCCACTGGCCAGTCTATCTTTCAAGAGGTCTCAGGCCAAAGAAAATACAATTGCAAAAACTAACAAAGATGTCCACATTAAGTCCTTTCAGTAAATCCTGTGGCTCTACCTCCACGACCACTCCACCCCTCCACCACTATGGCCACGCCTTCACCTACACCACTGGCCCTCTGTCCGGCCCACCATCTTTGCTTGCTAGTTACTCCATTGGCCTCCTAACTGCTCTCCCTACCTCCGCACTTGCCAAGAGCCAGGTTGATCCTTTTGGAATATAAAGCAAATTGTGTCAATTCTCCACTCAAACTCTTCCAATGACTCCCCATTTCATGAAGAGTAAATTGCAGTCATTATGTCTTCTACTTCTCTCCCACTTACCTGCTCTGGCCAGCCTGGCTGTCCTCTCCATCATTCCTCTGAAACAGCAGGACACTCCCCTCCAGGGCCTGCTATTCCACCTGGAATGTTCTCCCTTCGCTCACTCCCCCACCTCATTCAAGTCTTTGCTTAAATGTACCACCTCAGTGAGGCCTTCCCTATTAACCCCCTCCACTACCCTCTCCTCCCTTCCTGCTCTGTTCTTCTCTGTAACATTTATCACTAAGCCAATATATGAAATATTTCACTGATTTACATTACTCTTTATCTGCTTCCTCCCACTGGAGGCTCCAAGCCCCAGTAACCCCATTGTCTAGAAGACTGTCTGGCACAGAGCAGGTGCTTGATGAATACTTGTTGAATGTATGGACTCAGCTTTGGATTTCTAGGCCCTTGAACAGTGAGTGTCAGGCACTTAACAGGCACTCATTAGATGATGCTTGCTGAATTAGGACACCCATCTGCTAAATTCCTGAAATGCTATTTGAAATTGTGCTGTCTGTTACAGTCATTCTAGACAAAATGGCACTACAGTCAACATGTTTATTGAAATTCTTAGAATCATTTCTCACAGAAAGACAGTGTGACCTGGCGAAAGGAGCTTGGGTGTTGATGTCAGACAGGTGTGAGCTAGAATTCTAGCTCTACGACCTATTAACTGAACAGTGTGACCTTGCCAGTCTCAGGCTTTTCATCTTTAAATGAGCTAACATCTACCTCCAAAGGCTACCTGGAGGGCTGGAGATGGCATATATAAAACATCCAGCATGTAGCAGGTCCCCAATAAACTACAGCTATTGTTATCACTGTGATTATTATTGTTTCCCTTACTAATTTCTCGGAATTCTCTTGAGAAATTGCCCAATGTGGCCTACTCTTTAATAGAACAGGAGACAGGACAAAAGTCTAGAGGGGTTGGTCCACTATGGGAGAAAGGCACATCCAGGTCCTTGACCAGAAAAAGCAAGTCATTGTTAATCTCTACTGCTGACACCTTGGCAATCAGGGCATAAGCGCCTGAGCCTCCGGACACACTCAGTCACAGATGTTTCCTCAACTGGGATATATTCGTTTAGGGTCTCTCTAGAACAGAGCTGAGAGCATAAGGGTCTCCAGATCTTGGGCCCTAAGAACTACAGCAAAACACCCTCCTCAAGTCTACCGCTAAGGACGGCCCTCAAATGCATGGAACCTGCAGGGCAGTTTGGATACTGGGGCTGAATGAAGCCAGACCACAAGCACACCCCAGGAGTGGGGCCAGAATTAAAAGTACTTATACACTACTACCTTATCCCTTATCTCATGCAGAACACATCTATTCCACATTGATCTAAGAGGAGCACTCTATTAGGTGTCAAATCAAAAAGGCAAAAGTGTCTATTACCCAGAAAAGCACTTCAAAGAATGATGACCCATCCATCCCTCTCCTGACCCTGATGTGCCTGACAGTGTCTCCCTTGTAATGAGGCTCTGCTACGGCTTGTCCAAGCTTGTCAAATAACAGAGCAACCAAGGGACAGGGAAAACGTCAGTATAAGATCCAAGAGGCCCAAGTTAACCTCTCTATCTTATATTTAGCATTAACAATTTGGCATGACACTTGTCTCTTTCGAAAGGGTATTAACAATAAAAGCCAAAAGGACATTATTTGTAAAGATATTATGAGAGACATTAATAAGAGCTATTAATCACTTCTGTCAGTTGGTATCAGTCACTGATCTCCTACAAAGTGCTAAACTTTAGCTGTCACTTACCAGCTCTGTGAATTGAAGTCACTCAAACTGTCTGAAAATAAATTTTTATCGATTGTAAAATGCAGTTAAAATACCTCTTACAATAGTTGAGAATTAAGTAAAATAATGCACATAGGGTAGCATTTAATGGAGTACAGCACACATAGGAGGCATTCAAGAAATGGACCATGATTATTTTTAAACCAGTGGAGCAATTCCTTTCCTAACTATCTCCTGGCTAGAATTTATTCTAATGTTAGTGAGGGGAAAAAATGAACATTATGATAAAATCCAATGATGATTTGGGCAAAGTTCCTAAAGTTTATCAAATATTATCTCCTCCTTTCGAGCTTTATAGGCCTTAAGGACTGCCAGTGTGAATATAATCATATTTAATAAACCAAATCAAAGGGCAAGTTGAACTCACTCCTTGCCACTGTCAGAAAACTCACAGCAGCATCTACCATGTCCGTGGACTTGTCATTTCCAGTAACGTTCTTACGTGAACTCTGTTGAAAATCAGAGCTTGTGAGATAATTATCTTATTCCAGGGCTCTCTCAAGAGGGAGATAAAGAAAAAGAATTCAAACAAAGGTTACATGGAACAATGGTGCCCTTGGTTAGCCAGGAAGATGATGAAAATAAATTTTCTGGGGATCAAGGAACCACAATTATAAAATCATAATTACTATAGCCTAATCCTTATCTGATCCTATAAATATTTTGTATTCTTCGTTTAGCTTCCAAAAGGCATAAAACAAACAAACAAACAAAACATACTCCACTTTCCAAACTATGTTCTTCCCCTGGTGATGGGGAAAAAGACAACAATTAACTACAGTAAGATTTCTATGTTAATATTATCCAGTATAGAAGATCTACCTCCCACTGGAATATCTTCTGTTTGTTCTAAAACTTTTGCCAAGTATTCATTCCTGTTTCCATTTTTCTATTTTCTCCACATATTCCCTTATTCCCCATCACCATGTATCTGTTTCTTATGCATAACAGCATCTAATCAGAATCACAGCTATTTGATCTGTTTATTACTTAAGTCTGATGCCAACACCTAGAGCCCCACAAGGGGCTCAATCTCCCAACCTAAGCCGAAACCAAAGAGTCAGATGCCCAAGCGACTGAGCCACCCAAGCACACTGTGTTTAATCGTGAGAACAAAGATGATATTTAGAGACTTCTACTCAAAGCCATCAGCCTTGGAGTGCTGAGCAGTCTCTCCTGTTAGGGTCACAAAGACCAACCTAGAAGAGGTCAGACTTCAGAGTCAATCAGGCAAACACATTTAAAGGTAACAAAAGCAACAGTTTTCATAATCAGACACTGTATACTGCTGGGAAATTCTTCATGAGCACTCAAACTGGTTTTGCATTTGCCTGAGAAGATGCTTTAATACTGAGATGAGAAAATAAACCCAAGGGGACTTAGGACTAACCTCTAAGGAGGCTGGACCTGGCGGCACTGGTGGGCTCAGGTCCTCATCTGGCCAAACCAGCCGCCTCATGACCTCCCCTGGTGAGCATTCATCACCTCGAGTTGAGGACAATCTTAAAGGGCCACCACACCCATTCCTGGTCACCAGACAGTGGTCGCTGCCTAGGACAACAGCGATCTGAGAGAAGAGAGTTAAATGTGGTAGGAAGAAAGAAATGGTTGGAAATTTAAACCAGAGTGAAGACATTAATCTTCCTATTTCATGGTTTGCTACCTTAGAATCACACTAATCTAAAAGGTTAAATTGAAGGAGATCAAAAAGTTAAGTCTGCAGGCCTCTAACCGGAGGTGCTTAAACCAAAGGAACCGGCTCACAAAGAGAAACTGGAATCCTCCTCAAATTGTTCTGCTTTGCCTTTTTTTCCAAAGCACTGTAAGTAAATTTCTCTTATAGGATTTTTGTTGTTTGCCATTATTCTGCTTTGTTTTGGTATGTAAGAGAATTATTCTGATCTTTCTCTTTATAATAATCACCCTTGATTCATAACCATTCACTCATTTGATCCATCCTTCAATAACATTTATATGCTATATGTGGAGTCCTAAGGATGTGAGACTCTGATATCTCACTTTTGATTTGGCCTACATTGTATTTTTACCACTGAACAACGTGTTATACACTGTAATTATTAAAATAGCTAAATATATACAAATGAGCGACTTACAGCTAACATCAACCTGGACCCAGGTCAGGAGGTACCTGCACTCCTAGAACACACGTATTCACCCCATACAGCAGATGCATTATTTCGATACAGAAATCGGGGGAAACTAGTACTGCAACATCAGTTTTCAAATAATACCTGAAGGCTTGTACTTTTGAAAAAGAACTCTTTGGCACATCTGGAAAGCCATTAAAGTGACATGACTACACATGTACTGAATAACTTTGTTATAGAACTAGGATTGTGGACCTAGAGAACTCCTACCATCTGTAGGATATCTGGTCTATCAATGGGCCCCATATCATGCAGCCCAAGGGGTTGTGGTCTGATACACTGTGCCTAGTCATGGTGATAAGAGCTCCCAGAGGTGCCAATTCCTTCCTTAAGGACCCAGGTGGAGCATCATCCCTTACATAAAGCCAAGACCAATTTTCAGGCAGTTGGGCAGCCCCAGCTGAGCATCTGTGCTCAGAAGCAGTGCTTACATTCTTAGACACGAGCCACATTGCCCTGCTGTTACCCATCCAAACTGACCATAGGTTCTCCTTCAGCAGGGAGCAAGCAGTTTCTTAGCTTTTTATTCCAGTGTCTAGCACATGGATCACATATTTGTTCAACAAATGTATACAGAATAAATTTATCTAGTAGTTATATTTTAAAGTTATATATTTTTAAAAATATTTTTAAAGATTTTATTTATTTATGTGACAGACAGAAAGAGACAGCAAGAGAGGGAACACAAGCAGGGGGAGTGGGAGCGGGAGAAGCAGGCTTCCTGCTGAGCAGAGAGCCCGATGTGGGGCTGGATCCCAGGACCCTGAGATCATGACCTGAGCCGAAGGCAGATGCTTAACGACTGAGCTACCCAGGCGCCCCTTAAAGTTATATTTTAGTGTTATGCCCCATTACCCTCAAATTTTATCTGATAAAGATTATTAAATTTATAACAGTATTTTTTACTTAAATACTAGTTCCATTTGCCCAGTCATTTAGAAGAGGAATAAATGAGGAATAAAAAATTCATCAGAGGCATCAATTTCCTCAAAAAGAGTGTTTGAAGTAACCATACTTGTATGTTGTCCCTTCATTCAAGTAAAACCATTTCAGAAGTTTTGGGATACGAGTTACATGATGAAAGTACAAAGAATGGAATAATCTATGTTGATCAAAGACTTTCATTCCCAATAAACCCAAAGACAGGCAGTGGATTATCATCCATGTGCCTCTCACTTCTTGCCTGCTGTGAGCCTTTTGTTAAGTTTGATACACTTTAGGACTTCCAATACAAGGGAAGGAAAAACAGAAAGCAGGTGAAATTCAAGTGAATTAATTTGACTTCCTTTCCATATCTCCTTAGAAAAACAGAGTTGAAAAAAAATACTAAGAGATGGTTAAAGGATCTGAGTCTCACTCTTTCTTTTAATAGCTGTGGCTTTTTGTCCATATACCCAGTATTCACTTATTTGTAAAGGTAATCAAAGGCTCCAATTTTGGGTTTTCCCATCTTTGAAGAGAGGAGACTTGGCTTTGGCCCTGATTAATATTTTTTTTTTCCAATAGGGATTCAAACAAGATAATTTTTGGTCAAATATATAATCTCTAGTTCATGATACTAAACTGAAGTTTTTGGGGTTTCTTTTCTACAATTACCATATAAAACATTTAGAGTAATGTTCAAAGTGGTAATTCCCAGTGCTTACTTTCCAAGGGTCCTCAACATCCCAACCTTCCAGACATACACAGAACACCTCCTGGGCAGAAATGTACACCAGGGATAGGGCTGAAAAATCACAGAGGGCCACCCTGCTAGAGATTAAGAATGTATAAGCAATAACTGTATCCTAAATCATTCCAAAAGGTTTTCTGAACAAAGCAATATTTGAGGATAGATTTCAATAAGACAAAGAGATGAGGTAGAGTTAGAACAAACTTTCTGGTTAAATTCAGCAACACAAGAAAATACGTACAGATTTGGAAGAAGAATCATAGGGCCATTAGTGTGGATTCTATTGCCTTGTTGGTTGCTCCTTCAACTAACACAGCACAATGTGTTAATGCTAGGGATGTAATGACACACAAAAAAAGTGATGGATATAAATCCCCACCCTCAAAGATGTCATGGTCTAGAGAGACCACAGACAAGCAACTAGTTCTGAAACAGAGCTGAGAAATGCCAGGAGGTGTGAAGTCCTAGATGCTAGGAGACGGAGAGACAGGGCACTCAGCTTTGACTGGGCAGACCAGGAATTCCTTTCAAGAGAAAGAAACATCTGAGGCCCAAAGAAGATAGCAAGGTGGAGAGAAGAGTGTCTGGGTTTGGGTAGGGGCTTGGGGACAGTAAGACAGAGGAGGCTGATGGGGCAAGTAGGGATCCAGTCACAAAGGGAACTCAATACATATCAGGAGCACCTCAGGACACTTTAGTGGTTTTAAGACTTGGAGTAGTAAGGCATTTTAGACACATCACAGTGGCTAGAGAGGAGACAGTGAGTTAGGGAGTAGACCTGGGGTTGAAAGACAGGGAGAATGGGGAGCTGGAGCTCTCCCCCTCCATTATGTCCATCGGTTATAACTTCCACCATAAACCACCTCTCCCTATGCCAAAAAATAAGTTAAAAATGGCCAGCTACGCAAGTGCAGGTGCCAGACAGATCTTCTAGTTCCCCACTCCCAAATAGCCCACCGGGCAAAGACCCACCTAAATAAGAATGCTGGAGCTGCCAGCAAAGGGACAAGAGTGTGCTCCCCAGAGAGGGGATCCGCTGAAGGCAGTGGGTCGAGGGTAAGGGCACCGGCCAGGGTGCCTGGGCATCGGTGGATGGTGTGGGACGTTCTCCTGGTCGGGGAACATGTCTATTGACTGAGGTAGTTAACAGTGGTCTCTCCCAAGTATTTCTGGTTCTCCTTGTCCTCACATAGTAGGTTCACATGTCCTTGTTAGTCTGGGTACGTCGGTTAGTACCATGAGTAAAGACCCCTTGCCAAACCACAGAGCACATATAGTTCATGCAAGAAGTGAAGCTTTGCTGTTTTAAGCCACAGAGATTTGGGGTTTATAGCAGCATAACTTCATCTATCGTAATTGACTGAGCTGGAGAAGGCCACATGGCTAGTGTTATGAGAGAAGAGAAAGCCTGGTATGTTTGTGCTGTGTTTGAAGGACCTAGAAAAAAATTTAAGGATAGGATGACCAGATTAAACTGAAGGTGGCAACCTAGAAAATGGACAGACTTTTCTCTCATTTAAATATTTATGGAGTATCTCTTCTGGGACTATGTCAGGAAACTGCTCACACCATTCGTTGGTCTCCCTCTATTATAGACACAGTACAAGAGCGGGTAAGAGCATAAACCCTACATAGGAATCAGAGCTTAGGTTCAACTGGCCATGATTAATCAGCTGTGTAACTTTGGGTAAGTTACTTAACCTGAGTCTTCTCACCAGGTTATGAAGATTAAATAAAATAATCCATATAATTTATAGCCTGGCACATATAAATACATAGTAAGTACTCAAACATTAGCCATTATTCACATATATTCAGATTCCTAGACCCTATGTGTACAGGATATATCAAGTTATAATCATAACAGCTTGTCCAAAGTAGAAAATCATGATAATTTTCATGTATTTCCTAACAGAAATCTGATGATAAAAACGATATAGCAAAGCTAAAGTTGCATTTTAAACTTGAAATTCACTTCAATAAAAAATAATAATGACCTTGGTTAATACAGAGGCAAAAGCATAATTATAAGGTTCCAAAAGCAGAAGAAAATGAGCATTTTCCTCAGTATGTCTTATGTATTAAATTCAACTCTCAACAGCAGCATAGCTGACATCAACCCTTCGCAATGCCTATTCCAGTACGGAGCACCACTTCTTCCTTCTGGCCCCAACCTAGCTGAAGCAGATGCCAGAACAGCTGTTAATACCGTATAATCCTCACCACTGATTATGGTGTGAGGTCCATTTTTCCTTTACAGGATAAAGCAACAACAAAAGAGTTGATATACATTTTTATATCCGATGCCAATCATGAATGGCATACATGTTTTTGCTTTCTTTAGAAGAGTAATTTGAAAATACAACCAAACAAAATAAGATACCACGTTATGTGAGCGCTAAAAATCTAGGTTACAGGATTACTCTTGAAATAGATTTTTTTCCTCCATTTATACATAAGAATTATAGTCCATCTGTAAATACTTGTTATTTTTTATTTCAAAAGTTGTTTCTGCCTCTCTCAAAGACAAGCACACAGACCTAGCTTTATTTGCATTGAATACTATTAATGTATGTAGAAATATCAAGAAATGTCAAAATATTAATGAAAGTTAAAAGGAAACTATATTTTCAAATGAACTTCTTATAAAAAATGCCGTCTGAGAAGTATATTTAGAGGAATCATTAGCACTTTCTTGGTATTACTTTGGTCCTTGAGGGTTGTTTTTTTAAAAAACACGGAATGTCTCTCATGCCATATGTTTCTGACAAGAAGGTGGGATTTCCTCAGTCCTAGAATCCATTAGTCCAGACAGGGCGCAGCTGCACCCAGAATACTCTGACGGTCCAAATTACAGGTATATAACAATTTCTGTGCTATCTTTAAGTCAACATGCACTGAATAGTCAGATTTTTCAAACACACAATTATGATCTACAAAAGGAATGGACATGTTCTCTTCCTCACAGGGCTTTTTAAGCCAACACTATTACACTGATTGGCCATCAATTTATTATCACTAAGTAATTTATTATCACTAACACTTTTCACAAGCATCTAAAACCAACATATGCTGGACGGGACACTTTATTTTTATTCTGTGTGCACTTCGGCTCCCTGGTGCCCAAGGCAAACCGTGCCATTTACACGCAGTCCTCCTGCTAACACTTGATGTAATTCCTAAGAGGCCCCAGCCTATAATTAGACCTTCCAGCTGCCACACTGTACACTGCTGGGTGGAACTGCTGGTGGAACGGGAGAGGTTTTGCTTTACGGCACTCCCTGAAAAGTCCTCTTCGAGACGCTACCGCTGGAATAGCACTGTTCGGAGAACAAACAGAGGAGCTCTTCAACCATTTGCTGTGACTAGGTCTGTTTTACACATGAGGTTTGTTTTAGAATGAACTCTCGAGCCAACCACATGAGTAGGAAATTGAGACTAAGCATAAAAAAATGGGGAAGTTCAAAATGATACTAGAAACTTCCTAATTCAAAGCTGCAGAGAACATCAGTATTGAACCAGTTACAACCGCTCTCCTAGCCTTTTACGTAATTCTCCTTTCCAGGCACCACCAGCAGGATGAACCCAATTGACACAGCAACGAGGAACTAGGAGCAGGCAACAATGTCACTGTTTCAAAATCCTCAAGGCCAACAGTCCCCAGAAAGATAGTTGCAAGTCGAAGACAGTAGCAAGTGACAAAGTAAAAGAGGAAGCAAGCTTTAAATTGAATATTTTTTTTTTTTAAGATTTTATTTATTTGAGAGAGAGATAGAGAGTATCTGAAGCAGACGCCGCTGAGCACGGAGCCCAAGGCAGGGCTCGATCCCACGAGCCTGAGATCATGACCTGAGCTGAAACCAAGAGTCGGAAGCTTAACTGACTGAGCCACCCAGGCGCCCCTAAATTGGAGTAAGTCTTTAAAACAAAAAGAAGTCTGATTTTTAAGAAAATGAAAACATTTTCAAAACACAGAGCAATGTCCACCACCCCTCTGATTCTGGTGCCGGTATTCACAGGAAACAAATGTACAGAGGCAGGTTTTCTCCCCAAGGAAGGACCTGCTACAACTGCAGTGGGAGATCAGCCTCAACCTCAGGAAATCATTTCTCTGACTCGAAAAGTGACTATTATAAGAAACCAGACCTCAAGTGTCCATAAAAAGTCAGATACCCCATGAGCTAATAACTGGTACAGGCACCTCAGGATGGTAAGACGGTTTTTACTAATAAATGTTCCAGGAACTACAGATGCCTTTGGTCTGTGGATCACATTCGGAACCCCAACCCGAGGCAGAGGTTCACACAATCTATGGATGCACTCCTCCTGGGCAACAGACACCTGGCCACATCTGGGAATATGTTCTTCTACTTGAAAGAACATGGTAACAACGAAGACCAAGGGCTCATCTATTTTGTGGGTTTTGAGATGTCAAAATTAAGACAAAATTAAGAGGATACTTTAAGGAAATATTTAAGGAATGGATGTGAAGACCAGCTCTCCCAACCGAGGGCTGCCCACCACCTTGGTTATATGAAGCTGCTTTTTCCTCTTATTCATTCTATTGACCAGTGAGAGAATTTCTCAAGCCAGAAATCACATGGTCAATAGGGGACTAGCATGTCTCATGCTGGTTCCTGACATTATCAGTTGGTTCCCATGTGAATTTTTCATTAAACTGGTTTATTTCTTCCAGTACCAAAAAAGGGATCTAAAACCATCTCTGATGGAGGGGTGCTTGGATGGCTCAGTTGGTTAAGTGTCCACCTTTTGATTTCTCAGGTCATGATCCTAGGGTCATGAGATCAAGCCCTGCATAGGGCTCAGCCCGAAGTCGGCTTGAGATTCTCTCTCTGCCCCTCTCCCCCATGCTCTCTTAAAAAAAAAAAAAAAAAAAGCAAAACCATCTCTGATAGAAATGTCACTGTTTCTTGCACTCCCAGGACTCCTTAAACCAAAAATGCTCAACACTGTGAACTTCCAGCATTTCTGTTTCACTGCACGTGGCTAGATTATCGTCCTGGGTGTTAGTACACATTTGAGGAATATAAACTCATTTTAAGATAAGCCTAAGCAAAACAATTAGTGACACAACTTTGATTTTTTTTTTTAAGGCAGGAGTCAACATACATATATTTACTACATATTTCTATTAGCAGACATAAACAAGAGTTGATTATTACACAAAATCTTCTGACGGAAATACTCAAGAATGCCAAGGAAAGGAAAAAGGGGCAGGAAGTGGTTGCTCTCAACTGAAATGTCCTTATATTGGAAACAGCTTCTACACACTTAAAAATTAACTATGATTTCTAAACTGCAAAAGCCTCCCTCTCACCTTACTGGAGCCCCATTGCGCCTCTACAGAGGACACATGGTCAAGGTTTTTGAGCATTCCCTCCCCTCCCCCGAAATGTTCTGGGCCTAGTGAAGCACACCTATGTATACAAACACCCTGTTTTAAACAAAAGGGAAGCGTCTTATACACGTGGTTTCACACCCTGCCTTTTCCATCGGCAGCACGGGGCACAGGCACCACCACCTCCCCCTTCAAATGCTTTCCCCTTTAGGATTCCCGACCCCGGGGCTCCCCCTGCCTCACCGACTGCTCTTGGGTCTGCAGACACGGATGTACGACAGCGCTCAGGCCTTAGAGCTCTGCTCTCCTCTCCCTACACGCAGTCTTGAAGAGCTTACCCAGCCTTGCGGTTCCAGACACTGTCAGGATCAGCCCCCACCCGGATCACGGTACTGAGCGCCTAACAGTTCTCTCGGGCCTTCCCTCCTCCTCCCCCCCAGTCTCTTCTTTACACATCTGCTATAGTTCATCTCCTGAAATATAAGGTCAGGTCAGGGGACTGCTCTGTGCCATGCATGTTCCCATGTCTTCTCTGACCTCCCCTCTTATTACTCTCCCTCCCTCCACTCCAGCCACATTTGCACCCTTGTGGCAACTAAAGCTGCCAGGCCCATCTCCACCTCACACTCTAGGCTGCAGTGCTCTTCCTGCCGACACCCACGGCCTCCCTTGCGCCCCCTTCAGGGCTCTGCTCAAACGCAGCTCCCTCCCTCAAGCTGGCCTTCACTGCGCTCTCAACAATTTCCACCTGCCCTTCCCATTCCTCTTCCCTGCTTTCTTTGCTCCATAACACTTAGCGGGCCCTGACCAGATTCTATATTAGTTTATTGTTTCTTTTCGGTTTCTCACTTCTAGAGTATAACCTCAGCAAGGATTTTTACTGGCTTGTTCACTGCTCAATCTTTAGTTCCCAGAATAATGCCTGGCACTCAGCGGCAGGCACTCAGTAAATATTTGTTGAATGAGCTAATGAATGAGCAGCATATTTTGAATTCTATTTCTTAACAGTTCCCTTATTAGAAGGCTAAAATGATCTCCTTATATTTAACACGGACCAGTTGCCACCGTAGGGATGTAAACACTTACTCAACAGGCTGGACATGTAGGGCTTCCCGTGCTTTCTCTAAGGACTCAGGACAGCAACAAACATCCGTCTACGTGGACTCATATTTGAAGATGAAAAGGATTAAAAGGGAAAGATTTGAGCTTTATCTTTTGGTACGAGGATCTCAGAAGTTAAAAAGAATAAGCAGAAGCTCACGAAAAAGCGTCTGAACCCGTTTATTTGGCAAATTAGCCAGCAATCTGTTTGCTCAGCAAAGACGTCGGCTCAGATGTGTGTCAAGTGACATCCCACAGTGAATTATTACAATAAAATTATAGGGTTGATAAGAGAGAAAAATTGCAGGGAAAACGACTCACACTAAGCTTTGAGGAGAGGAAAACATGACTGAAACAACAACAAATCCTCAACAGTTGTTTTTCACAGAAAGCACACATCCCGTTCCCAGCAAAGGCCGTCCACGCGGCACAGAGCTGCGCACGGCCCTACCTGTCAGCGTGGACAGATGCAGAAACGAGCGAGGACAGTCGGAGATGGTACAACAGCTCAGCACCACTGCCAGTAAAGGGAGGGGAGATCGATTATGATGAAACTCTTTCATTTTTCCACCCATCCTACATCCCAGTTACTTCTGATGTGTCCATCTTGGTTCTCGTTTTTCTCCTTTTCAAAAATTCTCAGGGAAATAGTCACTTAGCTATCGCCTGTACCCAAGAATTGCTGTACCTCAACAAATCAAGTGCCACGTAGGTTTTAGGAGCAAAGGTTGGTTCCTATGGAACTGGTGAACGCCCTTCCCAAAAGTGGCCCCCAGCACTGGAATCGCGAAGGGGGCTCTGCAGAGCAATGCTAAGGACACCTCTGCAGTGTCCCTCACTGAGCTACTGTAGAACCTCTATCAGAGGTGACAGTAGGATCATCTTACTTTCAACTGCAAGGTCCCTCCAACACACAGACAGGCTTTGTTTTTCCATAGAAAGGCTTTACCTTCCCTCTCCCTGCCTTTGAGGTACACTTATCTGAGTAATTATGGTAACTTATCCTCCAGGAGTCGGCTATTCCACAACTTTACACTGGTCCGTTTTCATGGAAATCACTAGAATGACATAAATCCTTATCTATAGCACTATACAAATGCTGGTCAGGACAACCAAAACCCAAAACATCTGTGTGGATCAAAGTAGCAAATGCTGCTCAGCAGTGAGATTGTTCTGTCCTGTGAGGCAAGTCAAAGATCTTGTCTATGATACATGGCTGCATCTCTGCCTTCATTGCTGGGCTCCATGACACAGTGACTAATAGCAATACACAGTAATTGACAGCATTTCAAAGGTGTCAAACCAGATGTGCCCCCAAAAGAAATATGCCTCAAATCATGGAGAAAATAATCAAGGCCAAATAAACTAGGTCAGTAGATTTATTTCTGAGTTGTGTAAGTTGGACATGTTTCTGAGTCATAAAGTATTAATCTAGGAGAGACAATTAAACTGCCTCATATTAGAAGGGAAGGGAGCCAGGTCAGAGTGGTTAAGCACCTCCCCACGAGTTAAAATGTTCTGGTTAGAAAAGGCCAGTTAAAATGTTCTGGTTAGAAAAGGCCATAATAATCTATCTTCTGCATGAGTATTATTTTGTTGCTAAGGTCGCTGCCAATCAAATAAGAAATTAAAGATAAATTATAAATTTGTCCTCCACTTAAAATATTTTCCAAGAATTTAAATGCAATGTTTCCATGGTTAAAATCCTACTTTAAAAAAATATCTAAAAACTAGCATGTGAAATCTGATTAATCGTAAAACAGATATAACACTTTAGTTTCTCTCCACTATGTTACACAGCATAATACTCTTATTGACGTACATTATATTTAGAGGAACAAAATTAGAAAATGCAACACTAATTAACTTTTGTTTTATTTCTCCTCCAGGTAACATCACCCATACAACCCTCCCCACCCTCCCAGGTTCAAAGAGTATAAAGCTCACACTTGCACTAAGAACTTAAGGACTGGGCATAATACCTACCTAACAAAGATGTTGCAGGCTTAGAAATAGCAGAAGATCAGACCAGAGCATAAGCTCCATGTGGGCAGAAATTTTCTGGTTTCCACTCACTGCTATGTAGTAAGTGTCTGGCATATAATAGGTTCTCAATAAAAATTTGGTCAATAAGTGAATGAATATAAATAACTAATTTAGCTGGCACTCAAAACATTATTGGATTAACTTAATCATAAGATGTTGAAATACGGACAGACTCAACATTAGCCATTAAAAGCCTTAATCCTATTATATAATATTAACAATTAAAAATTTAACTTGTAGCAAGAATGCAATTAAACATTATCAGACAATGCATATCAGGAGTTTGTTTACCACAAGTAAAAGCATTATCTTTGTAGAACAGAAACATTTACTCCTTTTAATGCCAAACATATATTTACAGTTACAGTATAATAATAATATAACCAATGTATTTCTGTAGACATAAATGGTGATCTGGATAAGAGAAGGTATTTGCCATGCAAGGCACGCGCTATAGACTATCTTTTAGAGACTGTATGTTTCATTGTTTTGTGCTCTACTTCAGAAACACACAAGTGCAATTCATCAGCCTGTTCACCATAAAATGTCATTAGAGTTTAAAGCCTTTAGAATACATCTCTCTTCCCTTGGTTATTGACCCATGTCTACATTCAAGGAGCTGAAACAATGAACAACTAACAGTGTTCCTAAAAGTCATCCTAATAGGAGCCAAATGGTAAACAACAATACATAACAAAGCAAAGCAACAGATACGAAGTAACAAACATGTTTTCCATTTCACTACAATGTACCATACAATGTACCCTAAGTCATATTATACTGACTGTATTTCAAGATTGAAAGAGAAGAAATATCAAGGACCCAGTATCAAAAACATCATATGTCAAGTGAATGGGGATATACGAAAGGAGTAATTCCCATTGAAACTTCCGTGAGGACAGACATATATGCTGTGTACATTATACAAGGGCCAAAATTACGGTAAAAGCAGTGGTTTCCATAGTTTTAGATTTCACAAACTGGTAAACTGACATTACTGAACATGAAACGGTGTTAGATTTGGCTACTGAACCAAACGTTATCCACAATGGTTTCTGAATAGAAGTATTCAAAGTGGATCACTCCAAGTTTTTCTGTTTTCCCCCACGACTTCCTCTCATTCTAGACCACCACAGCTTCCTCCTGATAATTCTTTTTTTCTTTCCTCCAACTATTTAAATCAGGTTTTTTATCAATTGAAACAATAAGCCAACACTCTAAATCAGAAACAGATCGACACTATCAAACTGATAGAAATAAATTTATGGGATGCCTGAGTGGGTCAGTCAGTTAAGCATCTGCCTTTGGCTCAGGTCATGATCCCAGGGTCCTGGGATCGAGTCCCACATTGGGCTCCCTGCTCAGCAGGGAGCCTGCTTCTCCCTCTCCCTCTGCTGCTCTCCTTGTTTGTTCTCTCTCTCTCTGTAAAATAAATACATAAAATCTCTTAAAAAATAAAATAAAATAAATTTATACATAAATTCATACCTAAAGGATTAGGGACAATCTTTTTGCAAAATAAAATGTGATTCTTCTCCATTTAAATTTTCAAAATATATTCAATTTAAAAAAATTTTAATACCTGTTAGTTATAAGCTTGACTTCTTTGAGAAAGGGTGTCCAAGATCACATCCTTACTAGGTTTTTTTGGTTTTAAAAACCTTTGTTTAAAAAAAGATTTAAAAATATGCATATATATTTATAATATCCTACAAATAGATATTTAAATACACATTTTAAATATGATTTATATGGATATATGTATATACACATATATCCCTAAAAATATTAAATCTACTTAATTCTTACAACAAACCTATAAAGCAGGTACTATTACTATTCCCAATTGAAGAAACTGAAGCACGGAAAGTTTATTTAACTTTCCCCTGGTCATATAGACAGTAATTTGCTGGGCTCTTAACTACTATATTATCCTGCCAACAGCTGCTTTCCTACTATCCGTAATTAACAAATATAAACAGAATATTTCCATTGGTCATTTTCAGGAAACAGGGCAGATCAGGGATTTTACATTGCTAAAACAAACTCATCTCTCCTTCTGACATCACGCTCTATGGGCCAAGCAAGGAGGCCACATTCTTCTATCTCAACCACTCAGAAAGTTAAGGTCCCTTCACTCTATCTATGGACGAGTCCCGGGGAGGATCTGCTGAGCTGGCCTGGATCCCACAGGTGGCATGGAGAAGCGTGACTGACAAGGCCTGGGTACCTAGCCTGCCACTGTACCCAGGGAGCAGGCAGCCTGTATTGGCAGCCCCAAATAATCACAAGAAAGGAGTCAGGAGCAATTCTCCAAAGCAATAGGGAGCAGGTGCTGGTCAGACTGAAAGATGCACACAAGAATGTTAACACTGTGAGATCACTTGTCTAGCTTATTTCAATTGTTCACTTTTAATCATGCATTGCAGAAAACCCAGTTTTAGCACAGATAGGCCACACTCATTTGATTCCATTCAAAATAATATGCAAGTAACAGGAAGTTCCCCTTCTTCTGTGCCCTTTCAACATTTGTTGCTCATTGGGCCCAAGGAAGAGCAGGGCTGGACAGCCCAGGGGCCTGAGGGGTCAGCATAAGAGGCCCAGACAACCACAGCAAGAAGGAGTTTGTCCAAGAGCAATTGCATGGCCTAGGAAAGCTTTCACGTGTATCAGCACTATTCCATGGACTGGCATTTTGAATCCAACTCTATGAAGTATTAGTAATATTAATAACCTGTATAGCAACACGATGAGGTCAGCTTTACTACAATTCCCATTTCGGATATGCACTTAGCATGTGCACAAATGTCACATAAACCCAAGGCCAGTATTGCCATCCACACTTTGCAGGTGAAGAAACCGTGGTGAAGGAACTAAAGAACTTGCCAATGACTGCACTGTTAAAAGTGCCTGAGCTGGGATTAAACATGCAGACTGTATCATATATATGGACAACTAACTGCCTGTCACAAATCTGATCCAAAACTCCCACAATAATTATAACCCATATAAATGATAGGTATATAGTATAATCACAATATGTATGCATGACTGTTATATAGATATTATGTATATAATACAAAACATGAAGATTCGCATCTATCTTCTTAGAACTTAAAGGCATGAGGAGAACTCTTAGAGCACACAGGCCTTCTAAATCTGCCATTATTAGAGAGTACCTAAATTGACATCTTCTTTACCACTCAATCAACTTCTCTTTATCAGGCAGATGCATTAAAATCATTGCAGTGTCCCTAGTACCTCTTCCAAAAAGATACTTTCTACCAAAGAAACAGCCAATGCATATTTAATGCTTATGAGGATCATAATGAAGCTGGTATTTCGACTAACATGTTTTCAACTTCATCCTCTTTTCAGTATAAAACAACACCAAGAAACAAGACTGTTCCATCAGGCAATTCCATTTCACCAGAAAGCCATAAAAACAATTATCTTTATCATCACAGTCTCTTTAAAGAGAGCTACAAAACATCAAATTTGATGATCTGGGCCTGAGATGGAATCCCGACTGCTTGTGGTAAAGAATAATAGCTTCAAGCTGAGTCATTGTTGTTATCAGACATCTAGAATCTGTGAGGCCAACTACAGACGGATCCTAGGATGTGGAGCACCAGCAGGTCTTCAGCAAACCTATTCCTGTGGGCCATCAACTGAAGTACTTCATGAGGAATGATCATGGAGGGTGTGGGTCTCCCACATCTTCAGTTATTACAGAACATCTAATCTGGTATCTTCTTTATCAGTCAACTCCCCTTTATCAACCCAACATGTCCAGCTCACACTGATCTTAGAGCCTCATGCAGGAATAAGTCACTGTTGGCACCAAGAAAAAAAGGAAATATACAGTTTATACTTTAACAACATAGGGGTCATGGACACCAACCACTCCCTATAGTCGAATATCTGTGTAAAACTTTTGACTCCCCCCAAACTTAACTGCAAATAGCCTACTGTTGACTGAAGGCCTTTCCAACAATGTAAGCAGTCATTTAACACATATTTTGTACTACGTACTATATACTGCATTCTTATAATAAAGCCAGAGAAAAGAAAACGTAAAGAAAATCAGAAGCAAGAGAAAATACATTTACAGTATTCTACTGTATTTATCAGAAAAAATCCGCATTAAGTGGACCTGTGCAGTGTTGTTCAAAGTTCAACTGTAATTGAAAACAAATTTAAGAATGAAGAGAGACTATTCAACTTCACCGACACTGAGTACCTGGAGCTATTTAAATAGGGAGAAATTCTGTATTTCTACCCTCCTGAAGTCTAGACATGATACTTAGATTTAGAGAAAAATGTAATTTCCTATAAAGAAACAGACATAAGGCAGTAATGAAAACTTTCTTCTGGATAAGATATTCTTTAAAACTAAGTTAAAGATGATTTCACATATGAAAACAAAAATATCTATCTTTACACCTCCCAATAATTTCCTTACTGTATTCCAAATGAAAAATTATCAGTTTTCTTTAATTAGAATGCATGCCTAATCAAAACCTCACTTATCTACTTGATATTTCACTGGAGAGCTCAGAATTAAAAACCAACTACTCCTTGAGTTTCCCAGAAGAAAAATGAGAGATGTAAAAATTATTTTCTAAATTACAAGACAATAGAATATTCATTGGTAAGAATAAAAACCCTGTTTACCTTAGACTGTGCTAAAACTGGAAGGGGAAAAAAGGGGGGTAGGCCAGATGGTATGTCTGGGAAGATACTGACAACGTGGAAGTGTTAATTCTTGGAGAGGGGTAAATTACTACATTCTAACAAGCATCAAGAATCCCAATTGTTAATTGAAAATGACTGGAACCCAGCTGTCACTCTGGAAGCATGACACCGCTCAGTGACGTATGTCTTGACTTGGCACATGTACCAATTCTTGTATATCCCAAGAAGATCCCCAGGCTGTGCACGCAAGCTTTCTCAGCAGGAGTCTCACTTTTTAAGGTTATATTTACAACTTAAAGTTAAATCACTTTTAACGCAACCAGATCTACTAGATGTTAAAGATTGACTTAAGATTTTTCCTTCACAAATTCATGGGATTGTCTCCCATTCTATTTTAAATAACTCCTTCATTTAAATATTTCTTGGGTACTATCATGTGCTTATTAGCACAGTTCTAAGAGCTGGGGTCTATGGCAAAAAAGCAAAGCTGATATTCTCTGCGTGGAGCAGATGGCAATAAACATAAATAAGTAAAGTACATTTAATACGAAGAAATGTAAGCAGGGAAGGGGGACAGGTAGTGTTGAATGGGGTGGGAGGTGGTGGGGGCTTATGTACAAGGAGCAAGCTGTGTAAATATGCTGGAGGAGACTGGAGTTCTAGGCTGAGGGGACAGCAAGGACCACATCTCTAAGGTGGAAGCATGACCCTGTTCAAGGATGAGTAAGGAAGCTACGAACCTTGGCTAAAGCATCCGGTCTTCCCTAATTAGAAATACACCATGGAATCCTGCGGATGTCAATATACATAAACACAAACATCATGAACGAAGCAAGCTGCAGAAGGATATATATGCCACACCATGTAATGGTTTTGAAACAACGAAAACAAGACCACAAATAATTTAGTGATATGATAAATAGTTACATGGAAAAGAATAAAGAACTGTTACCATGATGAGAAACACAAATCCAGAAGAGCAGCTGCCGAGGGAGGGAGGCACCGTTGTGGAGGAAAGCTTGGGGAGAGACTCCACGTTTGACTCATGTTTTATTTCTTCAGCTGGATGTTGGGTATACCGGTGGTCATTACACTATTACTCAACTTCTTGTGTATCGGAAATATTCTGCACCATTCCTAGAAAGGAATCCTCAAACCTATCTCAGCAACCTCCGCTTTCTTCACCATCTGTGGGTCATCCTGACATTTACCTTTGAGTGACAGACAAGACAGCACCAGTATTTCTGTTCAGCTATGATTAAGAATATTTTATCCCTGGTAGAATCATTTGTTATCACAAGGAGAAAGGGAGCAAATTAAGGGAATGAAAAAGCTGTCATCATGTTTCTAACACTCTGTAAGTACACATCAGAACCTTTTACGGTCTACAGAAAAGGGCTGCATAAAGGAAAATACAGTAAGTCTATGCTTAGTGCTTTAGACGAAGCTGCATGTCACAATTTTAAATACAGCCCCTTCTCTACATAGGAGGTGAGTATTTTTGGCAATGTCACCTTTGCTTCTCTATATACTTCTTTAAAAAAATAAAACACTGTGGATAAAAATTCATACTGCACTTCATACCTCACTGCCCATACTTCCAGTCTTCCTATGAGCATCCAGGTATCCCAGCCATGCACGTGTATACATGTTCTATTCCCTTACTTTCCTCTCCTCCTTAACACACTGCAGTTTGCACCACCCTCAGGATGCCCTGGGCCTGGGAGAGAAAGGAGAGCAGGGAAGCGGCAGGACCAGTGGGCATGTGGGGAAATGAGCACCTCTCTGAGCTCCTTACTGAGAGCTGGTCAACCTGGAAGCAGCTAAATGCAAAGTTGTCTCAGGAACAGTATCCCCTGGGGACTGGGGCGGGCGGCGGGGGCAGGTACTGCTCCTTCCTGAAACACATTTCCCCAAAGTCCTCTCTCTAGGACTTCATCTTCCCCAGCTTTAATGCCCTTTGTATTTTAATGACTTGTGTCTCAACCCTGAAGCTGGACCTCTCTGGCTGGCTGATTCCTGTGTAAAGCCTCCTGGACATCTCTCCTTGGATGTCCCACAGGACCCTTGGGCCGAACTCCTGATGTCTGTGTCCCCGTCACCAACCCCACCATCAACCCAGGCCTCCTCTGCTGGATGTAAGCTCAGGGGCAGTAAGTGGGGCCACTCCCCTCTCCCCTACCTCCCAAACCCAGACACATCCCCAAACCTCACAATTCCACCTCCTAAACATTTTCCCAATGATTCATTTCCCTCCGTCTCTACCACCACGTCCTTACTTCAAACTACCCTGAATTCCTGCCTCGACAGTAATATTGCTACTGGTGAGTACTTACTATGTGCAAAGGACTTATACACAAGGTTGCTGGAAGGCCTAATTTATTGTGAAATGTGATTATTTTTAGTTTACAGAAAAAGGAAGTGAAATTTTTAAGGTTAAATATTTCCTGAAGTTATAAATCTACACGGCTGTGGAATCAAGACTTATTAATAAGTTTACAGATTCATTCATTCAAACAAATGACTCAAAAACAGTCATTTTAACAATTGATATACTGTCTCTTACAAAGGAAATTCCCTAGATTAATACAAGAGCCAAAGTAACTTTTCTGAAAATCACATTTGACCACATGTTCCAACAGGGCAATACTCCTCATTGCCTCTGCATCTCCTCGAGGCAACATGTTCCTGGGGCCCTGAGCTCTGGCCCAGCGGCCTCCAAGGCTCATCTCATCATCTCCCCACTGTGCCCGGATCCCATCTTGCTTCTTAGCCAGATGCAGTTTCCTTCAGCTCCTTGAAGTAACTTAACTCCCTCGTTCCTCTCAGTCTTTGTACACACTGGCCAGTCGCTGCAAACACGCCCTGTAGCCTTGACCCAGTCAGGCCCTCCCCTGTGTCTGTCACGCGCTGATGCTAGGTCACTGCTCAGGTCTTAGGTCTGACATCTCGCCCTCTCCTTCCAGGACCACACAACCCAAGCCTGGGTAGGAGAGCTTCCTGCGTCTCATTCACGGCCCCAATGCCCCTATCGCTGCACTAGTCCTGGCGGACTGTCACTGCCAAGCAGACACTGATCTCTGTGCCCTGGGTGACAAGGAGGCCCAGGAGAGCGGGCACTGCTGGTCATTTTGTTCGCCACTCCACTGTTGGTACCTGCATTAGTGCTGGCACTTAGTAAGTACTCAAGACATACTCCCTTGTGAGGAGAACAAACCGAGGCACAGAACTGTGAGAGTAGAGCATGAAAGAAGTCAGACATGCTCCTTCCCCCACGCATGCCGTCTTATCCCTACAAAGACCCCCGATTATTATCGTGCGCATCTTTACAGCTCGACAAGTGCTTTCCCATCAATTACACAATTGGTCGTCACGATAATTCTACAGAAGAAGAATGGGGTTGCTCTGCAAATTTAGATCTCTCCCTCAGAGAGGCTCGGTGACTTCTTTTAGCCAACTTGCAAATAAACACGAGTCTTTGGTCTTGTCTGTCGTGTACACCTGCGGGATCCTTCAGAAGAACATGAATGAGTTGGGACACAGTCAAGGTTCTGGATTCTGGTGAACTAGAGTTGCAGTCAGACCTCGGAAAGGGGGCAGCTAAAAGTGAAGTAGGCTTGGGGGCAGATGTAGGTTTTGTAAGCACCAAAGCTTTTACAATTTGGGGGGCATTATTTAAGAAAAAGGATTATAAAATTACGAATTCAAACATAAGTAACAAGTGTCATTAGTTTCACAGTCCACATCTGAGCAGGACAGCAGGAGAAATTAAACCTACACGAGAAAAAAGAGGAGGTGTATTCAAAGTCAAAATAATATCACAAGAAAGGTAAGGCACAGGAAAGGGGGGGCAAGAGTAAAAGCTCTTTATTCAGTGGTGACAGGGGATCACTTGAGGCACTGTACCAGGCCCACACACACACAATGATTACAGATGTGGTCCCTACCCCGGACCACGTACAATGGAGAATTAGTATCACACCTGAAGAGGAGGGGTACAATCAAGAAGGACTTAGTAAAATGTCAGAAGTCCCCAAATGGCAGTATCTAAAGTAGCCCTCTACACCCGTGGTCACTGTCATCTGGTCCTGCTTCAGAGCATTCATCCCCCTCTGAAATCACATTTATTTGCTTATTGCCTATCCCCCTGCTTAAACTACAGGGCGAACAGAAAAGCAGAGAGGTCTGCTTTGTCCTGTTCACTGCTGTCATCCTAGCACCAAGCAAGGTACCAGGTTCACGAGGAGCCTTCCAGAAGTATTTGTGGAATAAACAAATAAATGAGTAAAGGAATGAACAAAGGAACCAAACCTTACAAAGGCTCAAAGTGCCAAGCTTTAGTACATGTCATTGGTCTTTATGGTCTAAATGTGTATTTTGGTATCCTTTAGTGAATCTTTTAAAATGAACCATCACTGTTGCCAAATGAGCATCCTGCTTGGACAAATCATAATATCAAAGAAGCCTGGCTCAGGGCCAAGCAGCCGAGAAGAAACACGGGCACCAAGCTTGAGGAGGAAGCGGAGTCAAAAGACGGGGTTGGGTTTATTTCACTTCTTTCTTTAGTCTGACAGACACCTGAACCAGAGTTGTTTGGAGAAGGGATAGCTGGGACAGAAGCTGGCCTGGGTGGAGAAGACCTGGATTCATCATGGGGGAGAGTAAAACATTCACTGAGACAGAGAGAGTGGAAGCCAGCCACAGGCAGTGTGTAGACACGTGTTCGGGCGGCTCCTCAGTACACTAGGTCGTTTAGAATTCTAGCCAGGAGAAGCTGCAGGCAAGGAGAGCACCAGGTTGAAATCCAACTCTTAAATAAGAACATGTAGAAATAACTGGTATGATGGTAAACAGATAAAACCAATAAATGTTTCAAAGGCACACTTTGCTGGAAATTAAGTAGAAAAAGAGATTATGAAAATTTACTAATATTTGTATACTGCATCCTTTACCCTTTACATATATTGTCTGAATGTCAAGGCACTCGTACAGGTGGTTCCAAGATGCAAGTCTGGTGACACCTAGAGACACTGCAGTGAGGAGAAAAGCCAGTGTCTGAGGATGGTTAAGTCACTCATCTCGCTCGCAGTCTCCCCGTACCAAGAGCCCTGCGGTCAGGAAAGCCGCTTCAGGCCTGCGAGGCTGCCCCACGGCTACAGCTCCGAGGTCTGGAAGCTCCCCCTGGAACTCATCTGTAGAGACTAAGGAACTGATGTAATTCAAAGATTAAACACAAGTGACTTTTGTTTTGTTGCCTCTCTACATAGAGAAGTGAGAAGTGTATCCTTTTCGGATGGAGAACAGAGAAAATAAAGCTAATTAGCATCCATCGTAATGTAATCTGGCCATTTACCATTTATATAATATCACCAAGAATACTAACATCTGCAAAGAAAACAAAGGTTTTACTCATTTTCATCTATGTAAGAACTTCCTAACAACTTAAGAATATTTGTAAAACCCAAATAGCTCAGTATGATTTTGATCAGCAGAATCACCTTTACCCATAGAGGCATTTCCTCCTCACGGATTATACTCCATTTTTGTATTATTGTAGAGAAAACTAACCCCAACTGAAGGCATACCACGCCACGTATTTTCACCAATTTTTAAAAAAGATTTTATTTATTTACTTACTTATTTTTAAAAAGATTTTATTTATTTATTTATTTACTTACTTACTTACAGCGTGGGGGTGGGGGGGCAAAGGGAGACAGAGAATCCCCAAGCAACACAGGGCCCAATCCCATGACCCCGTGACCACAATCTGAGCCAAAACCAAGAGTCAGACCTCAACCGAGTCAGCCAGGCTCCCCTCTCGCTTACTAATTAATACTCCTGACCATTATGCTACATAATTACCATCATCCCTATTTAACAGATAAGAAAACTAACCTTTAATCCTACTTCCTTAATCTTTTAAATTTTACTTAATTTCCTAGAAGGGCCACAAAAGGGATTAACTGATGGACCAGCCATAGTGAAACCAGGCAGGGCTCTTTATGCTGAGCATTCTCTCAAACATTAGTACTATTTATTGACAGGGTAGTATCTTTCCAGATTACATATTTACCAGACAGTAACCAGTGAACTAGAAAGTTGTCGAGACAAGATTCCTTAAGATAGCTATCTCAAAATGTGGCCCAGGGACCACAGTATCAGAATCCGCTGAAAGCACCTGTTGACATACAGATGTCTGGACCCAGCTCCAGACCTATTAAGTGAGAACTATGGATGGGTCCCTAGAAATTGCTTTTTAACAAATTCCCCAGGAAATTCTGTTACACAAGAAAATGTGAAAACCACTGTGGCTAATTCCTTGCAAACCTCTATTACCATCATTTGGAGTTTCAAATTTGACAAAATTCTATATCCTCATTGAGGGTCATCTTTTGGATTATGGAGTTTGTGGTAGAATGTCCCAAAATTCCATACTCCCCTTGGGGATTTTTCTTTGCAACCTCACAATTCCTAACAGGTCTCTAGGAACAAGCAAAGTAGGCAAACAACAGAGTAGCTTAATTGGGAAAACATTTACTGTGTGCCTACTCTCATTACACATGGCTCTAGAGGTCTTCGGATATATAGGTCTCATTTCAACCTTCCCGTTGGCACCATCATTGCCATTTCACAGCTGGAGGACCTGGCCCAGAGAAATGGAGCAAGCTGCCCCAAGTTACCTAGCTGAAGGGGAGCAGATGTTTCAACCCATATCTACTCTAACTCACTGTATTTTCTCTATTCTACAACATAGCTCCTCCCCCATGAATTACTGCTATCTAGATTTCAGGATTTAAGTGGAAGAACTTTCCAAATGTCTTGAGCAAACTGGTCAACTTCTATACCTTTTCCAACCCCATACTTTGTCCACTAACAGCATTCCTCTTAAGCTCAAGTTAATAAAAGTTGCCACCTATAGCACAAAATAATGGCATAAAGCAGACAAAAATCAAGAATTCTCTCAAATGAAATTACCAAACACTGTAGCTCCATGATGTGAGTAACTGTAGATACAAATTACACAGAAGCAAACAACTCCCAGGCCCACCCTTGGGCTCAGCTCCATCATGGCAACCTAGCAGTAGCCTAGGTCCACCATGCCAGTTAGTGCCATCTTGGGATCATACAGCTATTTTCCTCAGCCACATGAATGTAGGCAAACAACATGGATTTCAAGTAAAACTAACAGTCAAAACCATGGGCTTGTCTTTAACATAACAGAGTGGCCCATATCCCTGGAGAATCTGCATGAGATCTGTGAACAGAGTTCGACATTCGCTAACCCTCTACTGCTGAAGACAAAGGCAAGGTTCAGAAATCAGAACAAGACCCAGGGCAGCTTTCTTTTTTCCCCCTTTCTCTGGAAGCCCCATGCCTCCACACCTCCTAAACTATCCCAGACTCTGAAGTGTCTCAACTCTGAATTCAGAGTCTAGTTCAGTTATAGGCTGTGGTGTCTGCTACCTGCTGGGGATGCCGCGATGCACGAGGGGAGACAGTGGGTACCTGGGACCTCAAGGTTAGGCTGTGCCAGGGGAGGTCCTCTGTCTGTGAATGCACTCTGGTCACAGTATGAATTAAGAAATCAAAAAATATATGGTGAAAGCCTGGTTGTTTTAGTTTATTAAGACTAAGTACACACACATTACACTGAGATGCACGCAACTGCCATTAGATATTTTAATTTTGCTTAATGTCCTGTTTCACCACAGCCCCCTGATGTGTGTGCTACAAGACAATGACGAAAAGTACAAGCAGAAAGTAGCAGGAGGAGGAGGGGCTGGATGACAAGATTTCAAATAATCACCATCGTTAAGGTAATGATCCTTCACCAGTATTGCATGGGACCCAAAGAAAATATTTATTTCCCATTAAAAATAATGATGTAGATATAAATTTGTATACATGAGAAAGCTTCCCAGGACATACTGTTACATAAAAAAGAAAATGGTTACATATAATGTTTAAGCTAGAAATCTGTTCTTGTAAAATATTATGTACCTATGTGAGTCCCTACATACACAAAATAAAGCTACTGCTATTTACTAGGCACTTAGGAAACATCATCGGATACTGTGTTCAGTGCTTTGCATGTATTGTATCACTTAATCCTCATATCCTTGAGATGTAAGCCTTATGGCCATTTTAGAAATTAGCAAACAGAGTCAAGGAAGTTGAAAGCTCAGGTCACAGAACGATTAAATAGCAAGACTGGGAGCCCAACCCAAGTCTGTCTGATTCCAGGACCCACTGCGGCATATTAGACATTCCAAGAGATAGCTTTGGAAGGATGTTTGCCAAAAATATTAACAGCAGCTGTCTCTAGAGCTTTTTGTTTTTCAGTATTTTAGAATATATTTTACTTCATTTTATTATTATTTTTTATATATTATTTTTTAGGGGGGTGGGGAAGGAGAGGAAGAGAGAGAATCTTAAGCAGGCTCCATGCCCAGTGGGGAGCCCAACACCGGGTTCAATCTCATGATGCCGAGATCATGACCTGAGCTGAAATCAAGAGTTGGACGCTTAACCCACTGAGCCACCAGGCGCCCCTAGAACATATTTTAAAGTAAGCATGCAATATTTTTTAATATCTAAAATAACAAAGATGTTTTAATTGGAAGGATAAATAAGCAGCATGAAAATCTTCCCATCTTCCATATTATCTAATCTTCCACTCTAAACAGCCCCAGAACAACAACTAATCTCCAACTGCATGTGACCACAAAAAATATATGGAGTTGCCAAAATACCAATCAAAGAGAGGAGAAATCATTACAATCAATTTCTGAAAATTCTGGATTAGGCCATTAACAAAAGATCATCTATCCCCAGACTCCTATTCTTCCAATACATCCTACATTCATCACCAGATAAACACTCTTCTTTCCTATTCAATTACCTTCATTGGCTCCCTACTATCTAGTAAAGTCCAAAATATCCTTTCGTCTCATATCCCAAAACCTTCCACAAGCAGGCCCCACACTTCCTCCTTCGACTCGTCTCCTACTGCTCCCTAGTGTAAAAGCTACATTCCAGCTAAATTTAGGCCTGTTGACCTCTGAAGTACCAGGACTAATCTCAATCAAAGTCCAACCATCTTCCAAGGACCAAAATAGAATACAAAGACCATTCAATAGATGTGTCCTATCAAGTAATGCACATAAGAAACATAATTACTGGGGCACCTGGCTGGCACAGCTGGTTAAGTGTCTGACTCTTGGTTTCGCTCAGGTCATGATCTTGGGGTAGTGAGATCAAGCCCCTCACTCAGCAGGAGTCTGCTTGAGATTCTCTCTTTCCCTCTCCTTCTGCCCCTCTCGCCGCCTGTGTGCACTTTCTCTCTTTAAATAATTTTTTTTAAATCTTAAAAAAATAATTACAAATACACAGAATGGGCCATATAAATAAGCACTGATTATAAAGTATTCTTTATAAAAAAAATTTGCACATCCAAGTGACAAACCATATTCCATAAAATTCATGACACCATTCATTGTAAGAGACACAGCACTCTGCCAATCAAGCTATGACTCATACATCAGAATTTTTCTTTTCTAGTTAAAGAACTCTTAGATTTATTTAGGTATTCTATGCATAAATAAATACACAGAAACAAAATAATTTGGCCGAGGTCAGACTCTGCCTCCTTTGAATTGCAGGCCAACTCAGTTATCACTGTCCATGCTTTCCCACAATGCCATCCCCTATGCATCTTTATCGGTGAGGCACCATTTCTTACCAGTGCCCGTTACTACTCCACGATTATCTTCCAATCACCTGACATCCAATCTCCAATTTTGGATGCATGCTCCAATCAGTGGAATCAGTTGCCTGCTTTCTCTGCCACATGGCTGAGAGCAACGGTAAGTCATATCTCTAACTCAGACATGTTAAAATGCAAAAATATGTTTGTTGTAGAAATGATGACATTGGGATTTGCACAAAGACACAGAGAAACTCACTGTTTGATAATGTAAGCACTATGTACAAAAATGACCAAAGAGGAGAGATCTACAATAGAAAATAGTTTTTCTCTTTTTAGTCCAACGTCAGGATCAATATCATCACCCAGCCCTCATCCATTTTCAGCTTCTGTCACACACCAGTCCAATCCCTCTCCTCATCTTCTGAGAATTCCCTCTCTACTGATGTCCTCCATGACACCAATTAGAGCCGGCAGGAAAGGAAGCAGGCCGCCTGCAGATCTTCCCTTAAAGAAACCATTCTTGTTTCTCTAGGTACCTGCAGTATTTTCTTCTCTGATATGGCAAAACCTCCAGAACCTACCTCATTCAAGCTATGGGCAGAATAGCAAGCTTGTTATGAAGAGGATCATGCCATTAAAAATAATGACTGCAGACATGGGTCCAGTAATTCTCATTTTTAAATAGAGTAGCAGTGCCTTTGAAGCCTTTTCAAATATTTCTTGTAGTGAAGCATAAGTCACAAATGGCCTCATTTTTCATTCAAGTCCATAAATATTTACTCAATGCTATAAGTGTTTAGACCTGTACTTGGTTTGGGGATGAAACTCCAAGAAAAATAAGTTCCTACTCACATCATGCACTCACTCACTCAGTAAAACTGGAGAGAAAAATAAACACACGAAGCAGTTAAATATTGCATTTTTTCCTAGGTCCAGTACAGACCTTTCTGGTTTTTTTTTTTTCTTTTTTAAGTTTGTAAGGAAGAGCTGTAAGAACAATGTATCAAAATGTCAGCAATCTAAAAATTAAGTTGTCAGCTTTTTCTCTGCACTGCAAATTACAAAAGAATTAGAGGTTTGGTGCTAATAGAAGCTTACAATTCTAAAGTGTGCAATTTAACCAATCACCGCAAGGTCTAAAAATGCAATTCCGAAGACATTTCCACCAAGTGATCTGCAATTTCAACTTCTTTACTTGTGTCATTCTTCCCATTTTCCCCCCTTGCTTTGGAAATTGTTCTGGAATCGCTACACAGTGAAGAACTGCCCAGAGCCTCTACATGCATAATACACTCACATGAAAAAAATGATAGTCATCTTGACCAAGGAGGTATAGAAAAGACAATGAAGATCTGCAGCTATTCCAGGAGTCTTCATTTCTTCATGCTCATGTCACATTACATGCAGAAATCAAAACGTGAAATGTACTTTACAGTTTCAGAATTTCAGACTTCCTTTTGTAATTTATTCAATACTAATTTGGGTGAAACATGCCTGTGATCATCTGTGCACTAGAAATCTAAGTTAGGATTAAAATGTTAAATTATAAAATAATTTGTGAACAATTTAAATGGAAATCAATTACCCCAAATCACTGCAGATATCTTGTAAACTTGTGAGATCTCTAGCTTTTTCCATCATTGCCAATTGCCATCACATCACTCAAAAATAAATCGGAAAGAACACTGCCTACCCAGAAAACACACTATCTTTATAGACAACACATACTTTTAAAAGACAATACTAATAATCTAAACCAAAAATTTAGCAAGAATGCTATTTTAGTACAAAGAATAGTAAAAAAAAAAAAAAAATACTGGCTCTGTGCATAAACAAAAATATAGACTCATTATTCTTGCTCTCTGGGTAATTTTTTAAATGGCCCTTTTTAAAGATTACGTATAGTGTTTTACCCAGTAAAAGGGAAATTCAATGATTTCTACTATTTCACACACACACAAAAAAAAACCCTCTTTTTCCTTGATCTATGAAACACACTTTCCTACGCAGCCTTGAATTCACATCTACCTTCCCATCCTCCAAACAATACCTTATGGTGCAGTTCAACTTGCGAAAGGAGAGTCCCGTTCATTTATCAGGCAAAGTTAAAGCCAGCAAGATGCTTCAGACCGTCTGGTTTTGCCTGCCCCACCCTTGTTTCCTTTGAGCCATAGTGATGTCACAACACCAGGCAGGGCAATGACTTCACTGCTCCAGTCCTTGCTTCTGAGCACACAATTCTTTGCTGCCAAGGCAAATCAAATGACAGCAGAACCCTCCAAGAGTGCCTGACGAATTCCCAACAAATTAGCGCTAGCAAGCCTTTTGAAAGAAATAGATGCAGCAATTGCACCACTAAAGATCTCTCTAAATGAAGTGGTGCTAAAGATGAATTTGATTCATGGTTTTCAATAGTAAGTCTATATCCCATAATAA
This sequence comes from Phoca vitulina, assembly GCF_004348235.1. Classification (NCBI taxonomy): domain Eukaryota; kingdom Metazoa; phylum Chordata; class Mammalia; order Carnivora; family Phocidae; genus Phoca; species Phoca vitulina. Next base: position 25,990,574 of record NW_022589727.1, read on the forward strand.
AGCTGACATTCAGGACAGGTGTCTGGATACTTGGAAGACACTATGGGAACCAAAGATGTCCAGGACAGTCAAGTAAATAAGTAATCTCTCTCTTCATTATAGCCAAATTCTCACAAATTCTCTCTCTCAAACGTATAGTTTTCGGCTTACTCCTGAATGAAGTTCTACTTCACCAAGGAGGACATGAATTCTAATTTGTGAATTTTAAGACTTATTTTAAAGCACTAACTTAAAAGATGAATATGTATATTACAACATGTAAGACCATACCCTGGACAAAAAGTTCCTGCCATATTTAATCCAACATAGAGTAAATCCAGAAAAGATTCACGAACTGATGATAATATTACATCTCTCAGTACATGAAGGGTTGCCTTGTCTTGCATCTGGGCAGCCCCTTAATGCATTTGACCAAACAGTTCTAAAAAAACCAATGTATACATAAAATAGTTTCTGATCAAGTAAAAAAAAAAAAATTCCCTGGTCTCCTATTTCAACACAATTCAAAGTTGGCCAAAGTCCAAACCCTGTACAAGAACTGGCAAAAACTGCCTCTAACCTAAAATCACATTCATGCAGAAGAAATGACTTGAAAATTAAATGTAAATACTTTGCAGAGACACTGACTTTTGACCTGTATCTTCTCAATCCTTCACCTAAAAGGGGTTCACAAATTAAATAATGTGGCTACTCTTTTTATTACTGATAAATCATTCACAAAACATGTTCTTTTTGCAAAAAAGTATTTGTCTGAAGTGGATTAGCTAGCTGAACTTTATGCAGTACCTTGTGCCTCTGATATATTTTGCTTTTCTAAACCACCAAAAAATTATAATGCAAATAGAACAGTATTCAGAGATTTTTTTCATCAATGCCTTGTGAAATTAACAAATTAAAGTTACTGTTTCTCAATCTCACTTTATTTCCTCTCACAATTTTATTATTCCAACTTAGGTTTTAAAAGTTTGAAACCAAAATTAAGATGCATTTTTAAAAAACCCTGTTAGAGCCAAGGTATAAATCGCCTCCCCATTCCCCAGTTTACTCAAGCTTGAGATGCTCCCCTTTCTTAATGGGGCTTTTTTTGCTTAATTTGCAGTAATTGGTGCTGGATCCAGGGCTCCCAGATAGAAGTGGAATTTTATAATTTTGGATTTCTTGAGGCTTTAAACATCAGACTAGGACCCCCAAAAGAATGTTTTTAGCACTTAGTGTGATGACTCTTCTACTAGGAATGTTCACGCTTCCAAGGGAAACTCCAGGACACCTGGCTGCCTCTGAGAGCCTAAAATGGGCCCCCAAAAAGGTCAGGCAGGATATCTGCAAAAGCAGTTCTGCAGGACTGCAAGACTAATGTAAAAACACTGAAACACCAACTTAAACACGTAATGGAAGCACTGCATTAGCAGGACTGCCTGGCCCTCTCGGGATTTCCCAGCCCAGCCTCCACACGTAATTAATACCACATGTTTTCTTTATCATTCTGTTAGTTCTCCAACAATCTCTTTCCAGCTTTAACCCTGGGCTGCAACTGGAGGAGAAAACCCTAGGAAACTTTGGATCCGTAAATATAAAACCCCAAAAGGAAAGACTGCTCCCACTGCAAGGGACCAGTTACAATTTACTAGGTAACCACACCCACCGCATTGCAGAAGCCATGAACTTGGCGGGGGTTGGAGGGGAGAGGGAAAAGGGGGAGGGGAAGAAGTAGGGCAAGATGAGAGGGAAAAGCCGAGAAAGCCAGCCCCCGCGGCAGGAGCGGGGAAACACCCGCCTGGAATTGGCCGAGACCACAACTCCAGCGGTCCGATGGCCCGGCCTTCCCACCCCCACGCGCCGCAAAGCCGCCCTCGCAGACACCTCCCGAGGCAGCTCGCAGCCCCGCGGGCGCCAGGTGAGCAGTGCCGCTCCCCGGCCCCTCCGCCTCCCCGCGCTCCGGCTTTTGTGCGGGGGGCCAAGGGAGCGCAGGCTGGGGCGAGGGACGCCGCAGGTGCCGGGCCAGGAGCAACCTCTCTAGGACGCTCCCTCCTCCTCCCTCAGCGGCCGGGCTGCAGCTCCCGCCGCCGTCCGGGGGGACGCCGCCCCAGTTCGGGGAAGGAGACAAGTTACGTAAAAGCGGCTGGCCAGCTGCCGAGCCGGGATGCTTTGTGGCGAGCGCACCTTACCGGCCCCGCGCCGCGCCCGCCCGCCAGGCACCCGGGACGACCCCGCAGCCGCGTCGCGCTGGGCGCAGGGCCCCTCCCGCCCGCCGGCAACCCGCCCCGGGCGGCGCCGCAGTGTCGCCCCCGGTCCCCCGCCCCTCCCTGCGCAGCCCGCCTCGCCCTCGCCCCCGGCCCAGGGGTAACTTAAAACATGGCGCCCCAAACGGGGGATTTGGGCAAACTGGCACTGAAGGGACGCGGGGGCTGCGCCGCCCCTCCCTGCCAGGGCTCCGGGGAAGGCCCCCAGGCCCGAGGCCGATGCTCTGGCTCCGCGCGCCCGCCCAGCCGATGCTGCAGCGCTGCGGGCGGGCGGAGCAGGCACGTCCCCGGCGGGGGGCGCAGCGCACCGGCTTGGCCCGGCCCCGCGAGGGTCCCGGCCGGAGGGCGGGCGGGTCCCAGGGCCCGGCCGGGTGCTGGGCTCCCGCGGTTCGGGCGGCCGTGCGGCGCCGGAGCCACGCGTCAGCCGCGCACCGCGCGCGCCTCGCCCCCGGCCTCCCGCTAGTCCTCCGCGCCTCGCAAACCCGAGACCCCCTCGGATCCCCGCCCCCCTCCGCTCCGGCTGCCAGAAAAGTTACCTCGGCTGGGCAGGCAGCCCGCGCGCCGCGGCGTGGGGACGAGGCTCGGGCTGGCGTCCTCCCGGCTGTGCGCAGGAGGCTCGGGCGTGGGGAGGAAGCCGCAGACGCGGGCTGATCGCCGCCGCTCCCCGCCCCCCTTTGCAGGCGGCTCGGAGGCTCCGCGGAGCTGCGGCGGGGGCTCACGCCCAGAGCCGGCGCAGAGAAAGCCAACCCTGTCCTGCCGTCGCCTCCCAGCTGCGGGGGAGGGGGCCACCGCAGCACTCCAGGACAGTTAGGTTGTAACAGGCTTCTCCATCCTGGCGCAGGGTCTAGCTCAGGGACAACGCCTCGAGACCGTTGCCAATAGCATTAGACTTTGGATTTCCACTTTAGATTACAGCCCAGGCTTTCTGTCCCATTCCTTATGCCTCCCAGACACCCCCTGTAAGGGGGAGGGGGGAGGGTGTTCCTGGCCATCAGGTGAGTAATTTACTGGCTCAGGGGCTGCACTGGTTTTTTTTTTTTTTTTTTCTTTTTTAAAGAAAAAAATAAATTGGCGGCGTCTTGCGCCGGGTGGGTGTTCAAGAAATATCAAGTTAGTAGGGAACACCTGAATTAAAGGTTGAAGGAAGAGGTTTCCTGTCTTTCGGCAGCCCCCTCCTTCCCATTTTCTCCTTCCTCTCCACCATGAAGATCCAAAGTTACAGGTGGTCTCCCAAGCTTCCCAGTCTATCAGGGAGTAAGTCATTGATCAGGCTTTCAGCTGAAATGGGGGGGGGGGGGGGGGGCGGTGCTCACGCTCTGATTTACAGGTGAAAGAAATTATTCCAGGTCATCTCACAATAAGCTCTAATCAAGTAACCAACTCATATATATTAAAATGTTTAAGGCCCTCTTTAAATAGTCCTGGTCACCCTTTCAGGAGCTCAGCCACTCAAGGTGGCAGGATGGATTCACAAAAATAGTGCATTTACTATTGGGTGCCAAAGATGTGGTGCAGAATAGGAGGCAGAAATTAGTAGGCTGGGTCTGTCAGTGAAGCCTCTGGAATTGGGGAGAGTTGGCCTGGGTTTTTAGGACACGGCAAAGGCAATAGAAAAGGGGAGGGGGCATTTTTCTGGTTGCATGGAAGAGAAAATTGGAAAATCATGGTTACTATGTTGCTATGGAGTTTGTGAACCTGTATTCAGTAGAAGATGTGCACCTTTGGGACATTTTAAGCAAGAAAACGTGGTTGAAGTTTTGTTAAAGGAAAAATAATGTGGTGACTTGGAGAATGGAGGGGCAAATACAAGGAGCTGATATAGACAGGGATTGTGGCATTGTTCCAAGTACCACAGGTAACAAGGACCTGAACTGTCAAGCGACAGATAATGGTGATAGTTCAAATACTGGAAGATAGATTTGGGGATTACCTATATTAATTTTCTATCAGGCCACAGGAATATTACAGACATATATACACATCTCACATTTGTACCTATATGGCTGTGTGTGTGTCATACAAGATCTGTGAATGAAGAAAGGGTTTTTTTCCTTGTTTGTGTGTACACTTAAATACTCTCCTTTAAAAGTGGACTTGAACGGGGCGCCTGGGTGGCTCAGTCGTTAAGCGTCTGCCTTCGGCTCAGGTTATGATCCCAGGGTCCTGGGATCGAGCCTCGCATCGGGCTCCCTGCTCCTCGGGAAGCCTGCTTCTCCCTCTCCTACTCCCCCTGCTTGTGTTCCCTGTCTCACTGTGTCTCTGTCAAATAAATAAATAAAATCTTTAAAAAAAAAAAAAGTGGACTTGAACAAACTGTATTGTTTACAACAAACACTAAGCTGGCATTATCATTTCAGACACAGATGGCTTCATATTTTCATTCATTTTATTGCCATATTTTTGCTACTTTTTTTTAATTGAAAGCAAACTGTTTTCTCCCTGATTCATGAATCTTAATCTTTCTGGTGATGGAGAAAATCAGCAAAAATGTACAGATGTCTATTTTCTTGGGAGAAAATGTTAGAATACTAAATACTATTTTTTACAAGTTAGAAGTACCTCGCTAATTATCTAAATATTTCATGAATTCAAAATTTGGAGTAAAAACTATACTGCTTCATAGTTTAATAGTAAATCTGGGAAGTAATACTATGAAAATCTTTGGGCTTGACCAAGGCTTTCAGCTCTTCTTTTTTGACTTTCCTGGCACAGATATGGAGAAAAGAAATGCCAAATAAAAACTTGTGAGCAGCACAGAGCTCTACCAGTAACTTGCTCGCATCTCTGTAATAAATCCTTTTCCTTCTACCTTATTAATATCATGCAGGAGCCTCTTGTCGTCATCTCTGTCTCCCCACAGTGCCTCACTGAGTACATTGCAAGCCAAGCACTGAACATTTTCGCTAAATGAATGGATGTTGGCTAATGAACTAAGTTGTCACTATATTTGAGAGTTGAGTTTCCTCTTGTATAAAATAAGAGATTAATTCCGAAATTCTTATGCTTCAAAAGTACTAGGGGTCTATAAAATAAAATGACATTATCACATCTCTACCTGCTGAGTAAAAGCAATAATGAAAAACCTTTTTAACTCTTATCAGGAAATTTAATTATGAGCTTTTCTACATGGAAAAGAGAAGGAAAGTAACAAAATTAAGTAGAAGGCAAGGTGATGATCCCATTACAGTTGGATTTGCTTTCTTTCATAAAGACTAATTCCTCCCTGCATTCCTCTCACTAACAAAAATGAAGCCTCCTAGAGCCGCAGAGAATTCTTTATTCTTACCAGTATGAAACCCCTTCTGGTGCTTTTTCAGTAAGTTATAGAAAAGTAGTCCTTGGGTCGAGGGAATGCTTTTCACACAGTCCTAGAGCCAGTGCAGATTGAACCCAGTTCATCAGATTTCTGGTTTACTGTATCTACATGGCAAATACTGAAATAATCCATGATATGTGGGGAAGGATTCCATGACTCCAGCCTAGGTCTCACGATGCCCTTTCTGGTCTCAACCACCGTACTAAGGCTTACCTTACAACATTATTCTTATTTATGGGCTTTCTGAAATTATTCTGTTGTATACAAAATATATTACTGAAGGCCAACAAGCCATCTAGAATTCTAGCCATGGTACAGAGAAAGGGAGCATAGCTAACTTCTGGTAAGATAATGCATGTGTGGAACTTCATCCCGAACCACAGAGACAGGATGTCCCCCAAAGCTCCACCAAGCCCCAGGTGCCAACAGCGTGCTGACTCATTGATACTGGTACTCTCCTGCCTGCACAGCAACGTAATTCCCACCTGATAGCCAAGGCAGAGGCAGAATTTGCAGATTGTGTCATATTGTCAGCCTCATCGACAAGACTCCAGAAAGAAATGGTGCAGAATCTGGCCAGTGACTACATCGGAACTTTGCCTTTCAGCGTCAGCATTAGAAGAATATCTTGAAAGCCTAACCAAACCCTACAAAGGTGGCTACCCTAATAGGCATGCAACACTCATTTGCCCTCTTTGACAACCTCAGACTACTGTCACATAAAGCATTGTGGTCTTTTTAAAAATGTCCATATTCTCCAGTACTTTAAGTTGACTGTTTTTCAGCCTAAGATGCCTTAGTAGGATGTTAACAACACTTGGAGTAACTAGTTGAGATGTCTTGTATGTTCAGGATCACGTCAGGCACCTCCATTGCATATTAAGTCCTTGAAATCAGGACACAAAGTCTTTCGCCATGGCCTTATGGGGACCATAAATAAGAGAAATATGGGGATGAATGCTTAATTCAAAAGTAGCAAGCTTATTCTTATGAAATAAAAATATGTTTAAGAGTTTCTAGGGCTTGAGAATACTGTCAAGTTTATAGCTCATTAACGCTTCCAGATGCTCTCTTCATTCAGGGTTTGTATACATCATTTCAGGGGTCTGTATACATGCAGAGCACAGATGCAAAATGAAGTAAAAAACCACCCATAATTATAAACGCAGCATAAAATGTACAAAAATATGTACACATGAGAGGGAACAAGTTTAGACATGCCTACACATCATTTTAAAAAATCATTCCTATTCATCAGAATTTCCTATTTGCCTCCTCTCTCTCTTTAGGTTATACTCGTATAAAAATACAGGTCATAAAGGTGGGGCCAATACATATTGTATAAATTCCACTGTATTAAAATATACACTTATTGGGTTTTTTAAAATTTTTTTCCATTTCAAGTATATTTTAGAAATCTCAGCCCTTTTAAATAGAATAATTTTAACAAAAAAATTAAGGTTATTCTAATCCTCAGTTCTTTATAAAGTTTAAATGCTCAATTCTCTTCTCCCCTTGAGTAAAAATAGAAATCCATTAAGACTATTTTATATTTGGCCAGTATATATATAATGGCAAAATACAAAGAATGGAAGTTGGTAATCTATAAAATTACTAAATTCAACTCCCAAACTGTTCACCATCTGAGACCACAGTGATATCCCAAACATGATCAGTATTGGGTTTTACTAAGACACTTAACATTTCAATCACTTTCCCCCAAAAGACATAAAATAAATGCCAGCAAGCCTCCCATTCTCCTATAAAGTTGTAAATAATCCTAACCAGCTATTATATTTTGTTTTAACAGCAATCAACAAGAAAGAGCTGAAAAAAAAAAAAAAAAAGAATTAGCTGAAGAAGAAAAAAATGGGTAATAAGACACATTCAGATGTCTCGTTTATTAACTCTCTCTTCAGGCAAATATGCCATAGTTAACCTATAAACTAAGAAATGTACAGCTATGACTACACCAAAAAAAATTGTCAGCTTTGCTTCTTAATTTGATCCCTACTTTCCAGCACTTTTTTTTTTCTTTCTAATTACCTCACTGTACTTGCTTACTTTAACAGTGTGGGTACAACCTGCAAATGTGATTCCACTCTAGTCCACAGCTTCCAGAATGTTCTGGGAATCAATGAAAATACCATCTAGAATATCTGTGTTCCTTGTAATAAATCTGGCATTTAATAAGTCAAAGCCATTTTGTTAAAAAGCTTCCTCTACTGACTCTTTTCCTGTTCAAGATGTTTATCAGGAACTTGGAACATGCAAGGTGGGCTTATCTGCAGATGATACAAATCTGAGAAGGATGCCAGGGTTTCTCAATCCAGGTTGTTTGTAAAGAGCTTAAATTTTATATTTCCATATCAACAATAATCTTGGAAAGTGATAGAAGTATTCACACCATTTACATCAGAATCACTCAGAGTGCTTGTTAATATAACCCATTCTTGGGGTCCAGCCCTAGACTAAGCAAATCAGAACCTCTGGGGTCCAGAGAGCAGGCACTTTTAACAAGGTCCCCAGGATCCAGGAGACCAGTGTACAACAATAATCCCACAGGGAACAAAGTTAGTGTACTCAGATGTTTCGTAGAAGTTGGAACAGAGACAAGTGGTAGGAGGTTAGCCTCATTCAGCCATATAGGTAGCAGAACTAAAGGGAGTCTACACTACAAGTCAGTACACATATTGCAAGAAGAGTTATTGCTTGGATCCTGTCGTATGCATCAATTTGCAACAGCAGTTCATTAGCAGTAAGTATAGTAATAAATAACAATGAAAGATTGTTCTGTACCCAATTCCAGCAATAATTGGATTAGATGCCCATTTACTGAAGATTGCAGTAAAACTACAACTCTGACCTTAATTTCCAAGTGCACAAAACATCTTTACAAAGTTGCCAAGGGATGTCTCATTAAAACAGGAAATGGAGAACTAATTGCTGGCAGTTTTGGTTAAGTGTGAGATTTGACAATCTCAAACCCTGCAAATAGAGACTTTATTAATACCTTTTGGTATAACATACATATGCAAACAGACACCCCCTTAGAGGAGGAATTTTGTTCAGAAAAACAATATCATTAATCCCATTAAATTAATGATAATTTTATTGTAAGGGTCTTATATTTTTCATATGGATTTGTAAGGTTCTTTTAATTTTATAGTTGATGAGATCTATAAGCATGAAAAAATGTTATTCTAGCATTATGTCTACATATATTTAAGTAGCAAGACAACATGGGGGCACCAGAAATAGTTTCTTTGGTTAAAAGGATGTTAAAGAACAAGATTTCAGCTCAATAAAAGGACTGCTATTGTAATATGGACCAGGTTGTCTTATGGGCAGTAGGCTCTCTACCTAGAATGTTCAAGGAGATACCATAATGTCAGTATGGCCCTAGAGCAGAGTCCTCTATCAGGTGGGCACTTAGGCAACGTCATATTTAAAGTTGTGTCCAACTCTGAGATCAAATTGCTTTCCATGTGTTTGCCACTCAGGAACCAGGAATTGTCCACAATTCTTCACTGTTGAGGTAGAAACTCAAACGTTGACTTCATTAAGATACACTGATAGATGTATATTTACATGTTACAGAATAGCCTAGAAAACTTCTTTGTTATAGTTTGAGATTGATTTGTCATTGGTTTAGTGCTTTTTCTCTGTAAATCTGATGACAATATCCACCCCTATTCCCCTCCCACGTGTTTCTCTGATCCATCAGTCGAATCTACTTGTCCCACCCTTGCTCATCAGACCTTTCTTATCTCTGAGCCAGGTTTTACTGAGTGGCCTTAGGTGGCTGAGAATGATGTTGAGTCAAGGTATAAAGATTCTGAATAGGAAACCATTATTTTTTCAAGCCTTTTCCTAAATTTTTTCCAGGTGTTCCAATGCCCATTTCCAAATTATTCCACTGTTCAACAAAATCAAGCAGGCATACACCTACTGTATCACATATACGTTCATGGACACCATTAGAGCCCAATGAACAGAGTACTAGACGATAAAATCATTATGTGGCCTTGGGCAAATTTTAGCTGTTCTTGTTATCAATATCCATTGAAATACTCCTTCCATTTTCTATTTTACTAGAACAACATGATGGTTCTCAACCATGGCTGTACATTAGAAGAATCATCTAAGGGAACACTTAAAAAAAACCGCAACTGAAGGTGAGTATCATGCCTGGGTGATAGATCTATATGGGCTTATAATTCTCTTTACTCTGTATACATTTGACATATTAAATATAATTTTAAAATGCTGATGCTTGAGATCTATCCCAATCCAATTAGATCACAACCTTTAGAAAGAGGCTCAGGTATCAGTATTTGGTGACCTTTTCCAAGTGGTTTTTATGTGTAGGTAGAGTGGAAGAACAGGAGTACAAATCACAAAACTGAACATTAATAATTCCTCAAAAGCAAGACGCCGTAAAAGTAAATGTTAATAGAATTAATATAAATTCTTAATAAAAACCAATTAATAGATATTGACTACCTATTTATATCCTTAAAAAAAATTGCCTGAAGTACTTGATAGCAGCCATTGGATTAAGCATGCATGCACCCATCATCCTCTATAAAGCTAGCTGGTGTTTGAACACACGTTTGGTTTCCTGGGCAGTGCCCGCCATCAGATTTGTTGGTACTCACACTCCTTAGGGGAAGCCTATTACTGTAGCTGGCTGCCCACTTCATTGTAATGTGTCAATAAAATGATGGCATATTTAACAATAGGCATAAAGAACTCATAACACACTAAATATCATGACTAGGATTTCAACAACTCTTCAAACTCTCCAGAGGAAAAAATATCATTCATGGTTTTATTCCAAGTTCTTATGTGAGATAGAGAAAATGCACATACGCACTCAGGTTTATCTTAGGTAATAAATAATAGAAGGTCCCAGCATGTACTTTTTGATGAAACAGATAAAAATACTGGAAAAAATTAGAGGGGGTCTATAGGGAATCATGTCTAAATAAATCTAATCTTAATGTTTTATGAATGGGAGCTAGTGACTTTCCCCCAGGGTGGGGGGGGGGTTCAGACATTGAGATACGACATCATGGTGCCCAGCCCAGGGATCATTATTTCTACTCAGAGTCAAAATGTATTGATCATTTACTTTGTGCGAGGAGCTGTTTTACGAGCCCTTGTTCTATGAGACTACCTCATTTTACCATCACAAGAACTTTGTGAGATAGATTCTATGATCACCCCTATTTTACAGAATGGGGAAATGAGGCAGAAGCAGGTTCAACAATGTGTTCAAGGAGACACGATGACTGGTAGAGCTAGGGTGGTCTGGGGTGATCTGATTCCTCAGCTGGACATGGAAGATCTCTCACTAGAGAGCCAAACACACACACACACACACACACACACAATTTTACAGTACAATAGTGCACTGCAACAAGCAAACATTGCATCAGCTCGGAAGGCAGAGTAGCACTGAGTTAAGGAATGACTTTCCATTACCATGGGCATTTTAGAGAACTAAAAAGTCCCTAAGAATACTAATATAGAAAAAATACTCAGGTCATTTATAAGTTTAAGAAGCCACTAAAAGAATTTAGGGCAAATGCTAATAAAATCATTATCATTATTATTATTTTTTCTTTAATACACTATGTGCCACACATTTTTAAGTGCTTCATATGTATATTTTCTCTTTTTCCTCACAGTTTTATGAGGCGGGAACTCTTATGATCCCCATTTTAGAGAGGATAAAACTGAGGCAGCTGAGCCGCTAACTAACTTGTCCCTGGTCACACATCCGGGACCAGTCAATTTTATTCTGCAGCCTGTACTCTTAACCACGATGCTAAGTTGTTCTTATACAATTCCATATGTTCAGCTGGAATTTCCTCTACAGGAAAGGAAATATTACATTTAAAAAGTGGTAGCATGTGTGGAATCCTTATATAGATATGTATCTATTTTACTAGGAAGACTATTCTACCATTTACAACTTGAGAAAAAGACCAAAGGGGAATGTTCTGACCCACTGGTAAATCCTAGTGGCCCTACCTTCAACATATATCCAGAATATGACCACTTCCCTTCACACCTGCCACTAGCAGTCTGGTGTAAGCCATCACCATCCCCCGCCTGGTTCCTGCAACAGCCTCATCACATCTCTCTCTTCTGCCACCGTGAGTCCTTTCTAGTCATTCTCCAGACAAGTGTTGTGATCCTACTAGAACTAGCCAGATCACATCAGTCACATATGTTCAAAGCCCCCAAAGGCCTCCGGACCTGCATCATCCAGCCTCAGGGCATCTGACACCACCATCTGGGCACATCTCCCGGCCATACTCCCTGTCTCTCTCACTCTGGTCTTGCAGGTCCTCAGACAAGACGGGCTTCTCTCATGCTAACATCCTCATCTTCTTCACGTCTGCTCATGTGTCACCTTCTCCAAGGGGCCTACCCTGATAATCTTATTAAACCTGTGACCAGGCTACCCCAGCACTCCTACCCCCTTATCACCTAACATACCTGTCAATTCCTTATTTATCATGTTTATTGTCTGTCTCCTGCCATTCAATTAAGTCCCACAAAGGCAGGGGTTCTGGGCTCCTCTTCACTGGTGACCCAGCTACCTAGAATGGTGCCTGGCAGAGGGAAAGCATTCATTGTACATTTGTTGGATGAAAGGATGAAGAAAGCAGCAGGGATTATAAAATGTGAGACTCTGAGAAAATACAGAATTGAGGAGTTAGGTGCCCAGGATTGGGATGAGACACCAGAAGGAAGAGATTCAGAAGGAAGAAACTATAAGAACGGTGGGCCTATGATAAAAGAATGTGCATCGTTCTATGCAGTATACCTCCTCCACAGCCACTGGTAGAACTGATTTGGGCAAAATCTCCCAACCACCCTAAAGGACTCCCCAGTCTCACCCCTGAACCAACACAGATGATGCCAGCTGGGTGCATCTCCCACCACGTCCTCAGAGATGAAACAATGGTAAAGCCACCCCTCCCAAAATGCCACTGGGTCATTTCTTAACATCAGGGTGGATTTAACCAGCACTCATCGTCTCAGGACAAAAGAAAATATGACAGGATCCAAGCAGGACCCTCTTTAGTCATCTGCACAAACAATGAAATTGACCACCGCGGCAGAAAATGTCAGATCAACCGAAGCGGAAGTGTCCAGGTTAATATTATTTTTCATATCAATGGTTGCCATGGTGATACTTATAAAGATTTAGCAACAATCAGGCAGTGAATTTAAGAGGCTGCTGGAGGAAAAGAAGTTGTAATGTACCCTCTGTCTTCACAAATCACTCTCATCCCACTTGTGCCCAATAAATGGCTCACTTCTTTTGATTGCACTTGGCATGCCCATGAAAGATGAGTTTTCGATTCTGTAATTTCAAGCTTGAAGCCCATACTGTGTTTTTCCATTTGGTCTGCATTAAGGATTTATTCAGTGTTTCATGGTGCCTTTCCAAGGTCACCAGGCCATTCCCTCATCTGCCAAGAATGTCTCCTCATCCCCAGCCTCTTCCTCTGCCAGAGCACCCAAGTTCTAAGGCCTCCCACCCCCTGGAAGGAGTGTCTGTGTATTTACCATTGCCAACTTTATGCAACAGCCATAATTTAAACAAATTCAGGAGATAGAGTATCTAAACCACTTCCTCCAACCCCACTGCTAGATTGCAAGTCCTGTGAGGGTGCAAATTATCTCTTACTCATATTTGTATGTCCCAGAATGAGTAGCATGGCACATTAATCTTTAAAAAAAAAAAAGAAAGAAAAAATCCCTAGTGCTAGGTACTAGAGAGCTTAGTGAATGACACCACCAATCTTCAGTCATGGAAGTTAGTAACCCTGGTATCTTCCTGGCACCTTACTTTCCTTCAACCCCTTTATCAGATCTATTACCAAGTCCTTTGCCTTCAACCTTAATCTCCCAGATCTGTCCACATCGCTTCCTCCTTGCCCTCTGTTCTATAATAAATTCTTGTCTGGTCTCTAATCCAGCCTCCCCTCCCCCACCTCACTCCACGCCCTGCCCGGACATGGGGATGTGGGACATGTGTAAACTCTCAGAGATGTAAGACCGATGCTGTGACCCCCTGCTTAGCACACTCCCTTCCCACTGTTCCCAGGGCGAGGACAACACCTTCTTAGTGCAGCTTCAACACCCTGAGTTCTCTCCAGGATCCTGAACCAGACCCCTCCCCCTGCTCTGGGCAGACTGGTCACCTTTCCACCGCCTAACTAGGTCACATATCCTCATCAGGGGCTCTGGCGGTACCAGTCCCTCTGTGTCCCAGCACCGCCCCACTGCAGGTATGCACCGCGTGGGTGTGACTATTGGAGGAACCCCCATCTCCCTTCATAAGACAGGACTGGGGTTGCTTCTGCTCACTAGTGTGTCCCCAGCTAGCACACCGCCTGGCATGCGGGAGACACTCGGTGAACATTTATGAAAAATAAACACCTGTGGACTGTCATCACTGGAACCAGTACCATCCATAATACTTAGGCGTCTGCCTACGCAGGTGGTGGCGAGGGGCTCTCTATGTCTGCGGGACACAAGGGAAAAGGAAAAGCATAGACCCCAACTCAACAAGGCTTTTCTGGCCTTGGACACTTAAGTAAGGCTCGCAGAGGGCACTCAAATATTTATCTGTCTTATTTGTGAACATGGACTGAGGAGAAACCAAAACCTTGCCATTTTCCTAGCAGTGTGGCTGGGGTAGGGGCATCTGACACCAGAAATGCTACCAGTATAGGAGGGAGAATGACCCAACTGTCCCTCAGAGCAGAGCATCAGCCTCTGGACTTCACCACTAGGTCTTGTTTGCTCTCTGCGTGTCAGTGATTAATCCTGTTAGAGAAATTAAAGGGCAGAAAAACGAGACTTTTTCTACATCAGACATCAGGGATGGGCTGAGGGAAAGCCAGGCAGACTGGGAGTCTCTCTGTCTGCCCAAGGCCCCACGTGGGGGACCGAGCGGGAGGCCTGGAGTCAGCCCACTGGCTCTTCGGTGCACCAGCGCCCGAACCTTGGCTTGGGCTGCGTGGCTTCATCTCCATTTATCTGCTTTCTCATCTCCAAACTGAATGACTAAACCTGCTTCAAGGACTATTGAGAGGATTAAATGAAATAATTGATTTAAAAAGCACTTAGTAAGCCTAAGTGTCATATGATGGTGTTGCAGTTAGGAGGGCAGCTCACAATAATACAGTTGGCCACTGTACTCAGCTGCTGCCGCCCGGTGGGCCCTGAGGCCTCCTCCCTCCGTCTCACCTCAGGGGACTCCAGGATGCAGAAGCTGAGCAGGGGTGCCCTTGGAGAACCAGCCCACTTGACAAAGTGAAGGATGATGGCTCTCAACCCTGGGGGGCGGGAGGGGGAGTGGTGAACATATAAATCCGCTTCACGGATGGGCTGGGAAAGAAGCATCCAGGAGCCCTTAACAGCTTATCTGCTGGGGCTGCTGACTTGGTTACCCTGGCCGATGGAAATGGGGCAAGTGCAGGAACCCGCATCTGCTCGAAGGAAACAGACCTCATATTTTTTAAATAAAGAACATCTATGTTAACATGTGTGCTGGTCCTAATATGTTATTTTTTTTTTTTTATTCCAGTCTTGCAGCCATTGCTAGAAGCATTTTTTAAGGCACTCATTTGAGAAGTTCTTTGAAGAGCATATGCCTCATTATTTGGGAATCACTTCAAAAACTGCAAGTACTCATGTTGTCGAAGATGGATTGGGCTTTTCGAAGGAGACAAGATGATTTCACACAGGCTAATGAATAAGGGGGTCGGCCGGAGACAGAGTCATCGGGTGTCAAAAACAAACCAAAACAAAACCCTGAGTTTTAACTATAAACACACTCCACAGAATTCTTAGAATAGTTTAACGTGCTAATTTGGAAGGAAGTTTCCAAAGTACTTCCAAAAAGATCTTGAGCAACAGAACCATCTCCACCCACAAAAATAACTGTCATTTATTGAGTGCTTACTATCTGCCAGGCACTCTTCTTGACACACATTCTATCAAGATTTTGTTTGCTCTCTGCATGTCAGTGATTAATCCTGTTAGAGAAATTAAAGGGCAGAAAAACGAGACTTTTTCTACATCAGACATCAGGGATGGGCTGAGGGAAAGCCAGGCAGACCGGGAGTCTCTCTGTCTGCCCAAGGCCCCACGTGGGCAATTATCCTTAAGTCTATTATACCCATCTTACAAGAAGAGAGGTTAGGTAACTGCCCACGGTCATAACCAGGTAAACAGTAGAACTGTACTTATCTGCATAGAGGTATTTATTGGAAAATCTCTCCTCTCCAAAAAGTTAGCATTCCTTTGAATGAATGCACTCTGATATATTTGGGTTTTTTGAAATTTATCATAATACTCAAGCTTCTCTTAATTGATACAAAAACAGAACACTGCAACAGATATGCAGGATCAATGGAACCTGGGGCCTAAACCACTAGGAACAGGGCTTTGCAAATGTACAGAAATCCCCAATGCCTAGGGGAACCATTATGAGACCCTTTCAAATAGGAAGCAGAAATGAGCCTCATAAAAACCTGGAAATGAGCAACAGATAATGGCATTCATATCCAGATACCATTATGCTTATGTGGAGAATTTAAGCTGGTGATACATAGAATAATTATGTATTATATTTAATTATATAAAAGCTGCCCAGCCTAGGTGTTTAAGAGCTGAGTTTAAACCTGGTTCTGGAATCTGCTGGCTGTGTAGTGAATTATCCTCCAGGGCCTCAGTATCTTAGTCGCAAAATGGGGATGACCACATCACCCTCTTTATGGGGTCATACAAGAATCAAATACATATGTTAAGCTATTCCAGTTGTGCCCAGCACACAGTAAGCACTTTATAAATGTTAGATATTATTAGGGGCACCTGGGTGACTCACTGGGCTGTGTCTGACTCCTGCTCAGGTCATGATCTCAGGGTCCTGGGATCGAGCCCCGTGTGGGGCTCCTTGCTCAACGGGGAGCCTGTTTCTCCCTTTCCCTCTGCCATTCCCCCCACTTTGCTCTCTGGCTCTCTCTGTCAAATAAATAAAATCTTTAAAAAATTTTTTAAAAATGTTAGCTATTATTATTAATATTTATGTACAAATACATTAATTTTCTAAGGGTCATTATCTGGGAGAGGGCACAACAGGACAGAGACATTCATATTCTACAAGTGTTCTTAGTCTTTGACAGTGGTGCTTTAATTCAATTAGACTACATCAGGTATGAGTTTTTTGAGCTTTAGGAGGATTTTCCTTGCCAACATTACACAGTGTCTGAAATTAATTAAATGATAGTTGCTAAAGTGGAAAGTTTCCAGGATCATTTCTGTATAATCCCTCAGAAAAGAATAATTTGGCATAGACTCCTTATGGAGATGAATAAACACTTTTTTTTTTCCTGTAGAGAACTTTGTGATCTTCAAAATATTTGCCTACAGTTTTTTTATGACATGAGGCAGCCACAGTCTAAATTTGCAGATCAATAGAATAGATGATAATGTTTTCCACCATGGAATGTTCTCATATCATTAAGTCTGGACTTATCAACAGCCCTATTTACAAATTAATGGAGAGGGGAATTTTCCCTGGTTTCCTAATTTAGAATGCTGATTTCATACAAAACGAGAGAGACTATGTGATGGGGACCCTGGAGTACGTACCAACAGTGGGAAGTGTCTGCTTTTGCCCCCAGAGCCCTGCCTTTGCCCCTATCTTACAATGAGAATGAGGCCAGAGAATGTTCCGCTGGGGCTTTCTGTAAATTCCTAGCTAACTCAATAGCCACCAGAGGTAGAACCCCAAAGGCAGAGCTTCACAGCCCCAATGCAAAAATATGGCAACTGGGTATCATTAACATACTACAGTTTATCCAGACATTAAGTGTATTACAGATGAAATAGGCTTTTGTCCAATTACCTGGGAAGCCAACCACTAAAATAGTCTTTTCTGTGGGACAATGTCTGCTGAGTTCCAAATAATCAATCTGCAAATGAACTTCTGGATGTAAGTGTT
This sequence comes from Phoca vitulina, assembly GCF_004348235.1. Classification (NCBI taxonomy): domain Eukaryota; kingdom Metazoa; phylum Chordata; class Mammalia; order Carnivora; family Phocidae; genus Phoca; species Phoca vitulina. The sequence goes on from NW_022589727.1 coordinate 26,008,173, forward strand.
TATAAATTCATGGTTATTTGGTTTAATTTTAAACCCTCTTGCAGCTCATGCCAATCATGCAGCTTTTACTTGGTTACCTCTCCAGGAAAACCTGTGAAGACTAAACAGAATTACTGATGGTTTTATTACTATCTCAGATTCTTTATATGTGATCTAAATAAAATATTTTTCATCTGCCACATAACTGACAGCTTTTCTAGTAAGACCAGAGAAAGTTCATTATACTGCACCTGTATTATTACAACGTTTCTTATATTTAAAATTTTGCCTTTGTGGGCTTTAAAGCATGAATATGTTAGTTAGCCTAACTTTACATCAATGTTTCTTTTCATCTTATTTTGATCTTTGCCTCAAACACTCTGATACCATCCCAATGTGAAAATATATGTACCTCCATCAGCCTTCCCCAAAATACTCCTCTCCCTACAAATCCTCCCAGAATCTATGCACTGGATTAGGTTTTTCTGCAACTCTGAGTTACAGAGATGCTGAAAGTAATCTAAGGTGTTTGTATAAATGGGCGATAGAAAAATTGAAATAGCACAAGAGCTGATTAAAGCTAAATTTAAAATTAGATGGGTTCCCTTGATTAATGGCATAGCAACAGTGATGACTGATAGGTGGAGAACATCCCAATCCACACTAATCTAGATTCCGGAGTTCTGAGAGTGAAGAACTCTCATCCCTACCTTAAAATTAATTTTTCAGAAAAAGCTCCCCCAGAGAAACATTTAGAAAGACTAAACAATTCTGGCAGCATGATCTACCTGATAAGAGTAACTTTGTAATTTTAACTTTTTCAAACCTAATTCACTCTGTAGGAAGAGACAGCCAGTTACTGAACTAAGGCAGGGCCTCAGGTAAAGTATAAGTTCATCTAAATAGGGGAATTAAGCACACAGATCCTAAAAGTTTTAGAGAACACTGCAGGATGCCCTGCTGCACCATCCCAAAAATCTACATTTGTTCGGGTACACTGATCAGGACAAGGAACATTTGCACATTTATTGAAAGGAAATTAAACGGCAGGCGTCATTATGTGACTTGAATGTTACATTCTACACTTTACATAGTAATTTCCAAGACTTTATATTGGGGGGAAAAGAAAAATAGAGAACTTACTATCTTCTGTGGTTTTCTTAGGGCCATACAAGGCAAATCCTTCATAAGAAGTGCCAAGCTTCTGAAAGGCCAGTGGTAGACTGAATGAGATGTCCAATGAGAAATTTTATTTTTCAATTGTGATACATAGTTGTAAATAACTTTTTAAAAATGTGCTTCATGTGTTAGCCTGGAGCATCCTATAGCGCTAGAGGGTGTTGGGGTGCACAGAAAGAACACAGAAGCCAATCTGAACGAGCTCCTGATGGCCACGGCGGGAACCATTTAAGTAAAACATTAAATTAGGATAGTATTGGATTATAACCCAAAGAATAAAGTAAGTATCTATGAGACCATATTGCTATAAATAAATGACTGGATAAATAAATAAAAGGAGGAAAAGGAACAACTGTGCTTTACAGAAGAATTCCAACTCATGATTGTAGGATGAACGAAGGAAATAGAAAACTCACCATTACAGAACCACAGGAATAATTGCTACAGCCAGGATTCCCTGGAGAATGTTCAAGTTAGTGGGTGAAAGGGTAAGTCACATGGTTTCAAAATATCTCCCCCCAGATGTTTCTTAATTACAAAAAAAAAAAAAAAAATCTCCAGCAGAGAAACTACCTTAACCAAGAAAGTTGACATCATCAGTAACAAGTCACATAGCTGTGAGCCTGCACAGAGAGGGCATGTCACCTATGTGGATTCTCCCCCAAAATGCATAACCCCAATCCAATCATAGGGAAACAGGAGAAAAACCCAAATTGAGGGGCATTCTACATATCACCTGACGCATTATCCTTTAAAAGTGTCAGTGCCAAGAAACACAAGATTAGAAGACATTAAGGAGCTCCCAGCAAGTCAACTAACATGCAAGGGGGGGATCTCAGAATGGATCCTGGAACAGAAAAAGGACATTGGTTGGAAAATTGCTAAATATAAACAAAGTCTGTGGTTTATAGTATTGTGCCAATGTCAGTTTCTTAGTGTTGATCATTATCCCACGCCTATGTAAGTTGTTCAACTCAGGAGTAGCTGGGTGGGGGCTATCCTCTCCGTATTACTTTTACGACTCCTCTGTTCAGTTGAAAATCATTTCAAAATAAAAAGTTAAAAACCACATAAATCAGGGCGCCTGGGTGGCTCAGTTGTTAAGCCTCTGCCTTTGGCTCAGGTCATCATCTCAGGGTCCTGGGATCGAGCCCCACATCGGGCTCCCTGCTCCATGGGAAGCCTGCTTCTCCCTCTCGCACTCCCCCTGCTTGTGTTCCCTCTCTCGCTGTGTCTCTCTCTGTCAAATAAATAAATAAAATATTTTTTAAAAAAGACACATAAATGATTGAAAAATTGCCTAGCTGCTGGCTTTGTATCCAAACTGAGTTGTATCTTGAAGGATGAACAGAAGTTAAACAATGACAATGAGGACACCTTGATCTTCCTAGCCAGCATGGTGATCTTTAATAGATGTTCTTAAGTTCATTGACTTGCTAACCTTCCTTGTGTATCTAGAAATCTTATATTCCTTTCTAGGAGGAGAAAAGAAAGCCCTTGCCCATCACAGAACAGGAATTAGATCTCTTACACAATCCTCAAGCACTGAAAGCTATAAATAGGCACCACTAAATCTACACAGAATCAGCAAATGTTAGAGGCCACCGCGCCCCTTTACTGATCAATGACCCCCTCACCCTTTAAAGCCCTCTTGGCAAGGCAAAAACCACAGCGTTGGCTTTTGGACAAGAGTCAGGCTTGCCCCCGGGTGGCCAGCCTCCTGAATAAAGCTTATATTCCTTTCCAGTCAACACTCATCTCTTGAGTATTGGCCCTTCTGGTGATGGGCAGCTGAACTTTGGATTCAGTTACAAAAATGGGGAACATAGCCAACTTAGATAAAAGAAGAATGAATTGTGGGGGGGGGGGAAAGATGGCGGAGGAGTAGGGGACTCTATTTCAACTGGTCCCCGGAATTGAGCTGGATATCTACCAGACCACTCTGAGCACCCACGAAACCAGCCTGAGATGTAAGATCTGGATCTCTACGAACAGAATATCGCAGGCGGTTGGTTTTGAGGTAGGAAGCGGAGAGCCGTGATCCTGCGGGCAGAAATCGGAGGATAAACGGCAGCGGGAGGGAGCCTGGCCGTGGGGATCCTACACTGCCGGTGAGTGACAGCCTCGTGCGCTGCAGAAGGGCACAGACTCGCAGACCGGTAGCGGCGGGGAAAGGACTTTAGGGCAGCCCCCGGGGAGGAAACCAAGAACAGCGGGGTCGCGCGCATGCAAACTGGGAGCAGCTGGTGGTTTTAGAAGCACAAAGGGCAGAGACGTGCCCCAACCTGGAGGCAGGACTGGGAGCGCTGCGGAGGGGCGCACAACCCAGGACGCTGCAGTTTATAGCAGCACGGACAGAAACAGACAGTGTGGCCTGGAGAGCTCACTGAAGAACAGACTGTGATCTCTCTGCTCTGAGGCAGAGGGTTGGAAATGGTCTCTTCTGCTCTGACTCACGGAAGAGACGCGGAAAGCCGCCAGGGAAAGGCACCAGAGAACAAAAGCCCCAAAAACTGATTCCCGCTGAGCCCATCCCCCGCCACAGGGGCGCAGGGCAACTCCGCCCAAACAGGGTTGCCTGAGTAACAGCGCGGCAGGCCCCTCCCGCAGAAGACAGGCTGGGAAAACAAGAGGCCAGCAACCCTAAGGTCCCAAGAAAACAGGTGCATCTTGCTTGGGTTCTGGTCAATAATTTGGACTCTATACATTCCCTCAAACACCCATCAACAGAATGACTAGGAGGAGGACCCCCCAAAACAGAAAAGACTCAGAGATTATGATTTATGCTGCAGATTTACAAATGGATGCAGATATAACCAAGATGTTGGAGATGGAATTCAGGCTAGCAATTGTGAAGACAATGGCTAGAATGGAGAAATCAATTAATAGCAACATAGAGTCTCTAAGGGCAGAAATAAAAGGTGAATTGGCAGAACTTAAAAATGCTATCAATGAGATCCAATCCAATCTAGATAATCTAACAGCTAGGGTAACTGAGACAGAAGAGCGAATAAGCGATCTGGAAGACAATATAATAGATAAAAAGGGAAAAGAGGAGGCCAGGGAAAAACAACTCAGAATCCATGAAAATAGAATCAGAGAAATAAGTGACACCATGAAGCGTTCCAATGTCAGAATAATTGGAATCCCGGAGGGAGTGGAGAGAGAGAGAGGACTGGAAGATGTATTTGAGCAAATCGTAGCTGAGAACTTCCCTAATCTGGGGAATGAAACAAACATTCGAGTCCTAGAGGCAGAGAGGACACCTCCCAAGATCAAGGAACACAGGCCAACACCCCGGCATGTAATAGTAAAACCTGCAAATCTTAGAACCAAGGAAACCATCTTAAGGGCAGTTAGGGGGAAGAGATTCCTTACATACAGAGGGAGGAACATCAGAATAACGTCAGACCTATCCACAGAGACCTGGCAAGCCAGAAAGGCCTGACAAGACATATTCAGGGTACTAAATGAGAAGAACATGCAGCCAAGAATACTTTATCTGGCAAGGCTTTCATTTAGAATGGATGAAGAGATGCAGAGCTTCCATGACTGGCAGAAACTGAAAGAATATATGACCACTAAGCCAGCCCTGCAAGAAATATTAAGGGGGGTTCTATAAAAGGAGAAAGACCCCAAGAGTGATATACAACAGAAATTTACAGGGACAATCTATAAAAACAACATCTTCACAGGCAACATGATGACAATTAATTCATATCTTTCAATAATCACTCTCAATGTGAATGGCCTAAACGCTCCCATAAAACGGCACAGGGTTGCAGATTGGATAAAAAGACAGGACCCATCCATATGCTGCCTACAAGAGACTCATTTTGAACCTAAAGATACATCCAGACTGAAAGTGAAGGGATGGAGATCCATCTTCCATGCCAGCGGACCTCAAAAGAAAGCTGGGGTAGCAATTCTTATATCAGACAAATTAGATTTTAAACTAAAGTCTGTAATAAGAGACACAGAAGGACACTCTATCATTCTTAAAGGGTCTATCCAACAAGAAGATCTAACAATTGTAAATATCTATGCTCCCAACATGGGAGCAGCCATCTATATAAGCCAACTGTTAACCAAAATAAAGAGTCATATTGATAACAATACGTTAATTGTAGGAGACCTCAATACTCCACTCTCAGCAATGGACAGATCATCGAAGCAGAAAATCAACAAGGAAACAAGAGCTTTGAATGATACATTGGACCAGATGGACCTCATAGATATTTACAGAACATTCCACCCTAAAACAACAGAATACTCATTCTTCTCGAGTGCAGATGGAACTTTCTCCAGAATAGACCATATACTGGGTCACAAATCAGGTCTCAACTGATACCAAAAGACTGAGATTATGCCCTGCATATTCTCAGACCACAATGCTCTAAAACTGGAACTCAATCACAAGAAAAAATTTGGCAGAAATTCTAACACTTGGAAGCTAAAGACCACTCTGCTCAAGAATGTTTAGGTCAACCAAGAAATCAAAGAAGAACTTAAACAATTCATGGAAATCAATGAGAATGAAAACACATCGGTCCAAAACCTATGGGATACTGCAAAGGCGGTCCTAAGGGGGGAATACATAGCCATCCAAGCCTCACTCAAAAAAATAGAAAAATCCCGAATTCACCAACTAACTCTACACCTTAAAGAACTAGAGAAAAAGCAACAAACAACACCTAAGCCATGCATTAGAAGAGAAATAATTAAAATTAGACCAGAAATCAATGAATTAGAAACCAGAAACACAGTAGATCAGATCAATGAAACTAGAAGTTGGTTCTTTGAAAGAATTAATAAGATTGATAAATCACTGCCCAGACTTATCCAAAAGAAAAGAGAAAGGACCCAAATTAATAAAATTATGAATGAAAGGGGAGAGATCACGACTAACACCAAGGAAATAGAAACAATTACTAGAAATTATTATCAACAACTATATGCCAATAAACTGAGCAATCTGGATCAAATGGATGCCCTCCTGGAAACCTATAAGCTGCCAAGACTGAAACAGGAAGAAATTGACAACCTGAATAGGCCAATAACCAGTAACGAGATTGAAGCAGTGATCAAAAACCTCCCAAAAAACAAGAGTCCAGGGCCTGATGGATTCCCTGGGGAATTCTACCAAACATGCAGAGAAGAAATAATACCTTTTCTACTGAAGCTCTTTCAAAAAATAGAAACAGAAGGAAAACTTCCAAACTCATTCTATGAGGCCAGCATTACCTTAATCCCCAAACCAGGCAAAGACCCCATCAAAAAGGAGAATTTCAGACCGATATCCCTGATGAATATGGATTCCAAAATGCTCAACAAAATCCTAGCTAATAGGATCCAACAATACATTAAAAGGATCATCCACCACGACCAAGTGGGATTTATCCCCGGGATGCAAGGGTGGTTCAACATTCGCAAATCAATCAATGTGATAGAACACATTAATAAGAGGAGGGAGAAGAACCATATGGTCCTCTCAATTGATGCAGAAAAAGCATTTGACAAAATACAACATCCTTTCCTGATTAAAACTCTCCAGAGTACAGGGATAGAGGGAACATTCCTCAAGCTCATAAAATCTATCTACGAAAAACCCACAGCGAATATCATCCTCAATGGGGAAAAGCTGAGAGCCTTTCCCTTAAGATCAGGAACACGTCAAGGGTGCCCACTCTCACCACTGTTGTTCAACATAGTACTAGAAGTCCTAGCAACAGCAATCAGACAACAAAAAGAAATAAAAGGTATTCAAATTGGCAAAGAAGAAGTCAAACTCTCTCTTTTCGCAGACGACATGATACTTTATGTGGAAAACCCAAAAGACTCCCCCCAAATTACTAGAACTCATCCAGCAATTCAGTAATGTGGCAGGATACAAAATCAATGCACAGAAATCAGTTGCTTTCTTATACACTAACAACGCAACTGTAGAAAGAGAAATTAGAGAAACGATTCCATTTACAATAGCACCAAAAACCACAAGATACCTCAGAATAAACCTAACCAAAGAGGTAAAGGATCTATACTCTAGGAACTACAAAACACTCATGAAAGAAATTGAAGAAGACACAAAAAGATGGAAAAATATTCCATGCTCATGGATCGGAAGAATAAACATTATTAAAATGTCTATGCTACCCAGAGCAATCTATACCTTCAATGCCATCCCGATCAAAATTCCAATGACATTTTTCAAAGTGCTGGAACAAACAATCCTAAAATTTGTATGGAATCAGAAAAGACCCCGAATCACCAAGGAAATGTTGAAAAAGAAAAAGCTGGGGGCATCACGTTGCCCAATTTCAAGCTATGTTACAAAGCTGTGATCACCAAGACAGCATGGTACTGGCACAAAAACAGACATATAGACCAATGGAACAGAATAGAGAACCCAGATATGGACCCTCAACTCTATGGTCAAATAATCTTTAACAAAGCAGGAAAAAACATGCAATGGCAAAAAGACAGTCTCTTCAATAAATGGTGCTGGGAAAATTGGACAGCCACATGCAGAAGAATGAAACTCGACCATTCTCTAACACCATTCACAAAGATAAACTCAAAGTGGATGAAAGACCTCAATGTGAGACAGGAATCCATCAAAATCCTAGAAGAGAACATAGGCAGTAACCTCTTTGACATCAGCCACAGCAACTTCTTTCAAGATATATCTCCAAAAGCTAGTGAAACAAAAGCAAAAATGAACTTTTAGGACTTCATCAAGATAAAAAGCTTCTGCACAGCAAAGGAAACAGTCAACAAAACAAAGAGGCAACCCACAGAATGGGAGAAGATATTTGCAAATGACACTACAGATAAAGGGCTGGTATCCAAAATCTATAAAGAACTTCTCAAACTCAACACCCAAAAAACAAATAATCAAGTCAAAAGTGGGCAGAAGATATGAAAAGACACTTCTCTGAAGAAGACATACAAATGGCTAACAGACACATGCAAAAATGTTCATCATCATTAGCCATCAGAGAAATCCAAATCAAAACCACACTGAGATACCACCTTACACGAGTTAGAATGGCAAAAATGGACAGGGAAAGAAACAACAAATGTTGGAGGGGTTGTGGAGAAAGGGGAACCCTCTTACACTGTTGGTGGGAATGCAAGTTGGTACAGCCACTTTGGAAAACAGTGTGGAGGTTCCTCAGAAATTTAAAAATAGAGCTACTCTATGACCCAGCAATTGCACCTCTGGGTATTTACCCCAAAGACACAGATGTAGTGAAAAGAAGGGCCATATGCACCCCAATGTTCATAGCAGCAATGTCCGCAATAGCCAAACTGTGGAAAGAGCCGAGATGCCCTTCGACAGATGAATTGATAAAGAAGATGTGGTCCATATATGCAATGGAATATTACTCAGCCATCAGAAAGGATGAATACTGAACTTTTACATCAACATGGATGGGACTGGAGGAGATTATGCTAAGTGAAATAAGTCAAGCAGAGAAAGTCAATTATCATATGGTTTCACTTATTTGTGGAACATAAGGAATAACATGGAGGACATTAGGAGAAGGAAGGGAAAAATGCGGGTGGGGGGAATTGGAGGGAGAGATGAACCATGAGAGACTATGGACCTGAGAAACAAACAGGGTTTTAGAGGGGAGGGCGGAGGGGGGATTGGTTAGCCCAGTGATGGGTATTAAGGAGGGCACGTACTGCATGGAGCACTGGGTGTTATACGAAAACAATGGATCGTGGATCACTACATCAAAAACTAATGATGTATTGTATGGTGACTGACATAACATAATAAAATAAAAAAAAATAAAATGCAAATTCCTGGGGAAAAAAAAAAGAATGAATTGTATGACCTAGTTCCATTTCTCACTCAACCAATTATGGGCTGTGTGACCTTGGGCAAGTTACTCAATTTATCTAAAGCTCAGTTTCTTCATCAATAAGTAAGGGACAAGGCAGGATACCTACCTCATGGAGTGGGAAAGAATGACTAAATGAAATAAACCATATGAGGAGAGTAATATGCCTGGCATATTATACAAACCCAATCAGTGTTAACCATGCTGATGGTGATGATGGCAACAACATTGGAAATGATGATGATGAACAGCCTATGACTGGCCACTTGCACAAATCTTCTCCCTCCATAAAGCCTACAGAAGTTGTCAAAGCTCTGGCCTGCAAACTACCAATTTGGATTCTTTCAGACACCCCCTGATACCTTCCTGGCCCTGTTCCTACCGTTTTGTTCAGATGTTTATTGAGCACTCACTGTGTGACTTTGTACTTCATTAGAGTAGCAAAAACAGATAAAAGAGAGCTGGTCTCTGGCTTTGGAGGGAAAAATAGACATGTTCCTGTCTAATGGGAGAACAGACATGAACAAATCATTTAATACAGGGAATGCTCTGCTGGAGGTAGGCCAAGGTACTACTACAAGAGCATCTAACACAGCCTGAGCTGAGTGTTTCTGGATGAACAGGAGTTTAGACAGCAAAGAAGGATGAGATGATGATGGGGAAGGGGATGGCAGAAGGAATAACTGAATTAGAAAAGGCAAAGGATCCTTGAAATAGCCAGGAGTATGGGGAACTCTGTGAAAAGAGAAGATGGGAAAAAATTGAACAGAGGCAGGTAAGGCCTAAGTGACTGATGACTATGTATATCAACGTAAGTCCTTGATTTTAACCTGTTGGTGATGGTTAGTAGTGAGGGGAGCAACACGGTTAGATTTCTATTTTAGAGCTATTGTTCTGACAACATGTGGGAGAAAGGACTGGAGAGACAGAGGGTGGGTTAGTGTCAGGGCCACCAAGAAGAAGTTTTGCTATCCTTTAAGCAAGAAATAATAACTATTGATACTAATAAATTAGTTATTATTCTTAAATTAAGTAATTAGCAGGGCACTAATAGTGGGGATGGAAAAAACGAGAGGGATTTAGAAATATGCAGAAAAAAACCTGGCAGGACTTGATGTTCCATTTCTTTTTTTTTTTAATTTTATTTTATTATGTTAGTCAACATACATCATTGGTTTTTGATGTAGTGTTCCATGATCCATTGTTTGTGTATAACACCCAGTGCTCCATTCAGTACGTGCCCTCTTTAATACCCATACCAGGCTAACCCATCCCCCCCCCCCCCTCCCCTCTAGAATCCTCAGTTTGTTTCTCAGAGTCCATAGTCTCTCATGGTTCATCTCTCCCTCTGATTTCCCCCCCTTCATTCTTCCCTTCCTACTATCTTTTTTTTTTTTTAACATATAATGTGTTATTTGTTTCAGAGGTATAGGACTGTGACTCATCAGTCTTACACAATTCACAGCGCTCACCATAGCACATACCCTCCCCAGTGTCTATCACCCAGCCACCCCATCCCTCCCACCCCCCACCACTCCAGCAACCCTCAGTTTGTTTCCTGAGATTAAGAATTCCTCAAATAAGTGAGGTCATATGATAGATGCCTTTCTCTGATTGACTTATTTCGCTCAGCATAACAGCCTCTAGTTCCATCCACGTCGTTGCAAATGGCAAGATTTCGGGGGGGTTTTTGATGGCTGCATATTATTCCATTATACACACACACACACACACACACACACACATATATATACACATACCATTGATGTCCCATTTCTTGACACAGTTTCCAGTCAATGCACAAAGTTTGACTAAGTTAACTCACAATGAAAGGAAGGATCTGTAACGGATCTAGATTTCTAGCTTAGGTAATACCTCACTGAGTAGTGGTGCCATTTACCTATCAAGGAGACATGGGGCAAAGAAATATGTTGTGGGGCGAGACAGGAAAGAGTGTTAGATAAATGACAGATTCTGTTGTGTACATGTTGACTCTGCGTGGTGAAGGGGGCATTTAGTTCATATTTCTAACAATTAGTGAAATACTTGCTTGAAGCTCAGGGAAGGTTGGAATTATAAAGTTAAGACCACGAGTCAGTATAAAATCCCCATCCAGAGACAACATGGGTAAAAATAAGGACTTGGGCCAAAGATGGAGCCCTTGGTCAGGGTTGGGTACAGAGAGGTTGCCAAGAGGAAAACCAAGAAGGAGCTGTCATGGAGACTGACTGAGTAGAGCTAGCTAAATCATCCAGAAAATAAGGACTGAGAAGAGTCTGCTAGATTTAGAATATAACCATCACAAGTGGCCTTGCCAGAGCAATCTCAGTTGAGTTTTGGGGATAAATAATTCAGTGGATTGAAGAGAGGTCAAAAAATGCAGACACTGAAATATCAATAAACGTGGCCGATGATAAGAATTACTAACTTACTGCCATCTTGCAGGGGAAAATAGGGCTCTATATCTTGCATGTATCATTCTCTCAATAACTCTGTAATGTAGCTACTATTATTACTGCCATTTTAGAGGTGAGGAAATAGATGAAGGAAGGAGAGAGACAAAATGCTAGCAAGAAATGGATAAGGGAAAAGGTTTTTATTAACAAAGGATGAAACAGACTTGAGTATAATCATACTTAAAGGGGAAAGAATCATAGGGAATTGGAGGTTGGAATGTGGAACAGATGGTGGGTCTCTGGGCAAAGCTCTGGAGGAGGTGGGATTGTGAACACAGGTGAACCCAGAAGGACCTCTCCTTCTCAGAAATGAGAAGGAAGGACAGAAGATGAGCTTAGTTACAAATAAGTTTGGGGGCGCCTGGGTGGCTCAGTTGGTTAAGCCTCTGAGTCTTGATTTTCAGCTCAGGTCATGATCTCAGGGTGGTGAGATCGAGCCCCACACTGGGCTCCATGCTGGGCGGGGAACCTGCTTAAGATTCTCTCTCTTCCTCTGCCCCTCACCCCCGCTAAATATATAACAATAAGTTTGGAAGTAATGGGTCAGAAAGTAGAGATAGCTCACTTTTATCACCTCAGTTTTTCATCTAAGTTCCCAAGGAAATAAAAATTCTCCCTTCTTTTCCCAGCTGCTCCACTCCTACTGAACTTCCTGTCACCAGTGGCACCCCATCCCCTGCAGCCACCCACAGCCCCTCTCAAGGCCTGTGTAGTAAGGGAAGAGCAGAGACATCAGATAATATGGGGTGGGACATGGACATCAGAACTCTACCTAATGGGGCTTTTTTTTTTTTTTTTTTTCCAAATAATGGTGACATCTACAGGGCAACTAAATTGATAACCTGAACTTTTCCCTCAAACAAACCATCACATAGCAAAATATTCATTATCTGCAATAATGGTCTTTAAACTGAACTATGGATACCTCTGGGAGCACACAATTTTTTTTTTAAGGAATATGCTGGCACTTATCTAGTTTTAAGGGACTCGGTTTCCAGATTCTCAACTTCTAGACCCTAAAACTGATCTGCCTGAGAAAGCAACAGCCATCTGAGGTTCTCCTTTCTTACCTCCCAGTTAGCAACCCCTTCCTCCCATTAGCAGTGCAAAGGCAAACCAGCCCCCAGGCCCAATCTCCATAGTGCATTTTTCCAGGATAGCAAACCTTTGGTTTTGGACAAAGGAAATTTCTTCAGTGGTTGGACTTGCTTCAGTAACGGATTAACAAATATTCTGCAACTCAAGTAAATTCTAATTTTCTCCTTTCAACCAAATTGAAGGACAGAATGAAGTAGCTAATAGATTAGTTCCAAGAATTGGGGGATATTTGCCATAATATGGAGCTTCTGCCATTTGCATCCACTTTTGTACCTCAATAATTTTTTCTGTATTTATCTAAGAAATAAGATAGATTGATGGAAGGAAGGAAGGAAGGAAGGAAGGAAGGAAGGAAGGAAGGGGAGAAATAAAGAAAAAAGAAAAGAGAAAGAAAGAAAAAAGAAAGGGAAGGTGAGTTGGAGGGAGGGAGGAAAACAGGAAGGGAGGGAGGAAGGAAGGAAAATGTTGCTCAGCCATGTCTCATTTTAGCAATACATAATATTTACCCACAAATACACAAACTAATGGAAAAAAATGCTCTCTTTGTCTTACTAAGAGATTAATTTGCAATAACAGATTACTTTTTATGTTTAGTATTTATCATAGTTTGTAAGATACGTGTGTTGTTTACACTAAAGTGTTTACTGCTAATAATTGTACTGATCGCTTAGTCCAGAAAATAGTACTAAGATTTAGAACATTATGGCCACATAAAATGAAAAATGAAGCTCAAATTTCAATTTATGCACCCATTTTATTGCAGAGAATTTTGATAGGTAATCAATAAGATACTCTCAAGCATAAAAATAATACATTAGGGTAGGATTCTGTGCAGGAAGTAGAATGGAAATAGAAGTTTAAGGAGGAAAAGAAAAGACACAAAATGTCTGTAAAAGAAAAGTCTGTCCCTGTACTTGTGAAATAGATGACAGATAGCCAATTGCTGTGGTTTTTAAAAGGTACATATAAAAAAGTGATGTATTTATTTGATTATAAAAAGCACAATATATGCATGATATCTGAAATTATATCTGAAACCATTTAAATTTAAGACAAAGATTTTAGATGTGAGCTTGAAAATGTGCAAGGGACACCTAGTTTTCAAATGTTTTAGGTGGTACAGAGCAAAAAGCGTGAAGACCACTGCTCCTTAATGGAGTACCATCCCATCCATACCCAAGAGCTTCCCTTTTCTCTCCACTACGGTTTCTGCCAAGTCCTCTGAATAGTTTAGAAAAAAACATCAGGTATGAGAAAGGAAAGGCTTTGTTGACATATCAAAGGATGTTTCTGAAACATTAAACGTGAAATATGGATCCAGATTTCCCAGAGGTATAGCCACATTTGCTAGCTGCCCCCATGCTCAAGCCTTGATTCCATGCACAACATCTGTGGGTGATAAGGATTGTTTGTCAACAGGAGAGACTAACGAAGCTGCAACTTTCCCCAAGGCATCTTCAAGCAGTATCATTCAAATCATTCTCAGGCTCCGCGATGGCGGAAGCATGTTACATATTTCACTCTTAAAATCCAAATTTTCACCCCTGAATTTCCAAATTAAGACGTTGTTATTGAATGTTGTGCGCTCACCACTTCTTATCAGACACTTCCAAGAGCCCTGGCATAGCCCCAACATGCCTTGAACTTAAGGAATTCTCTAAGAAATTCAAACTGAAAAATTAGGAAAGGAAATCAAAACTTTCTGGTATTAAAACTTGAGGAACTGTGTAAAGATTAAGTTCAGTGCTGGCTATGGAATCTCCCAAGGCACATTTCCATAAATACAGTTTTACAAAATGTATCTTGATTATAATCTGTAGATCTGATTGGGCAACACTTCCTTTCAACAAGACTGCATAGCATTTTGGAACAATTTTCAGTAATCTGGAACAGGAATACTCAAAATTAGGCCTGCAGATATAGAAGCACGCTAGAGGAAGCAATAATGAAACCAAACAGTAACGGCAGACTCCATTTTGGTAAGCAGAACATTTTTAGTTAGATGGCTGCATTTTAAAGAGGTGGTGGCTGCCTCCAGATATTTTTAGCAAGTATTGGCAATTACTGTGTGAAGTTAACCCAACGCTTAATACCAATCACTCACCTTTTAATTTGGAATTACTGTCACTGCTGTGTGCATGACCAAAACAGCAATTAAGAATCAGCAGGGCTCGTGAACAATTAGATTAAAATATTGCTGAGGTGTAATATATAAATTAGTCCTCAGATTAGGGATATTCCCATTGTGAATGAGCAGCCCACCTGAGGGATGGGGGGGGGCACGCTCTTGGCCTCTTTAGGTTTTCTACACAGTTCACAACACCCTGGTGACTAACCGAGAGACGTGTGTTTCTCTTACAGAAAGGTGGAAACACTTCTATTTTCTGTATATTTCCCAAGAGCAGATAGTTTTCTATAGCTAAATTTCAATGCCTCTGAGTGGGGGATGTTTATCTGCTGTCTCTAGTTGGAATTCATAATATGTTTCCCCATGGCAACATCTCATACATCATATGTCTAATTAAACTGCTGCATTTCTATAGTAAAGTCAGTTATACAGAAATCTCAGGTTTTTGTTACTCTAAATGAGCTTCGCTTAGAGCTGAAGATGTATCCCTTCAAAACTTAGAGTCAGTGCTGTTTTCTTGCAAATGTTAACTATTTATGATTCCAACTTTCTAAAATGCACAGATTCATTCATCTTTAAAAGGGGTGTTATTTTGGGCGCCTGGGTGGCTCAGTCGTTAAGCGTCTGCCTTTGGCTCAGGTCATGATCCCAGGGTCCTGGGATCGAGCCCCACATCGGGCTCCCTGCTCGCATGGGGCTCCCTGCTCAGCGGGAAGCCTGCTTCTCCCTCTCCCACTCCCCCTGCTTATGTTCCCTCTCTCGCTGTGTCTCTGTCAAATAAATAAATAAAATCTTTTATAAAAAAATAAATAAATAAAAGGGGTGTTATTTTGTTGGTGATGGGATGGTTACTGTAATTCTTACAAGGAGATAAAACACAGTGCGAGATGTCTAGTGGTAGATGGAGCTTAGGACCTAGTAGTACTCAGCAATAGCAAGCTTGCTTTGAGTTGTCTCAGATTTTCTCTATCTTCCTCTGCATTCAGTGGTCAGCAATTGCTTCTGAATTTTTGTCCCTGCTCCTCCTTGTATCATCCTTTCTCACTCTTCACATCAAATAACAAGATCTGTTAAAATTATATTGAAAAAAAGAATACATGGTATTCTTGTGCATGGCTATATATTCATCTGTTTCTCTGACTCAGATCATGCTCTAATACAAGGACTTTGTAACATCCATTTTGGCTGTTCAGTGGCATTTTCTCATATCCTGGAATTTGGCATTTTGGAGACGAGAATCATGAAATTATTCATTCTGGATAGGAATGGTGCTGCCTTTCAATACTTCATGAGCATAGCGAGTAGGCTTACAGTGGCTGGTTTGGATAATCAACTGCCATTAATATTTTTCACATGAAAAAATGTATTTAGAATTCTAAATAAGTGGCTCACGAGCTTCTAGCATACAACTCATTCTTATGTTGGGAACTTTCTTTACTCACACAGGTTTTATTGCTTCACTGCTGCTTGGCAACAGAGATGTGGCAGACGATGTCAAAGGTTAAGGAGCAGACTAAAGTCATTATGGAAAGCGAGCCTTATCAGCATTTTCCATCTAACTTTGTAATCCTTGAAATAAAATAGGTTTCATTGTATTGAACAGTCTGTATTTTGTTTCTTATCAAATGCCAAGTTTTTTTTAGAGACTTTTCCTTCTGAATATAAGTCCAGTACCAGGGAGAATTTTAATATGTACACTGCTTTGTAATGGGCTTCTCTATTACGCTAGCACACTTTAAAGGTTAAAGTGAAAAATTTCTGGCATTCTAAAGTCATGTACTGTGCAGAAAGTGGTCATGCACACGTTTGGAAGCATTCCAAGAGGTATCAGAAATATACTTTGGCTCTCTACTTCCTCACTTTGAACCACTAGTTAATGTTGAATAAAATTCCATTTCAACTACATTAGCCTGTTTATTAAAAAATTATTCCTTAAAGAAAGGAATGCAAAATGTTCTATAGGTTTGTTTGTCTCTATTCTGAAAGAATAAGGAATGTGATCAAAATTTAAGCATAATGTCTGGGGTTTATTTCGTTCAGTCCATTGTGTACCAAATGCTAGTCCCCTAAGGATTCATAACTCGTGGATAGTTAATTACATTTCAGCATGATGCATTTTAAGATTTCTTTTCCAGTGGGCATAACGCATATGCTTTAATGATATTTCCTTTCTAGGCAATGTGGTTGTTCTGTGACTCCTAGCCCAAATTTTTTATTTTTCCAAATTACTGCTATAGAGGTAAGGCAACCTGAATTAGAATCACAATCCATGTTGGTTTGAAGTGGATCCAGAATTATTTCTGGAGGAAGACTTTTATCCCTGCTTGTGGGTCCTCCCTCATCTCTGAGCAAAGCCACGGTGGCCATCCATTCAGGGATATGTCCTTAAATTTCATTAGAGAAAATGAACTCAATCCTTCCTTGATTGAGTCCCAAATACTTTGTCAACACTGCACTCTCTGTTTTAGTCAGAGATTATAAACCAAGGGTCTGTGTTGAATAATTCTTATCAAAAGCCCAGTTGGGAGAAATACATCCATGAATATAATTGCCTGAAGGATATGGGGACTGCCCAGTCTTCTAAATTTCCTTTTGGACAGAACTGTGTATTTGGAATCATTGTATTTTAGAACTGCAGCTACTCAGTGAGGCTTGTGCAGCATGTAAATAAGTACATATTGATGAGGTCATTAGCATAGCCATGTGAGTCTCGCTACCTCTGTTACAAGGTTGCTGGTGAGATCATTGCCTTTTATGTTACCCTGTAAGAGCACCCACGGAAGAAACTCCTCTTAGGTTTTAGTATTAGAAAAACTTAGGTTTTTATCTTACAGATGTCTCAGATCTGTCACTGACCATGTTTCCCTCTTCACTTTCACTGCTAGGAACGTAAGAACCAAATCTGCAGCCTACCTCTGTCCACTGCACGAGGCCCTGAGATATTTTTCTCTTCCATATTGTCTTTTAACCCTCACTTTCTCCACCATTTATTCTATTTTAATAACAGGCATGCCTACCTCAAGTGTGCTTTAGAGCAATGCATGCAGGATATGAGGTTTAATAATCCACAACACATAAGAGAGTCAAAGGAAGATAAAGAAGATAATCCTCTTATGTCCTTGGCCTTCCATTTTGTGAGACCATGTGGCATGAAGGGTTCCCCCAAGCCATCCCCCCACTTGTTGCCTCCGTGAGTCCTGACATCCAGAAGAGATGGCATGAGCTCAGGGGGACAGGAGCAGGTGGGAACTGGGAGGGCACAGACAAGGCAAGGGGAGAAACCTCGCTCCTTGGCAGCTAGGAACTGAAAACAAGTTTCTGTGGCTACAGGGTCCCTTCTAAGGAAAGTCAGGAAGATGCCAGTCAGGAACTTCTTGCATTAAATCCAAAGGTGACATTTAAAATTCTGACGCATCCAATTTGTGTAACATAAGAATGTCATCTCCACAATACATATTTATGAAGTAGTTATGTTCATATTACTGTACAACCACCTCATCCCCATTTGTCCCACACACATATGCAATTTTAAAAATTACCCAAGGGGCACCTGCGTGGCTCAGTCAGTTAAGCGCCTGACTTTTGATCTCAGCTCAGGTCTTGATCTCAGGGTCATGAGTTCAAGCCCTGCACTGGACTCCACGCAGGGTGTGGAGCTACTTAAAAAAAAAAAAAATTACCCCAAACCTGTTACTAGATTGTCTACCCCCACAAATAAGAGAGAAGCTTCTTTTAAAAAACACACACACATGAGGAATATAAAAAAAGCTGCTTTGGCTAAATAAAATGGTGCCACTTCCGATCAAAAGCAAAAATCAGGATTTGAATATTTAATTTAATAACTACAGGAAGGAAATATAACTATGGATTCTTGGAAGCCACTATGGGGCTAGAGATATGGCATGGATACTGCTACACGGCTGAAATTTGCCCAGATTATATAGGTAATCAGTGAGAAAGAGATTTTATGTTAGGATGTTTAGAAGCCTGTACACAACTGTTTCATTGGTTTGGTACAAAGACTGACAGGCTCCACAGTATTTCACATTACCCTCAAAGACATCATTTCCAATGTTCTCGTGCTAAATCTATACCCATCAGGACCTTTGTCCCATGGTGGGGGCGGGGGGGGACTCTAGGGAATTCTTTTTTTTTTTTTTAAAGATTTTATTTATTTATTTATTTGAGAGAAAGAGAGAGAGACAGAGAAACAGCATGAGAGGGGAGAGGGTCAGAGGGAGAAGCAGACCCCCCACTGAGCAGGGAGCCTGATGTGGGACTCGATCCCAGGACTCCAGGATCATGACCTGAGCTGAAGGCAGTTGCTTAACCAACTGAGCCACCCAGGCGCCCGACTCTAGGGAATTCTTATTATAATTCTATTATTCACATAATACTTACAAACAAATAAGGAAAAATTAGCTACTTATGTGTTGTTGGCTTTTTTAAATCAAGACCAGGTTAGACAACTCGGGTAAAGAATTACCAATTTCAACGAGTGGTAAGTAGAAGCTAATTCAGGTCCTTAGAAAAAACTGCCTAACATATATACTTTTTAATAACATTAATAATATTTTCATGTTAAAATTATGTCTTTTAACAGCGCGTCCTTCACAGCTAATACAAAGTCAAAATTCCCTCTTAACAGTAATTCTTTAATTATGTGATTTACTCTAATTCCATAAGCACGACACAGGAATGTATCATAGACATGAATGTCATATTAGAATCAGTTTTTTTGGGCGCCTGGGTGGCTCAATTGGTTAAGTGTCTGCTTTCAACACAGGTCATGATCCCAGGGTCCTGGGATCGAGTCCTGCATTGGGGTCCCTGCTCCACAGACAGCCTGCTTCTTCCTCTGCCTCTGCCTCTCTCTCTCTCTAGCTCTCATGAATATATAAATAAAATCTTAAAAAAAAGAATCAGTTTTTTTAATGTAATCTACCAATATCTTGAATGCATTTCATTTGTGGTAAAAAAAAAAAATTCTAATTTGATTCCTCTGTCATCTCAGAGTTAATATATTCAGAATGTAGAATGTTTCCCCTTCCCATCCAGCCGCTCTTCCTAAATAATCCTCTTCTGTCTGGGGAAACACCCACACACACACAAACACACACACCCACACACACACACACACGCCCCAAAAACCTTCCCATGTATTTCATCTCCAAGACTTGAAAATATCTTCCTATTCCTTCATTCCTTACCTCCAACCTGTTTATTCTTCCTGTCAACTCTCTCTGATGAAATCTGATAAAATCTTTGAAACAATTTAACTACCCTAGCTCCTGTGTAACTGAGTTACCACAGCAGGCCTGAGATGCTGTCCTTAGAGAGTCCCCCTTGCAAGGCTGACCCTTGGCTGCTGTCTGGAAACTTGGATTTGGGGAGAGTTCCCACTGCTCCCCAACTGATGGGGGTGGCTCCCTGTGCCTAAACTGTTAGTACAAAATGATGTGGTCTATGCCAAATGTGTGCTTTTCTTCTGGGAGTCTGGAATTTTGACAGGTGCACAGGAGAGGCTCTCTATGTGACCAACCCCCAGTAAAAATCCTGGGCACTGGGTCTGTAATAAGCTTCCCAGGTAGACAGCATTTTACATGTGTTGTCACAGTCTGTCGCTGGAAGAACGAAGCACATCCTATGTGACTATCCTGGGAAAGGACTCTTGGAAGCTTGCAGCTGGTTTTCCCAGGACGTTGCCCTATGCACCTTTTCCCTTTGCTGGTTTTGCCTTGTGTCATTCCACTGCAATAAATCTTAGCCGTAAGCACAACTGTATGCTGAGTCCCGTGAGTCCTCTTAGCAAACCACTGAATCTAGCACCTGCAACACAACTCGTATGGCCTGTTCTATCATTTCTACCCTCTTCTGTTCACCTTGTAAAAGCCCTTCAGAACCTGCCTTTGCCATTACTTCTCCAGGCTCCTACTGGATTCCAGTGCAGGCCCACTACTTCAGGTAGATCACCACCAGCAGAGGAGGGATGGTGGTTTGTAGGGGAAATTCCCAGCTGCTGTGAAGACACCTGGTTTCTGTTCTTAGTTCCCTCTGTTTGTTCTGCCATTTCCTATTCAATTTGGAGCAATTCACAACCTCCCTAGGTCTTAATAGCCTTACACACAAAATGTGAATAAAACTACAGATACATATCATATCCAGGTGCAAGATTTGGGCTTTTTGGACAAATAATTTCTTACTGATTTGCAACTAAAAGGTACATTGTATGAAAGTTCATTGTAAAGCAAAACTGCTCTGCTAAGGCATGCTTATTTTCTCTGCAAAAATTTCTGGATTCACCGGAAAAAAATGTGAGAAATGTTTCAGAATTAGAGATTTAAAGGAAAATATACTACAAAAATTGGAATAATGCTCCCAATATCACACCATAATCTCCTGGGTAATGAATGGTATTGCTTTTGAAAGTTACTGTCAGAAAAGAAAAGAATCAAGAGAAATTAGCAACCCAGGAGTTGGCTGGAAAGGGTTGGGATTTCTGTTCAGCCAGGGCCCATGTCCCTCAGGATGAGACAGCTGACATAGAGAGAAAACAGCCCCTTCTCAAACATTAGGGACTCCCTTTGTGAAAAACATCAAGATCAGAAAGTTTCAACAGAACCCACTGAAAAATCTCTCTGAGTTTACCTCTGTGTCTGTATATACACCTTGCTCATTACTCACTTCCAATACCAATTACTGAAATTCATTTCCCAACGATCAACAAAAGGCCTACAAAAGCCACCGGAGGAGACACACCTAAGAATCTTGAGCCTAAATAGGTTCCCAGGTTGACTGATGGGCAGCTCCATTCTTCTGAGGTCTCATCCTTGTTCATGTTTTAATGAAGCTGTTTTGCAATTACTTACAAAATATATTTAAGTTATATTTCAGTATTCTTCTGTGTAATTCTTGGCACAAAGGAAAACACATTATCATTTGTGAATTGTGAATTGCAAAGGCTAAGCGTAAGTACCGGGCATTCTTGTCTTTAGAGAGCACTCAAACTTTTCTCTTAACCACTTCCTAAGTTGAAGCTGCCATCACAGCTAAAAGGTGTTTCCAAACCCTTAAGCATGTGTCCTTAGGGCAAAGAATTTCAGAGAATTAGTCAGTCAGACTGGCGGGTAATAAGGACAGAGGGAAAGGTGAGATGACATTGTAGCTAGCCTGCATCTGCTCTCAATTCCAGATTTTCCTACAAAAACTGCAAAGCAGAGCTTTCAAACCAGAAAAAAAAAAACAAACAAAACACCAACAAACAAAAAAAAACAGAACAATTAGCATAGCATTGAATGAACAAACATTTTAAGAAGCATCCTGCACAAAGAATCATTTCCATATTTCCCTGGTTGAAGTTACACATGGTATTGCTTAAATATTTATTGAATTCAGAGTTATAATCACTAAAAACAGTTACTTCTCATAGGTAGAATTAACATTAGGAATACAGAAATGTTACCTCCAAATCCTAAGAGGGACTTTGAACACAGATAGAGACAGATGAGAGATGGCATGCTGCAGTGCAGCAATTTCAAAGGTACTGGAGCTCTGACAGTCCGGCTTCCATTCCTCCAGGAATATTCTCAATGAGACACAGAAAGATCCAGGGCACTAAAAGTGATTCTTTTACTACTGCATCCAGATACTCTCTTTGAATTCAACATTCAAAAACACAAGGCAGGAACAGGAGGCAGGAACTGCATAGCATCTTATGGTGTCCTTCAGGTTCTTCCCCTCATAGTTTCCCTGGTTCCCAGTGTAGCTTCTCCGCGTGACCATGCAGCAGTCTCAAAAGGGCTGTGGAAGGAGCTTCCAGCAGGCAGACAGAAAGCCTAATGTGGCATAGGGCTTCTGGACCCCTGGCTCCCAAGCATCATCAGAGACTCTTTTGCTTGCTAGCAAATTTTCAGTTTAATTATGCATATGGGGAGTTTTTAAATCCTTAGCTTTCCCGATTGCCATGCTAATACACAATCCAAACATCTACAGGCAGAGCTATTGAGACCAACATGATAATTATACTGACATTTTTTTCCCCTTCATTTGGCCAAGGACCCCACTGAAGTTCTTCACTTCCACGGTCTTTTCCTATATTTCCTCCCAAAGAGTCGGGGTTCATTTAACTTGCTTTATTCCCTAAGGTACAACATTAGCAGGACCACACTGGCCACACCAATAAGCAAAGATTCTCCACTAAGCAAACGGGGCAAAGTCTGACAAAGCCAGTCCACCAAATGCAAGCTTCAGAACAAGTGAGGCTGAGTAGGGGGGTCAGAACTAACATTTTTTTGAGTATCTATTATGTTATGTGCCAGTATTCATGGTGCTGTAAGTAAACATCAATTTAATCCTAAAATCAATGCTATAAACACTGTATTATCATCCCCACTTTTATAGACGCAGGAATGATCCCGAAATGATCAAGTAATTTGCTCGACAGCTCCTACAAACCACTAAGAAAATCACAAGCAACCTAACAGAAAAGTTATCAAAAGATATGAATATACATTTCATGGCAGAACAAACACATGTGCCAATAAGCATGAGAACAGGCATTTGATATCATTAGTAGTCAGAGCAATGCAAATTAAAACCCCAATGAAATAACCATTTTATACCCATTCAACTAGGAAAAATGAAAAATCTAACAATTCCAAGTGTTGAAAGATGGTGGATCCACATTCCAATGAGAGTTAAAATTGGGGAAGCCAACTTTGGAGAATTTGGAACTATCTCCTAATATTGAACATTCATACACTCTATGACCCACTAATTCTACTCCTACCCAAGAGAGATTCTTGCACATGTGGGTGAAGAGTTATGTTCAATAATGCCAAAACAGCTCTTTTCACAACAGTAAAATCCTGAAAACACCCAAATGCCCATCAACAAGATAGGATATAAATATAGTATATTTTACACATTAGAATATTAAATAGAACAGAACGGATGTAGTACAGCATATCACAACACAGGTGAATCTTCTCAATAAAAAGTTTCAATGGATTACACACAACATTAGGTCCTTTTAGAAAGTTAAAAACAATTATAATTAAGTTTCCTTTTCAGAATACTAATGAATGGAATAAAATTACATATAAAGGAAAGTAAAGGAATGACAAACATGAGACTCTGGATGAGGTCAATGTAGGTGGAAATGGGATGAAATGCGGGGGGACCCAAATGGTTATATGAAGGTTACTGTCAAAATCCTAGCTTTGACAGATATAGTCCATGATGGCGGAGGAGTAGGAGATCTTAGTTTTGTCTGGTCCCAGGAATTCAGCTAGATAGTTATCAAACCATTCTGAATACCTGAGAACTCAATTGGAGATCTAAGAAAAGAACTGCTGCAACTCTACAAATAGAAAAGTGACCACTTTCTGCAAGGTAGGAGGTGCAGAGAGGTGAGTCCGAGGTGATATATGGGGAGATAGACAACGGTGGAGGTGGGGGGAGCCTCCAGAAGCTGGCTACCGGAAAGTGATATAGCAGCAGAGCCCAAAGTCAGAACTTTTAGAAGTCTGCTCCAGTGAGGGACGTCCCTGCCTGAATGGTGCTCAGGTGGTGAAGCAGGGCAGATTCCTAGGTGGGATAGTGTGGTCTCAGGATCCCCGGGGTCACAGATAGACCGGGGATGCCTCAGTGCAGCAGAGTTCCAGGTATCGGAGCGGGGAAGCCGGCTGCAAAGACTGAGCCCAGGAGTGGGCTCTCAGCTCAGAGTTGCCATAAACTGCGACTGGTAGCTTGGTTGGGCAACCGCTCTCTGAGCAGGGGCCCATCAAGCAGCAGAACCAGAGAGATCCCCACTTCCTCCCCTGGGAGTAGGAGCATGGGTGTGCACCACATGAGTCTGCAGAGTTTGGAGACTCGAAGCGGGGTCACAAGGTCATGTGCCTGAGATAGAAACAATCAGTAACAGGCTGGGTGAGCACAGAGTGCAGACGGAGATGGGGGAGACAAGGGTGAGTGACTGCTTTTCTCTGAGGGCGCACTGAGGAGTGGCGGGGGGGCACGGTCTTTCAGCTCTGGGGCCAGAGATTGGGAGGCCGCCATGTTCATTCTTATCCTCTAAAGCTGTGCTGAAAGGCTTCAGGGAACAAAAGCCACATAGAGCAATAGAGAGTCATTTACACTTAGCCTGGCCCCCTGCAAGGGCAGTGCAATTCTACCAGGGGCAAAGACACCTGAGAATCAGTGCAACAGGCCCCTCCCCCAGAATATCAGCAAGAACATCCAGCCAAGACCAAGTTTACCAATCACACAGAACTACAAAACTCCAGCTAGGAGAAAATAGTATATAGAATTCATGTTTTTTTCCCCATGATTCTTTAGTCTTTCAATTACAATTCTTTTTCTCTTTCCTTTTTCAACCAATTTCTTATTTTATCAACTCTTTTTTAAGTCTTTTTTTAATTTTCATTTTTACAGTTACATTCTACCTTTTCAGTGTATTTTTTTTAATTTTTATTTTTTTAAAGATTTTATTTATTTATTTGACAGAGAGAGACACAGCGAGAGAGGGAACACAAGCAGGGGGAGTGGGAGAGGGAGAAGCAGGCTTCCCGTGGAGCAGGGAGCCTGATGCAGGGCTCGATCCCAGGACTCTGGGACCATGACCCGAGCCGAAGGCAGACGCCCAACGACTGAGCCACCCAGGCGCCCCCCTTTCAGTGTATTTAATTTTATTTTTGCATATATGTAAGTTTTTCTTTCTTTACAATTTTGGGATGTAGTTTCTTCTAACAAACAGACCAAAATACACTCAGGATATAGTGTATTGCTCTGTTCTGTTCACCTGTCTGTTTATATTCCTTCTCTTTTTTATTTTTGTCTTTTAATTTTTCATTTTTAAAGTTACATTCTATCCTTCCATTTTATTTAATGTTATTTTTGTACATATATAAGTTTTTCTTTCTTTACAATTTTGGGATCTAGTTTTCTTAAAAACAGACCAAAGTACACACAGGATCCAGTGTATTACTCTGTTCTGTTCACCTGTCTGATTATATTCTCTCTTTTTTTTTCTTTTACTTTTTTTTTTTTTTTTTGGTTTCAAGTCCCTTCTCATTTGTTTAGTGTATATTTCTCTGGGGTCGTCATTGCCATTTTAGTATTTTGTTCTCTCATTCATTTATTCTTCTCTGGACAGAAGGACAAGATAGAAAAACTTGGCAGTACTGACTGCCAGGGACCTAATCAGTATGGATATAAGTAAGTTGTTGGAACTAGAGTTCAGAATAATGAATATAAATATACTAGCTGGGGGCGCCTGGGTGGCTCAGTCATTAAGCGTCTGCCCTCAGCTCAGGTCATGATCTCAGGGTCCTGGGATCGAGCCCCGCATGGGGCTCCCTGGTCGGCAGGGAGCCTGCTTCTCCCTCTCCTGCTTCTCCCTCTCCCGCTTCCCCTGCTTGTGTTCCCTCTCTAGCTGTCTCTCTCTGTGTCAAATAAATAAATAAATAAAATCTTTTTTTAAAAAAAGATACTAGCTGGGCTTGAAAAAAGCATAGAAGACACTAGAGAATCCCTTTCTGGAGAAATAAAGGAACTAAAATCTAATCAAGTCAAAATTAAAAAGGCTATTAATGAGATGCAATAGAAAGTAGAGGCTCTAACTGCTAGGATAAATGAGGCAGAAGACAGAATTAGTGATATAGAAGACAAAATGATGGAGAATCAAAAAAGCTGAGAAAAAGACATAAACAACTACTGGATCTTGAGGGGAGAATTCAAGAGATAAGTGACACCATAAAGCAAAACAATATTAGAATAATTGGGATCCCAGAAGAAGAGGAAAGAAAGAGAGGAGCAAAAGGCATATTGGAGCAAATTATAGTGAAGAACTTCCCTAATCTGGGGAAGGAAACAGGTATTCAAGTCCAGGAGGCACAGAGAACCCCCTTCAAAAATCAATAAAAATAGGTCAACACCTCGACATATAATACTGAAACTTGCAAATCTCAGAGACAAAGAGAAAATCCTGAAAGCAGTTCAGGACAAGAGGTCCATAACCTACAAGGTGAGCAACATTAGACTGGCAGAAGACCTATCCACAGAGACCTGGCAGGCTAGAAAGGACTGGCATGATATATTCAGGGTGCTAATGAGAAAAATATTCAGCCAAGAATACTTTATCCAGCAAGGCTGTCATTCAAAATAGAGAGATAAAAAGCATCTAGGACAAACAGAAACTAAAAGAATTTGTAATCACTAAACCAGCCCTGCAAGAAATATTAAAGGGGATCCTGTAAGTGGAGAGAGAGCCCAAAAGTAACATAGACCAGAAAAGAACAGAGACAATATACACAAACAGTGACTTTACAGGTAATACAATGACAGTAAAGTCATATCTTTTGATAGTTACTCTGAATGTAAATGGGCTAAATGCCTTAATCAAAAGACACAGGGTATCAGATTAGATTAAAAAAAAAAAAGCAAGACCCATTGATATGCTGTCTGCAAGAGACTCATTTTATTTTTATTTATTTTTTTCATTTAATTTCAATTAGCCAATATAGTACATCATTAGTTTCAGATGTAGTGTTTAATAATTTATGAGCTGAGACTCATTTTAGATCCAAAGACACCTCCAGATTGAAAGTGAGGGGGTGGAGAACCATTTATCATACTAATGGACATCAAAAGAAAGCTGGGGTGGCAATCCTTATATCAGACAAAATTGGATTTTAAACCAAAGACTGTAATAAAAGATGAGAAAGGACACTATATCATAATTAAAGGGTCTATCCAACAAGAAGAACTAACAATTGTAAATATTTATGCTCCTAAAATGGGAGCAGCCAATTATATAAACCAATTTATAATAAAATTAAAGAAACACATTAATAATAATATAGTAATAGTAGGGGACTTTAACACCACACTCACTACAATGAACAGATCATCTAAGCAGAAGATTAAGAAGGAAACAAGGGCTTTGAATGACACACTGGACCAGATGGACTTCATAGATATATTCAGAGAATTCCATCCTAAAGCAACAGAATACACATTCTTCTCAAGTGCACCTGGAATATTCTCCAGAATAGATCACATCCAGAGTCACAAATCAGGTCTCAACTGGTACCAAAAGACTGGGATCATTCTCTGCCTATTTTCAGACCACAATGCTTTCAAATTTGAATTCAATCACAAGAGGAAATTTGGAAAGAACTCAGATACATGGAGGCTAAAGAGCATCCTACTAAAGAATGAATGGGTCAACCAGGAAATTAAAGAAGAATTTAAAAAAATTCATGGAAACAAATGAAAACGAAAACACAACTGTTCAAAACCTTTGGGATGCAGCAAAGGCAGTCAAGAGGGAAGTATATAGCAACATAAGCCTTTCTCAAGAAACAAGAAAGGTCTCAAATACACAACCTAACCTTACATCTAAAGGACCTGAGGAAAGAACAGCAAATAAACCCTAAACCCAGCAGGAGAAGAGAAGTAATAAAGATTAGAGCAGAAATCAATGAAATAGAAACCAAGAGAACAGTAGACCAGATCAACAGAACTAGGAGCTGGTTCTTTGAAAGAATTAAGAAGACTGATACCCTGGCCAGACGTATCAAAAAGAAAAGAGAAGGGACCCAAATAAATAAAATCATCAATGAAAGAGGAGAGATCATAAGCAACACTGAAGAAATACAATTATAAGAACATATTATGAGCAACTATATGCCAACAAATTAGGCAATCTGGAAGAAATGGATGCATTCCTAGAGACATATAAACTACCAAAACTGAAACAGGAAGAAATAGAAAACCTGAACAGACCCATAACCAGCAAGGAAATTGAAGCAGTAATAAAAAATCTCCCAACAAACAAGAGTACAGGCCTGGATGGCTTTCCAGGGGAATTCTACCAAACATTTAAAAAAGAATTAACACCTAGCCTTCTGAAGCTGTTTCAAAAAAATAGAAATGGAGTTTTACTTAAAACTCCCAAACTCTTTCTATGAGGCCAGCATTACCTTGATCCCCAAACCAGACAAAGACACCACCAAAAAGGAGAATTACAGACCAATATTCCTGATGAATACAGATGCAAAGATTCTCACCACGATACTAGCCAATAGGATCCAACAGTACATTAAAAGGATTATTCACCAGGATGAAGTGGGATATATTCCTGGGCTGCAAGCGTGGTTCAACATCCACAAATCAATCAATGTGATACACTACGTTAATAGAAAAGACAAGAACCATATGATCCTCTCAACAGAAAAAGCATTTGACAAAGTACAGCATCCTTTCTTGATTAAAACTCTCTGCAGTGTAGTGATAGAGGAAACATACCTCAATATCATAAAAGCCATATACAAAAAGCCCACAGCGAATATCATTCTCAATGCGGAAAAACTGAGAGCTTTTCCCCGAAGGTCAGGAACACAGCAGGGATGTCCACTCTCATCGCTATTGTTCAACATAGTACTATAAGTCCTAGCCACAGCAATCAGACAACAAAAAGAAATAAAAGGCATCCGAATCAGCAAAGAAGTCAAACTCTCACTCTCTGCAGATGATATGATACTCTATGTGGAAAACCCAGAAGACTCCACCCCTAAACTGCTAGAACTCATACAGGAACTCAGTAAAGTGGCAGGTTATAAAATCAATGCACAGGAATCAGTTGCATTCCTGTACACCAACAACAAGACAGAAGGAAGAGAAATTAAGGAGTCGATCCCATTTACAATTGCACCCAAAATCATAAGATACCTAGGAATAAATCTAACCAAAGAGGCAAAGGATCTGTACTCAGAAAACTATAAAATACTCATGAAAGAAATTGAGGAAGACACAAAGAAATGGAAAAACGTTCCATGCTCGTGGATTGGAAGAACAAATATTGTGAAGATGTCGATGCTACCTAGAGCAATCTACACATTTAATGCAATCCCTATCAAAATACCATCAATTTTTTTCAAAGAAATGGAAAAAATAATCCTAAAATTTGTATGGAACCAGAAAAGACCCCAAATAGCCAGAGGAATGTTGAAAAAGAAAAGCAAAGCTGGCGGCATCACAGTTCCGGACTTCCAGCTCTACTACAAAGCTGTCATCATCAAGACAGTATGGTACTGGCACAGAAACAGACACATAGATCAATGGAACAGAATAGAGAGCCCAGAAATGGACCCTCAACTCTATGGTCAACTAATCTTCGGCAAAGCAGGAAAGAATGTCCAATGGAAAAAAGACAGTCTCTTCAACAAATGGCAATGGGAAAATTGGACAGATAGTGTAGAAAGGCAGGAAAGATATTACCAGTCTCACAGATACTTGTGGGCAATATACAGACTGACGTAGGCTGGAACCCTGGACCTACTCTGTACTGCCAATGTCCCCAGAAGGGAGAGCTTCATCCTCCCAGCCTCAGGTTCCTCGGCAAATGAGGACTGGAGATGACAAAAAAGGTGAGATCATCATGACTGATACTTTTAGTTGCTTATAAGCCACAGTTTTACGAACATCATTTAGTATGATCTTCACTATAGTCTGAGACATGAATTATTATTATTCCCAATTTAAAGGTGAAGTGACTGGAAGAAAAACAGGTTAAGAAACTTCCTCACATAGATCCATTATATCTCAATTAAAAAAAAAAAAAACAGTGAGAAACTTCCCCAAGGTCATACAACTATAATGGAGGAGTACTGAACCCAGCTCTTCCTCCTCAGTCACCTAAGCTCTTAAGAGCTAAGATATACACACATACACATACATATAGACACCACATATATAACCACAAAACCCATATATGAATAAATATGCTTAGATAAACACACGATATATACTCATGTGTATAGACATGCATGTATATAGATACATTCATACACACATGCATAGCCACACTCATACATACACCTCTATACAGACATACATACTCCAACACACAGGTACAGATGCACATATGTATAGACACATAATATAGAGATACACACTCAGGCACACATATATGTAGACACACACACACAAGGTACAAACACACCCACACAAAATGTTGCCTAGCTTTTCCAGCACTGCTGGAGAGATTCATTAACTATTGTTAAAACCTTCCTGTCCCTTCTCCCATCAGCACCCATCCCATACATTTGTCCGTGTGAGAAGCAACTTGACTTCAAGTAGATCTATTTCCCTTGAGCACCTGACTTTCATCCAGGGGCTCCTAGGTATAGCCCTGGTTCGCTTTCTCAGCATATGCTTCCCAGCATGGCCCATCCCTCTGCATTAGCAGGCACAGGAGCCTCTGGCTGGACCTCACTTCCTACTCCTCTGGGGGGAAATGTCCACATCGAAGACTGGCCTCACAGAATGAGCCAGGTGGAAGCTAGCTTGTCAATATTTGTAATCAGATCTCTCTAAATTCAGAAAAATCCACCAAGCCTTTTTGGTGTGACACAACCAGGTGAACAAAAATCTAGTTTTACTTAGATTGATATACAGTGGATGGAGTCTGTAGTGTAACCAGTGCTTAATGAATGGTAGCAACTGTTATTATAAAAAAATAAGACTCACTATTATTACTTATAAAGAATCAAGTTTTCCTAAATTTGGCTTTTGATATCTTAATTCTGGGGCTTTTTAATGCCTAAATACAAAGTTCTGCAGTGAGTTTAGGTTCAGTTATAAGAACATTCTCTCAAATTGGACTTTAAGAGGCTAGGGACTCTGGAGAATGATGAAACAGTAAATAGGTTACAATGTTCAGCATTTTCTGTTGATGTAAATAAGTGAGATAGATATAAGAGTTGGAAATGGGATACAGAACCCACTGAACCTCTCAAATACGTGAGACCCGGGTGTATCTATTACTAGGGGAAAAGTGAACAGGGCTCCCTTTCCCCTCCTCAAACACACACTCCATGATTTAGTTCTGCCACATCCCATCAAACACAACTCAAGTCTTCCAAGCACAAAATTTCACTTTTTTAAAAGACGAGGACATTATGGTTTCACCTATACCTTTCCAATAAAAGGGAGAAAAGGAAAAGAGAAACAG
Organism: Phoca vitulina; assembly: GCF_004348235.1. Taxonomy (NCBI): domain Eukaryota; kingdom Metazoa; phylum Chordata; class Mammalia; order Carnivora; family Phocidae; genus Phoca; species Phoca vitulina. The sequence continues at coordinate 26,039,883 of NW_022589727.1, forward strand.
AATAAAGATTTAGAATGCTGAAATTTTATGTCAAACTAGGAAAATTTGCTTTTTTTGGTGTCTCGGTGGAAAGCCCCCCAGTGATTTCAAATCCAAGGGCCATTGGGATTGGCTCTCAAATTGAATCCCAAGGCAGTGGGGCTCCAGAGTCACTAAATTTTGCTCATCCATCAGAAAGGAGATGCAGTGGGAGGCTGTAATGTGATACCAGGCTAGAAAAAGTGCTAAACACAGAAGAGACTGGAACAACTTCACAAATCTTCATCCCACAGAGAGTAGAAAGCAGGTAGAGGGGCAGGCGGGGAGGGCGGGGGTCTTGGCAGCTGCCTTATGGCAGCTAGGGGAGCTACGACTGAAATATCTATTTCCACAGAGAACAGACTCACATCTGAAGTCCACCATTTAATTTCTCCCAACACTAAACAGATGCTTACTTTTTAGATGCTAAATAATGTATGCTTAAATATATTCTAAACCTAACGTTTTCTAAATACAACAAATGCAACTCGGTATTCTTTACAAGGGCCAAAATGGTTCTAACAGGGAATATTAGTGCCAGAAAGGACCAAAGAAATGAGCTCTCATCGCCCTCCTTTTTAGGAAGGAAGAAACTGAGTCCCAGACAGTTAAGTGACTTACTGATTCAACACAAATAGTCTTTGACTGACCTGGAAGGAGGACCTCAATGGTGATTTTCACTTTAAATATTTTAAGCTCATAAAAACGTACATGTCCCATGGAATTACAGGAGCTGTTAAGAAGGTGTAAGTGCCAACTAAAAGCATTTCCCGGGGATCCCTGAAGGTCATGAGCTTGGGCCGCACTGATGCTGCAATTTCAGCAGGGCCAGGAAAGGGCTCCCCGCGGGAGTCACTGGCCTCTCCCAGAATGGGGAGCCACTGTGGACATCCTGGCAGAGAGCAGCACAGAGGAAGGCGAAGAGCACCAGCCAATGAGATGCACCTGATATCTTCTAGAGACAAGCTGGTGAATAGAGGAGAACCTGGAAGGATTCTGGAATTCCCGAGATTCTGCCAGAGAGAAGAGTCACGGAAGTAATATTTTTGGACTATTTTTAGTACACTGTTTAACTCCCAGGCAGGATGGCTGAGACCAGCAGGTCATACAACCACTGTAGCAAACACATAGTAATAGTCTTGACCACGCTCCTGACACAGGGGAAGGCAGCCCGCACAGGTAAGCTCTTAGGAACTTCCACCAGCCTCACCCGCTAGGCCTTCATGTACCCACTGCATCAGAGAAGCCCGGAGAAGTTCCGAGACCCGTGGCAGCGTTACAGTTTTATTCTGGGTCTACTAACTCGGGAGCCACCCTGGGAGAGTCACTGGCCCCGTCATGACCCATTTTCCCAAATCACTATCTAAATGGGTCATCCAGAATAGCACAGTTCAAAATCAACGGGCATTTTCCTTCCTCCTTGTTTTCAGAACATCATCTGGATACAGCCGACATAGGAGAAAAAAAGTTTATTTCAAGAAAATCATGTCCCAAGCTTTTCTCTGAACATTTTAACATTTCTGAAATCGGGATGTGAAACTGATTCATATATTCAATGTGATCGTGTTTTCTCCCCTGAAAAGCTGTTATTAAATTGGTGGGGTAACAGCACCTGAGACTCGAAGAGTGATCTTATTTATTTTTAGGGGATAAATGCCCTTGAAAATCTCAGATGAACCATTGTAAGGGGTGTGGTCCTAGAAAGTAATTCTTAAATGCTTACCTAACATGTTGCTGGCCTGAACTGTGCCTTCTCTATATAAGCTTTCTATCTATAATGCAACTGGGAATGAGGGTCCAGCAAAAGGCGCTGAAAATCTGGGGTCTTTCTTTCCTAGACTCGGTCACTAAGGATCAGCTTGGGCCTATCCGTGGCAGATCCAAAATTCCTTGAAGGGCTCGGATGCAGCAGACTGTCATTGCATTTGATACAGGCATCCAATATGGGGGGCGAGGCATACTTTGTTGTCATGGTATTGAGTTTAAGATTAGCAGATAATCTAATTTTCTCTAGGGAGTCATCAAAGTTTAACTTAAATATTGGGTTCACTTCATAGTTTTACAAAATCAAGCTCTCTGGATCTTTCTCATCTATAAAGTAGAATTAATAGCACCAACAGCAGATAGGTACTATAAAGACTGCTGCCTGTTAATAAAAATTATTCCAAACCTCTTTGTGAAATAAAATGACAAACTATAGAAATGATCCCTGAAAGTATAGTCTTTTTGTGAAATAAAATGAAAAGTAAAAAAGATTGTGGCATGTAATAGATGTTCAGTAAGTGTTAGTTACCTTCCCTGAGTAATATTTTATGCTTCTCCCTATCATAAAGAGGAGAATCTCACCACTCTAATCAATACATATATGAAAATAACTTGCAACCACCAATGGTGAGACACCCCGAAATACCAAAGTATTTCATCTGCTTCAAAAGCTGTAAAGTGAAAATCTGTAGTGAATTAAAACAAGAGGTACACAGCTTCAAAGAGAAGGCTGATTTGAATGGGAAAAAAAATGAATATAACGCTAAGTCCAGCATGAGACGATGCCTCAGAAAACTGGACTCCACTACCATGTGGACTCTTACCGTACCAGTCAACGGCTGCCTTGTGTAGGGAAGGGTGAGATTTCCCCAAATTAATAGAATGATCCTTTCATGCCTTCAGGAATTGTGTGTAACTTTTCAAGAAACAAGACTCACCAATGGAAATTAAAAGAGGAAAATAAGTACATAGGCTAGATGCGGTGGTTACATTTTAGTTTTTTTCCTTCTTTTTGAGCTCCTAATAATTTCGCCTGATTGGAGCATGCAGTTGTCAGTTACAGAAAGGAGACTCTGCATGTTGGTTGTGGTGAAAGTATCACCAACCTGTGATCATCTCTCTACTTATTCCTGCTACTGAAATCATACAGAAAGATATTGAATACATATTTTTGAAACAAGTAATGCAAATACAGATCTATTTAAAATATAAATGAGTCTGTGGTATACTCCTCTGACCGTGTTTATCCTCAAAGGGAACCTCACAATTCTGCCATGCTGCTATTGTCCATTAGGAACCCAGATCCTTTTTCCACTTTGCTTTGCTCTGCTCTGTCCTAGGGAATTGGATGGGAGGGTCTACCCCTATGACCACATCATTCAGGCTGCCCGACCCTCTCACTTGGATTGGCTTTGGCCATTAGGAGGGAAGAAGCAGAGGAAAGAGAGGGAGGTGGGGGTATTTTCCCCAGGCTTCCTCCCTGCTTTAGTGTCTGCCACTAGCCGCATCTGTCTCCAGGACAATTCCTGTTAGATGGTCTCCCTCCTCCTATTTCAGCTCACTGTGGGCTCTGTTAACAGTTTCCTCCCCTTACCATTTCAGCTTAGGAGTGGTGATGGCTTCCTGCTATTCTGGTCCTAGTGACTCAACATTCTGTAACATTCCCTGCCTTACATTTTCCAAAACTCACAGCTGAACATGCCTCCTGCTTTCTGTGATGGTTCTGATTGATATGTCCACAAGTAAGCTAATAGATATTAAAATTTGTTCCTTGCTTCCAATAATTCAGTTAAAGCAAAATTCTATATTTTAGCATATGCTGGGTTTGTTTTTTTAAATTCATTTATTTGACCAAGCCACACTAGACAGAGAAGCGGAAAGACTAAAGGATCGTATAGTATGGGTAAGTTGTCTACATATTTTAAAAATATTGGGGCACCTGGGTGGCTCAGTCATTGAGCATCTGCCTTCGGCTCAGGTCATGATCCCAGGGTCCTGGGATCGAGCCCCACATCGGGCTCTCTGCTCGGCAGGAAGCCTGCTTCTCCCTCTCCCACTCCCCCAGCTTGTGTTCCCTCTCTTGCTGTCTCTCTCTCTGTCAAATAAATAAATGAAATCTTTAAAAAAAAATCAACAAATTTTATTGCACTTTGTTTTCCTGTGTGTGGCACTGTTTCCGATAAATAGGATGTTGTGTATGGTAATTTAAATTATTTCCAAAGATAATGATTTGGCAGCTTGGTTATTTGGTGTGCTCCATGAAGCCTGACAACATGACACATTTACAGGCAGGTGTTGGAAAAACAGAGCTGATATTCAAACTCTTGGTGTCACAGGTAGTTATAGTCATCATTTTGTAATCTGTTCTGAACCCTCACAATGATTTTGTCCTCTACCTGCACATGAAGCAGCAGTACGACCTTAACTCATTAAAATATCCTGAGTGGATATGAATACATTACATATTTCGGTTTACAACACTTAAAAAATTCATTAAAATAGGTTTTGATATATATCTTGGAAATGAAATTTAACCCATATAAGTCACTATCCCTGTCAGAAATTAATTAAGGAGAATAATTTCATGCAACTTTGAGGAAATAGCAATAATCAGGAAGAAGCAGGGAAGGGTAGGAATTAATTACATGACCATGGGCCTTGTAATTGGAAAAAGACCATCCCAGACAAAGTACACTGGTGACACAGACCTAGAACAGACACAGTATTCTATTCCTGTCCCTTCCTGCTTCTGTTTCCTCATGACATCCACAGAAATTTCCATATGATGTAAAAGCAACCAAAAAAAGCTTCAAAGGATGAGAGAGAGAGAGAGAGAGAGAAAATGGGAGAGAGAGACACAGGGAATTTTAATTCTGGAGAGGAGCTAGGCTCTTATAATCTATTAATGCCCTTAATGTAATGAAATAAATCTCTGAAATAAATTTCCATATGACATGAAAATGAGAACAAAGATGAAAAGAAAAACAGCTACAATTATCACAATAATTCTCCCCATATTCTGAATGCAAGCCTATTAGAAATACCTGCCTGTAAGAAATACCATAAGAAAATACCCATCCTCAACCTGACAAGAGTAAAATGCAGCTCCCACAAAGGAGCACTAAAATTACACACTTTGAAACAATATTCAGCTTTATAGATAATGAACGGAACACACATTTAAATAAATATAAACTACCATCTCACACTTACTGACCGAGGAAACACAAATGAAAATAATCTAGTGTTGGCAGGAGTTGCAAGGATTCATACAAATTCCTGTGAATGAGTGCAGTGAACTTGGAGAACAACCACACAATAGTCAACAAGAGTCAAAACACTGATCACAGCCTGGGACCTAATAATTCCAACTTCAGAGTCAGGACCCTCAGATGCAACTCGAAAGGAAAAGAAAGTCATAGGTGCAAATTGTATGTATGTTTTTTAACATGCCTTCAATAATGTGGAAATAGCCTTTTTCCAGCTATAAGTGAGTAAGCAAAAAATGATACGGTATTATGATCAAATAAAATACTTTGAAATTTGAAATATACAAACTATGTACATGTTAGAAAAGTATCTCTAAAGCAATCTTGAGTGAAAAAAGTAGAAATAAAATGATTGAGCCATTCACTTATTCAATAAGTATCTGTTAAATGCTTACTACTTTCTCACGTCCCTGAGATTTAAGTACTCATCCCATGATCATTTATCATGAACATTTCCAAGTACACTGGCCAAGGTCACAAAGGTTTTAGTGGTGAGCAAATGTCAGGCGTCTGTTACTGATACTAAGCCTCTAACAGCAAAATATTGTCTCTCCACTACAATTAAAGCGATAGGTTCCTATTTCCATAGGCTTTATGATGAGTTGGAAAAAAAAACACAACAATTTAGCCAAATAAAATCTTGAGACTTGCAAAGTAGAATTCATTAACAAATATGACGACTTTATTTTTTGAAGAAAAATGAAGGATGGGAAAGTCATTACAAGATGTACTTCTAGGCACCCAAGTATTTATGACTTCTTTATTCAATAAAAAATGTATTACTCTGTAGACAAGAAAGTGTATTTAATTTGAGTGATGGGTATTTAAATACTTGCGCTATACTGCACTTAGAGGGATGTAGGCACACTATGTTCCCATAAATAATTAAATGGGTACTATAGCTAAAGACATAAAAAGAATGGATCATAATTCCCTCTATCCATTGAGGAGAATTCAAAGCTGTCTTTATGGTGTCAACTCATTACACAGTGCACTCTTACAAATGTTAATGATTCTAGGAGACCATTAAAATATTCATCAATCCATATCGGACTTCCTTCCCTGTCAAACCCTCCCAGCCTCCCCCACCCATAAAAAACTTACTATAAACATACTTGAGTCTCTTGTAAAAGACTAGTAAGAATGGTGTTTGGTTTATAATAATATTGTTATTTATCTCTTATTCGAGGTGATCATGACTTGACAACATAAAATATAGCTATACAGCAAGTAATGTATCTTTTTTGATCATGTAGCTGTAAAGCATACAAAAATATGGAGCTCCATTAGGCACATTTAATTATGTTTAGATGACTCTTTAGCTCTGTGGAGTCTCATCCGAAGTTGTTATAAAAAGAAAGTGTATTTGAACAATAGCAACAAAAACCTTTCTAGGGTTTGTATGTTCCCCAGTTTTCTCTGTTTTAATTATCAATTTCCCAAATCCTAAATTTTTCCAATGTTTTCGGGTTTTTTTAGATTATTTATTTACTTATTTGAAAGAGCGAGAGAGAGCGAGAGAGCACAAGCAGGGGGCAGGGACAGAGGGAGAGAGAGAAGCAGGCTCCCCGCTGAACAGGGAGCCCGACCTGGGGCTCAATCCCAGGACCCTGGGACCATGACCTGAGCCAAAGGCAGATGCTTAGCCACCCAGGCATCCCTCTTCCAATGTTTAAGAAAAAAAGTTTTTCCAAAATAGGTATATCTCTCCTCAAGTCTATGTACACTTTGCTTGGTTTGGGGGCTTTGGGTGGGCTGCTGCTGTTCTAAATGAGGATTTCTGCCAGGAGAGTGACTCTCTGATACTTCAAGGACATTGATTCACAGCTGGTGGCACAGTGATCTGGATAAAAAGACAGAGATCCTTTGATTATTTCAACTTATTTTTGCTAGAATTTTTTTCTTCTGTCACTGTTCACTGAAGTAAAATGTGTTTTGTCTTCCTCGGGGTAGGCATCAATTTGAATTAAAAGGAGCAACTTGCAAGACCCATTTATTTTCCACTGCAGAGAAAGGAGGTAGGGGAGTAGCAGAAAGAAGGCACAGAAGTACAGAGAAGGAGGAGGGCTAACACAAATTGCTCCATTCCTTTGAAGCTGCCTCTCACACTATCCCTCCCGTTCTCTTTCTCATTCTTCCTGGGCTTACCCAGCTGGGTCAGGAGGAGACGAGGGCTGGCATCCCTGATGGAAGGAGAACAGTTCCCAAGGACATTGCTTGAGGACCCCAATGCATCTCTGACTCTGCAGAGTGATGCAGAGCTCAGGCGGTACCAAGGGCCCACACCTCCCCCCCATAAAACCCACAGCTGGATCACCTCATGTCTATTGGAATGGCTAAATCAAAAGTACCTACCATACCGAGGCTGACAAAGATTTGGAGCAACTGGAACTCTCATGGATCGCTGGTGGGGATGCAAAATGATAGAGCCTCTCTGGAAGTTTGACAGTTTCTTACAAAGTTTTTACCGTATGACCCAGCAATCTTCGACTCCTGTATATTTACCTTAAGAAGTGAAAATTTATGTTCACATACCAAAAAAATTATACATGAATGCTTATAATCACCAAAAGCTAGAAACAATTTAAATATCCTTCCAGGGGAAAATGAATAAACACACTGTGGTTTATCTAGAAAATGAAATTGTATTGTATGAATTATATCCACACAATGAAATAATACTCAGCAATAAAAAACAACATCCAACAACATGCAACAACTTGGATGAATTTCAAAGACATTATGCCGAGTGAAAGATGCCACTCTCCTATGGTTACATAGGAGGTCATATAAATGACTCCATTTATATGACATTCTAGAAAACACAAAAATAGAGCGATGGGGAAAAGATCAGAGGTTGCCAGGGCAATGGGTGGGGGAAGAATGTGACTACAAAGGGACAGCACAAGGGAGTTTTTTTTATAGTGGTGGCACCGTTCCATATCCTGATTGTGATGTTGGTTACATGAATCTATACATACTCAAAGAGTACATACAAAAATTCAAATTTATTGTATGATACTTTAAAAAATAAAAAATAAAAGGAGCTTTAAAGACAGAGAGAGAGGAAGACAGAGAAACAGAGAGAGAGAAAATCCCTGCCTGGAATCAATAAAAAATAAAAAATGAAAACACTATCCATCCATCCTTTTCTCTCTCCTTTCCATTCCATAAACATTCATGGAATCTCTACACTCTAATACCTTACTTTTCAGGCTTAGGAGAGGGAAATATCATTTGCTAGGGTGGGGTTAGAAGGAAGAAATATGAGGAAAATAAAATTTCCAACAGCAATGCAACAGTGGCTAAAATTTGGGGTGTGTCATTTTTCTTTTGTAAAACTTGTGTGGGAACTCACCTTTATTCTGACCCCTGAGTATAGGGTGAAAAAAAAAATTTCAGGAGTGAAAGAAAAGCAAAATCAAACAAAAAAACTTTCAAAGTATTTCAATATATGGTTGCCAGGAAAGGGAGACCATCACAGAATAGATGGATGTGTGATGTAATCCTTTACAGCCACGCCCTTCCCAGAAAAAGAGAAGAGTTGTCAAATAATCACCAGGCCCACTGCTGTCTGAAGGGCACTCTGGATTTCTTTCCTACGAAAGAACACTAAGCTAAGCACGCTCTGGACTTAGAAAAAAGTGCTTTCGACAATGGTGAATTCTCTTAGTGTCTCTCATCTTTGAAAAACAGGAAAAAACAATGAGCTAATCAACAATTATGATAAATAACTTACCTAAAAACTTATGCCACAAAAAAAACTAATTAGAAAAATTATCCAAAGCCTTAAAATAGAAGTTAGATAAACCGCTAATTGGCCTTTGTAGGAATGGTCCTTATGTGGTTGGGGATCCTGGCTGGGCTGGCTGAGGGATGCCTCCAGGAGTTCCTCCCTCAATCCAGCAATACACATGCAGGAATGTGTTGGGGCAGGGTGGTGGGGGGTGTCATGGTGTCACATAGGCTATTTGCTCCCTGTGAGTAGCAAACAAGTAACGAGGCTCCTCAGAAGAGAGGCAGGGCGGCAGGCAGAGGGATGAGGAGGCAGGAGCACAGACAGAGTTCAGAGTGTCTAGTGATGCCTGCCACCTGCCCCCTGGGAGACCCTCACGCCACACAGATGTCATCAACCACAGCTGTAAATCACCATGGGCAACTTCGGGGGCCTGGAAAGTCATGTCTCTGGAAAGATCTACATCTATATCTTCTAGCTCTATCTGTTGGCATCTCTTCATCAATCATGTCACTGCCAAATGTCACAACCATGCAGGTGTCATGAAGGCCAGGGCACCTCAATTCTAGTTGCACTTGAGAATCACCTGGGAGCCTTCGAAAACCAACACTACGGCCCATTTTCCAGAGATACGATCGTGGCTGAGGTGGTCCAGCAGCAGTACTAGTAACTATAATGATAGAAACCACTGGCAACACCACAGACCTTTTACTGTTCAGCTGACATTTCAGCATTGTATAGATATGGCTTCGAGGCATAATTTACCCCCACTACATTTTAAACATCTGTTACCCACTGTTCCTAGTTGGTGCTAATTCTTCACTAGGGGAGACCTTTTGATTACCCTTTAATGCACACAAAGGAAGACTGTTGGACTTCCTGCGTGCGTTCTGTCTGACCTAGTACTATCAAGCAGAGAGGAAAACATTTTCTCTTTAGGCTTTATACTGTCATAAAATGTACAAAAAGATGTAATTTATATTTTTCATAAAAGTTCATTTCATAGGTGATTTTAACATGGGCTATTTAACTGTTGATTATGTCATCCTGAATTCTGATCATGGGTTGTGTATCTTCTACCTTCAGACTAGGCAATAGCCTCATTTTCCTTCACCCAACTTTTTAGAAGGTAGCCTCAAAAACCAACTTGTAAATTGTTGGTTCCCCTCACAGTGAATGGAAGCAGTCTCTGTTGGTAGTGATGTCCTGATACAGTCTAGCAATGAATATGAAGAAAAGATTCTATAGGATCAGAAAATGCTTTCACATGGCATTCTTTCTTCTGAAATTAAACAACCAAGAAAAAATGTTAGGTTACATGAAGTAAAGACAGAACTATTATAATTATAATTGGAAAGGTCTAGAAAATTATTTTTATAAGAATTAATTAGAATCTTGTTAAAACCCTAAAAGACAGTGTCTTATGATCACCTACTAAGTCTACAGAATTAATCAATTCACACTACGCACATTGAGAGCATGCCACCTTGTTACTAGCTCTCTAAAATGACCCATCTTTGGCTTCTTCAGAGTTGAAGAAAAAGTATAGCTCGAACAGTAGGAAACGTCTTGTGGGCAAAAAGTTATAACCTGCTCTGTAAGAACAGCCTAATTGTTTAAGATTCAATACCCTTAGTTGGAAGAAATTTTTCATTTCCAAGAGAATCCTCAGAGATAAAGCAGACACCTGAGAACTTCATATCTTAGCATAAGTGTGGGAGAAAGGGATCCACTTCAGCTCCTTCTAAAGACTTCTGTGTGGCTCTTGAAGAAAGCCTGGAGGAAGACACAGGTTCCTCATGGGAAGCTCCTCCATCACTTGGGCTTCCTGAACAGCCCTTCACCTCTAGCCTTTCCTCACACCATCCTCTTGGCTTGCAAATGCTCCTCTAGCTCATCTCCAAAGACCAATCTCTTTTGAGAATTTTCCCCAAAATATTTTCTGGCAAAAGAAATCTTCTGGCTCATTTGGTACTTGTTCTGTCCACTTTCACAAATAATTGTGTGAAAGCTCACAGAAAGTAGGCTATATCCCACCCTGGGACCTAACACAGCACCTTCCCCAACAGTGAGTGTGTGAACAAATGGAAACCGGAGAAAATTTATAGGATGCTTTGGAACCCCTGGAAATGTGCTTATTTTCTTTAACAATTTACCAAACAAATTTCTTCATTCTTCTTAACCAAGTCCATGAGGACCATTACAGAATCTATGAACCTCTTGAAATTGTATATAAATTTAAAGTATGTCCCCCGCCCCCTGCCAACTACACAGACCCTGGAGAATCTTTACAGCTCCTTTTAAGTCTTTAAGGTAACTGTAATATAAAACTCAATTTGAAAAAACTCACTGCTCTGAATATATTTTTGTATAAACAATAAGATATAAGAGCTTCCTGAAATGGTTAAACAGTGAAATGAGCCACCTAAGGCAGCCTCTATCCTCTTGATATTTACAAAAGAACAGCAATTCTCTGTTCTGATTGCTCCAGACAACAACCTGCCTGAGAGCCAGAATGAGCCACATGACTCAGAATATGAAAGCATTTAAACTAGAAGGTGATCAGAGATCATCTAGTCCAGTGGCTCTCAGACTGCAGAATACACAAAATCACATGGAGGGCATATCAGGACACTAACTGCTGGGTCCCTCTCCTACTGTTCGTTTATGCTTCTGTAGGTCTGAGATGGGGCCCAAGAACATATTCCTAAGCAATTCCAGGTGATGTTGATGCTGCTGGTCCACAGACCACACTTTGAGGACCACTACCCTAATATTATTTCCTCATGTTATAAATGAGTAGACTGAGACTTTCAGAAGGTAGATGTGGCCTACCCAAAACAACACAGCTGAGTCAGAGCCTGGGTTCTAACTGCACTCTGATCAGCAGGGTCCTCTTAGGTGGGTCCCATCTGAGTCTCTGAAACTTGTAGATGACTGCCACAGACACAAAAATGTCACAGCCGGTGACATTCAAACTACTTGGCAATACTAGTTTTACCTGATACCTGATATGAAGAGAAAGGAATCTCTCATTCTGCTCATCCCAAGCAGAGAGTTGAGAAAGAGGTTTTGTTTTGTTTTCTTTTGTTTTTTCCCTTCATCTAAATGATAAATCTCTTGTTGGCAGTTTTATTGTTGTGGCTAAAATGTTCTTTTGAAACAAAAACATTATGTCATCCTTCTGACAAGGCAATAAGAAGATTCTTTTCATGGGGCCATGTCCATAGTGTTCTAATAAAGACATATTTTTTTCATAAACATGTTGAATAAGTTTTTAAAAGTTATTTTGAAAGGTGTATATTTTCCAGCATTTTGGAATCTCTCTCCCAGCTAGCTCTATGTAGCAAGACCCTACATAAAAGCATGGTCAACAAGATTTGGCCTCAACCAAAGCCTTTCATACTCTTACCTTGCCCCATCCCAGACTACTCAGGGTCTAGCTTCAGTCTCCTATCTGTTCCTGACCTCCCCTCTCATGGCATCAGGCTCCCCCCAACGTGTGGGTTTTCACACATTGATCTTGCTTCTCAGATCTCTGACCTATATTCTGGACCTGTCTCATAACCTCCTTTCTGACTCAAAACATGAAAATTCATCACCCTGTAGTATCACTTGGCTTCAGGACCCTCCCTTAGGAAGGACCCCCATTCTCCTACTTCATCCTGCCTACAAGCCTTTCATGTCACATATCAGACTGACCGAACTGTGGCCAAAGTATTATAGAAAAAGTGAGCACAACACAGGTTATAGATGATATGTGTTTACTCAACATCACAATGCATTAAATTACTTAAAAGCATTTAAAAAGACTTCCTAGAATTTGTGTTTTTCTTTTACTTTTTTCAATATCATGGAAATAATTTTCTACTTTTTTAATGAAAGATCGCCATTATCAATTATACTTTAAACAACAGGTTTCATATTAAATATAAATATAAAATATAAAACCCCATAGCTATAATTTCTTCCTATAATAACCACTATAATTGGTTCTCTAGTATAGTGTAGTCAAAACTGAGGAAGGTTGTATAAACCCTGAAAATCCACTTGATTCTGGATGGGAAGGACGGAAGACCTGATGGACTCAAGCCATGTAAACTAGGAAGGAGATGAATCTCGCCTTGTTAACAGTTTTACTCCTAGATACCCTCAAGCTGGATGGGACTTCATTTTCTCACTCTGACCTTCACACCACCTAAGACCAATGGAACAGCAGCATTTTATCGCTGATACCACACCGGCATCATAAGCGTTTATTTGAGGCCCTTCTCTGTGCCAGGTCCTGCATGAGCATTCTTTCTGATTTTCCAACAGTTCTGCCAAAGGTTTAGTAACTTCCCAGGGCTTCACAACCTGGGAAACGAAAGAGCTGAGATTTGAAACTGGGTCTCAGATTATAGTCTAGCAGTTCTCAAAGTGAGGTCCAGGAACCCCTGAGGTTCCTCAAACCTCTTTCATGGGTCAGTAAGGTCAAAGAATTATCTGAAAAGGCGACTGAAATGTTACTCCTTTTTCCAACAATCTTTTGGTGTAAAGCTGGATTTTCTTTTTTTTAAAGATTTTATTTATTTATTTATTTGTCAGAGTGAGAGAGAGAGAGAGAGAGAGAGAGAGCACTAGTAGGGGAAGCAGCAGACAGAGGGAGAAGCAGGCTCCCCGCTGAGCAATGAGCCCAATGTGGGACTCAATCCCGGGACCCTGCGATCATGACCTGAGCTGAAGGCAGACACCCAACCGACTGAGCCATACGGCTGGATTCTCTTACTGTATTCCAACCAAAACAACATATGGCCACAAACTGAAAGCAGACACAGAGGAGAATCCAGCTGTCTTCTATTCAGTCAGACATTAAGGAGATTTGAAAAAAAAATGTAAAGCAATGTTACTCTTCTCACTAAACTGTTTTGTTTTGGAAAACGTGTTTTTTTTTTTTTAATAAAAAATGTGTCATTTATGTTAACATATAATGGGTTTACTAATATTATTTTTAAATGGATTAATACATATTTTAAAATATTACTGGTTTTGATTTCTAAAATGGTAAATACCCATAGGTATAGCTTACCTAAACAAAAGCTCTTTGTGGATCCTCAGCGCAAAGGACTATCAACCTCAACTGCTGTTCTTAGGTATTACAACTTTGATTCATTGTATCACCTCCATTCCAGAAGGAAAGTTCTCCTTGCTGGAGATAGGCAGGTGGAAAGGAACACCCCTGCTCTCAGAAAGCAGAACTCTTATTGTACCTATTATTTATACCACACATGTGGCACTTAGCTAAATGTATAAGTGAATATATGATTTTAGAAAAGACACTTGTGTTCAGTCTCCTCAGTTAAACTGAAAGTTTCTTGAGGACATCAATAGTACTAACTCCCTTGGAATCTAGCACAGATTGAGTCTTGAATAAAAATAGTGATTAAGGAAAAGTAAAGAAGAATTGGTATCGTGAAGGAGAAGTCTTATGTAGGTGAATAATACAATGTAGAGGGGGAAAAGCACATATAATGGAGAGACAGACTTAGTTCAAATCCAAACACAATGTTGATAATCTACTGGATTTCTCTGAGCCTCAGTTTCCTTATCTCAGAGTCCCTAATTCAGGGGTGTTAGGAGGAGTAAACATATCATATACGTACAACAACCATCATGCAGTAGGCATACAAGAAATATGACTCCAGATGGAACAATGACGATGACGGGTCAGTTCCAGCTCAAAGGCTGCACATCCAAAAATCCAGATGCTTGAGGGGACACTTTTCTCAAGTGAATTTCTCAACTCTCTGCCTCTCCTGGCTACTGATGTCATCATTAAGTTCACTCATTTTCCTGTATGCGTCACTTCAGTCTAGTATTTAGTCCTTTAGAGATACACATACATTCTGTTCTTGGAACTCATTGGCAATAGATATAAGTACTGGAAATACCCCCTCTATGAGAAAAAAAAATAAAGAAATTGAATACCACACTATAGTGATATTTTCAAAGTTGTAAAAAAAATTACATTATCAACAGTAGTACAACTCCACTTAGTGGCTGCTGAGTAGAAAATCTGCCTCTTCAAGTTGGAAGCAATATAAACATTTTCAAAAATGTGATTAGAGGATGTTATGAAAAGTATTAAGTAAAAATGTCTATCTAAAATTTAAGCCCCTGTTTAGCAAAACAAAAAGGCAAAAAACAAAAAAATTTTTAAAAATGCCATTTCAGGCAGTAACTCTAGGTTTATTAACTGTGAAGGCATCCCAAACCATTTCATTTAAGATTCTTGTTTTGTTACACCACCAGAAAATTGGCTCTAAACCCATCTACCATAGGCCGAGAAAATGTTTACAATCTAAAACTGTATTTACACACATATGTAATGTAATTTTGCCTTTTAAAAATAGGTTTAAAAGTAAGAACTTGTGGAAGATGAGAGTTACATGAAGCATCTGAGCCACAAAAGCATTTTATGAACTATCATTCTTTTGTTTTGCATTCTTTTCATAAAGGAATATATTCTTTTTAAAAGCAGTAATTTTTGCCCTTTCTTTAGATCCATCCTACTTTTTTAACCTAAAACTGACACTAGGTGGAGCCCCTTGTCCAAGATTTGGAGTGATTTTTGAAAAAGGAAAGGAAAAAAATTACCAATTGAAAGCTAAACCAAAAAGGCATTTTTATCCTTTCATTTCTTTTAAGGATTTTATTTATTTATTTGAGAGAGAGAGAGAGAGCAAGAGCACAAGCAGGGTGAGGGGCAGAGACAGAGAATCTCAAGCAAACTCTGTGCTGAGCACAGAGCCGGACACCGGGCTCGATCTGACAACCCTGAGATCATGACCTGAGCCAAATCAAGAGTCCACCGCTTACCCGACTGAGCTATCCAGGCACCCCTTATCCTTTCATTTTTAAAATGTATCCTCAAAATCTACAGTGCCACCAGAAAAGAATGTTTCTTTCTAATAATTAAAACCTTGACAATGGATAGGACCATTAACATTTGCTACAGAGAAGCACCAGTTAGTTGCAAACCTGCTGCTACACAGTCAACAGCCGTAAGTTTCTGAATTCAATGCAAATATTAAATTTTATTTGGAAAGGAGGTATGGAGGGAATGAGGAGTCAAATCCTTTCTGGATACCTGTAGAGATATTTTAACAAGGGTAATGTTCTCCTGTGTCTGAAGCAGACACGTTACTCAAATACTTCACGACATTCCAATTAGAGATACATTGTTATTAAAAGCAAGCAAAAGACTTAAAAACGCCAGACAAAACATCCAAAATACATTCCAACCTTGAAGTTTTCCATGAGGCAGAAATATAGGAAGCCCTAATCAGATATTTCAGGGTGCCTGCAGAGGGAGGGGTTTCTGAACTGAACAAACTGCATGTTTAATTATGGGTTCATAGGACTTGCAGTTAAAAATAGTCTCTAACTGTACTCTTGAGCCTCACAGTGGACTCCAGCTAGGGGAGATAAGCCTTGCGAGATAACCACCAAACTTAGTGATCACTCTTTGCTGCAGGATAAAAGCACCACTATCTGCCTACAACTATCTCCCTCCACCGTTGCTAGCTTGGCTCCTTCTGTGCTCTCAGGGCTGTCCTTCCAACCCAAAAATGCTTGAAATGCAAAGTTCAGATCAGCAGCAAGGAGAACCCTTGCCTAATTCCCAAATGCTGTGCTGACAGAGCCGACAGGGATCTGTCAGTTTCCTGGACAATAAATTTTGAGGACTCTTTTTTTTCCCTTTAGATTTATACAAAATCTTGGACCAGGCAAGACATAGTTCTGCTGACAGCTGAATTATGTAGCAGAGTAACCTTTGAACAAGTACAAATCATTGACCTCACATAAATTCTTCCCAGAAAGTCCAAGAAACTGGTTTAGTCAGGGTCAGGTAGGTATGAAGGCAATCCAGTTCTAACATAGTGGGATTTACACCTGTTTAACCAAAACAATTATGAAAAACAAATATTCTTTGATGTTTGCCTCATATTTTCCATAGGCAAGCTGATTTTTTTTCCCTTTGTGAGCTTTCATTAAACTCAAATTACTGTTCTGCTACCATAAATTATTTCTAGAAACAAAACTAGTAGGGGTAAAGAAGAGTAACACTTAGGAGTGGATAATCTTCTTTGATGACAGAGGTAATTTTTTCAAAAGAAAAGAAACTGAGCTTTGGGTCCTCAAGCCATTTGGCTAAAACAAAGACCAGGCAAACTGGGCAAACTATATTTAAAAGATACCCTTGGTGAATATCTTTAATATCTTTTCATATAAAATTAGTCATTAAACTTTATATATTTTCATACCAGTTTCTCAAGGTAAAGCAGTTTGTCCTTTGGCTATGATATAATGGAGTTTTCCAATTAGTTTTTCAAATGGGGGGTGGGGGTGGGGGTAGTGCAGTGGGAGCTGGCACCTGTCCTGTGGCATAGAAAATACACATTTACACATTTTCCCCTCAACACTGCACTTTCTCCATCCCTCCCGTCAGCCTTGTAGCCAGCATCGATAATATGGTAATAGAGTCTTCCAGAGTAAAGCTTATATTCAAATTGTTCTCTAACAGACAAAGGGGAGCCAGGTACCACCTATCTACTCCTGGCATGATGCAAGAGAGGTGATGTCAAATCTAGCGGGAAGGTTCAGTGCAGACCCACCAGATTTATAGTTCTCTGCCCTCCCCTCTTTATCTCCAGAGTAACAACCTCAGAAGAGTCAGATGAGGAGAATGGGTAAGTGAGGTTTTAAAAATTTTTTAAAATAGGACTTTAGGACTGACAGGAAAAATGGTTGATAAAAAAGCGATCAACCAAAATAGATTTTAGAATAACTTTGTCTAGCTAATAATCTCATTCTCTATATGCCAGGGAGAAAAGAACTTGATGAATCAATTGTTTTTCCTTTTGCTGACACTCAGTATTGGTCCTGAGAACAATTCCTTTCTAAGCAAAGTAATGTTTAACCACTTTCTTATCATCAACCCTGCCTCATAAGCATAATTGAGAACTTTGCTATTGTAATTCAGTATGTTTCATTTTTTTCCCTTTTTACTAAACCTATGAGAGAGAGAGGAAGACATAATGTCTTACTGATCAGCACTTGTCATCATCCTGGCAATTCTTTAGGTTCCTTTCTTGAATGCAAGTTTGAGTTGGTTTCACCCATTTTGAATGGTATCTATCTTCAGCTAGCCCCCATTGTTCTGTAAATATATAGCATTTAAAATTTGTATGTCCAAAAAAATTAAATTACATTAAAAAAAAAAAGATAAGGTAGAGACAACAAAGGAACTACATATATATAGAAGCCACTAAAAGGAAGGAGGAGCCCTCCTCAAGGGAGAGGAAAGTGAACAAAGTGCTTTCTTACAGATAGAGTGGAAATGAGCTGAGACACACCTCCAGGCTGCACAGAGCTGAGTCACACAGGGGACAAAGGCCCATAGTGGGCCTGGGGAAGTGATGACAAGATCGTGTCAGAAGGCAAGACCTATGGGAGACTATAGCCCAATCCTGGAATTGAAATAGAGCGCCATGTTTGGGGACGTTGTTCCCCAACAGGAACCAAACCTGAAAGGCACAAGGGTCATTTTATTTGGAGTCTGGGCATGAAATAGAGAAGGAACAGCCATGACTCTGATTTCAGTGGCCATAGTTGGGTTTGATAAGAGTGCTCCTCCCTCCATTACATAGAGGTCAGCGGTTGCAGGCCTATAAAAGTTAAATGAGATATTATTTCGGGCAGAAAAGTAAAAGCTAATATTTCCTGGAAGAGTCGGACTCAAGTCTCTGGAGGTTTCAAAGCTCAGCTCATATGCCATCTCATTCCAAAGTTGCCTTCGACTTTGTATTATGGTCAATTGCCTCCATGTCCTCATCCTACCAATGGTTTGAAATCTCCTTGATAGCTGACTTTTTAAAAAATTTTCTGGTCCCACACCAACTACCACAGGACTGTGTGCTTTTTGGGGAGTCAATAAACGTTTACAGAAAGAGTAGCCGGAGTTGAAATACTTGGAATAGTCACAAACAATGCATTTGCTGCTTTAAGGTCAGAAGGCTTAAAGTTTAAGGGGTCTTTAAAAATCCTATCTCCTTATTCAGAAAGAAATCCATTTTTTAAAATCAGTAGTCTTTTTGTTATTATTTTTTTTACAAACCAATCTTTTGAGTATGTTTACCCATAAGGTGAAATAATAGACTCACTAAAATCTAAATCTTGATCTGTATCTATGATGACAAGCTTTTGAGAAAATGAACCCAGGTCACAGCCATACCAATAAAATGACAACAACTAAAAAATTACTCTCAAATAACATAATTTATAATAAATAAATATGTGTGTGCGTTAATTTTACATGAAATATATAAAATAGGTGTTATTGGAAATTATGTATTATCCTGGGTTATTTACATCTCTGTGTCATAAATCCTATCTTTAAAAAATAAATAAATGGAACTAGGTGGCAGGGAAATCAATAGTAATTTTTAGTAGACAATTTAAAAATAATATGTATTAAAAATATAAAGTGGGGTTTCATATATTTTTATTTTGAAATAGTTTCAGATTTTTAGAAAATCTGCAAAGATGGTACAGGATTTCACAAGTAGACCAGATCAGTTTCCAATCTTAATACCACCTCTATTATTATACTACATCATTATAATTAATGAACCAATGATGATACATTGTTATTAACTACAGTCCAGAGAGAAATCCATTTTATTAAAACCATTTCTATTAATAGGGCAGATAGAAGTTATCCACTGTTTAATTTCCTTCTCTCATCCCCAATTCCCCTAATTCACAGGCATTCTGCTCTTCAGTTAATTTCACAAAAATAGTTATGGTTTCCTATTATTAGGACCTGATATTAGGATAAAAATTTTGTAATATGGTGGACACTATGGTGTACTGCCTAGATTCCCTTCCAGGGATGAAGAATTTATAATCCTCCAGCCTCTGGAAGTGCTGCCAGAGGGTCCTCTTTGGGGACTGTCTCTACTGAAGACAACTGCCTGGCCCATGTCACACCTTCTACCAGGAGCAGCCAAAATCCCAAATGTCCAGTCAGTGTGGAGGCAAAAATGCTAAGGCCCTCTTGCTCTAACTAGAAACAACCCGAAGGTCACCCCAACTCCAGATTTCCCAACAGGGTGGGCTGATGCCTTTGTGGGAAACACAACCAAGCCCAACTTCTCCCTCTGCCCAGTCTTGCTTTCTTGTGTGGTGTTGGTCCCAGGAGCACTTGTGAATAAACACACTGGCCAACCAATGTCCATTTCACAGTCTACTTCTCAAGAAATACAACCTGTGACAACCTACCAACTTTCAGCTGTTAGGCATAAAGAAATTATTAAGAGAATGAAGTCCCAGTTCTTTCTGATTTTAGAAAACATTAGGGGAGATATGAAGGTAAATCTATCACTCCCTGACAATATGCAAAGATATGAGGGAGGCACATACAGGGCGCTGTCTGAGTCCGAAGGGTTCTTACACCCAGTAGGGTAAGGGGAGAGGAAGTTATCAGGATAGCCCTCTTACACAGCTGTGGGTAAAAGAGAAGCAGGAGGTACTACATAAAAATGAGGTAAAGAGTTCGAGTCAGAAAGAAGATATGAGAAAAATCACGGATACCTGAGGGTTTCTGGGATGCTAAAGGCAGGCCACACCAGCTAACATAGCAGAAGTGACAAGGGTGGGGTCACAAGTGAAATAGCAAATGCAGGAGTAATTGGATCAGGGAAGAACTTGCCAATAATCCTAACTTCAGTTTTGACTTTCCCTTTTCAGACTGAGACACAAGACAGATGTCTTTTCCATGTAAGTTACACTTCCAGATTTTTCCAAATCCTCATCTCTACCAAAATTATTTGGGAAACTAAAGCAAAAAGCAGCATAGACATTTTGGGAGAATAAGCACAATACCGATAACACCTTCATGTCAATACATAAGTAACAACATTATCTATGATACACTAAATCAGTCATTTTATAAGAAAAATCTTCAATGCATAAAATGTTTCAAAATATTTTGCTTTATTTTGAAAACGTTTTTTCAGACCTCCATTACATGGGTAATATCAAAAAGGTAAATAAATATGGACCATTGAAGAATAAATGTTATTTATTGTTATTAAAACAAATGAACTGTACATATTTTAACTTTTTATTTATATGACTCATCCTATTGCAAGTTTTACATTTATCATCATTTTGCTGCTTATTTCATAATCACAAACTATTGTCATTATAGGTAAGAATATTCATAACATCATTACATATTATACAAATGTTGGAGCTTTCCTCATCTGTCCCTGCCTTCTTTCTTACCTAGAAATTACCCATGAGTAAAATTACATAGACAAAGTTAATAACTATAAAATCACAACCCACAAGTGCTACGAAACTCTTGATAAACAGAATTATTAGCTGTACACCAGGAACCATTAGGTGATGGGACTGATAAGCAAGGCTGATGATTTTACACAACCCCCAGGACCTAGTCAGTCAGGGCATCCTTCCTCTTTGCCCCCTCCCACCCACAAAAAATAATACAGAATAAAGGGCAAGTGAAAACAATATTGCCGTAGAGGTAAACTTGAATCTAGTCTATTTTACTTTTAAAAATATATACCTTTTGTGAATTTCTATACACCAATAATGAAGCAGCAGAAAAAGAAATCATGGAATCGATCCCATTTACAATTGCACCAAAAACCGTGAGATACCTAGGAATAAACCTAACCAAAAAGGTAAAAGATTTCTACTCTGAAAACTATAGAATGCTTATGAAAGAAATTGAAGATGACACAAAGAAATGGAAAAACATTCCATGCTCGTGGATTGGAAGAAAAAGTATTGTTAAAATGTCTATACTACCCAAAGCAATCTACACACTCAATGCAATCCCTATCAAAATAACACCAGCATTTTTCACAGAGCTAGAACAAACAATTCTAAAATTTGTATGGAACCAGAAAAGACCCTGAATAGCCAAAGTAATGAAATAGAAAACCAAAACTGGAGGCATCACAATTCCAGACTTCAAGCTGTATTACAAAGCTGTAATCATCAAGACAGGACAGTACTGGCACAAAAACAGACACATAGATCAATGGAACAGAACAGAAAACCCAGAAATGGACCCTCAACTCTATGGTCAACTAATCATCAACAAATCAGGAAAGAATATCCAATGGAAAAAAGACAGTCTCTTCAGCAAATGGTGTTGGGAAAATTGGACAGCCATATGCAGAAGAATGAAACTAGACCACTTTCTTACACCATACACAAAAATAAATTAAAAATGGATGAAAGACCTAAATGTGAGATAGGAAACCATCAAAACCCTAGGGGAGAACACAGGCAGCAACCTCCTTGACCTCGGCCGCAGCACCTTCTTACTAGATACGTCTCTGGAGGCAAGGGAAATGAAAGCAGAAATGAGCCATTGGGACTTCATCAAGATAAAAAGCTTCTGCAAAGCAAAGGGAACAATCAACAAGACTAAAAGGCAACCTAAGGAATGGGAGAAGGTATTTGCAAATGATATATCAGATAAAGAGCTGGTACACAAAATCTATAAAGAACTCATCAAACTCAACACCCAAAAAACAAAAAATCCAGTTAAGAAATGGGCAGAAGACATGGACAGACATTTCTCCAAAGAAGACATACACACGGCTAACAGACACATGAAAAAATGCTCAACATCACTCGGCATCAGGGAAATCCAAATCAAAACCACAATGAGACAACACCTCACACCAGTCAGAATGGCTAAAATTAACAAGTCAGGAAATGACAGATGTTGGCACAGATGTGGGAGAAAGGGGAACCCTCCTACACTGTTGGTGGGAATGCAAGATGGGGCAGCCACTCTGGAAAACAGTATGGAGGTTCCTCAAAAAGATGAAAATAGAACTACCCAATGACCCAGCAACTGCACTACTGGGTATTTACCCCAAAGATACAAATGTAGTGATCTGAAGGGGCACCTGCACCCCAATGTTTATAGCAGCAATGTCCACAATAGCCAAACTATGGAAAGAGCCCAGATGTCCATAGACTGATGAATGGATAAAGAAGATGTGGTGTATATATATACAATGGAATATTACTCAGCCGTCAAAAAGAATGAAATCATGCCATTGGCAACGACGTGGATGGAACTGGAGTGTATTATGCTGAGCAAAATAAGTCAGTTAGAGAAAGACATATACCATATGATTTTCACTGGAAATTAAGAAACAAAACAGATGAATGCAGGGGAGGGAAAGGAAAAATAAAATAAGATAAAAACAGAAAGGGAGGCAAATCATCAGAGACTCAACTGTAGGAAACAAACTGAGGGTTGCTGGAGGGGAGGTGGGTGTGGGGATGGGGTAACTGGGTGGGTAATGGGCACTAAGGAGGGTACTTGTCTTAATGAGCACTGGGTGTTACATGTAATCCAGGAATCACTGAATTCTACCCCTGAAACTAATACTACACTATATGTTAACTAACTTGAATTTAAAGAAAATCTTGAAAACATATATATACCTTTTAAACTTTAATACTTGATTTATGAGTCACACCTTACCTGTGTCACCCATACAAGTGATCAATACTCAGCAGGGTGTGGAAATCCTATGGAGAAGCTCTATGAGAAGCAATATGGAACCGCCGGAGTATTTCAAACAAGAAATTTATAGTTTGGATATGTCTCTCTGAAGCCAGATTGAGGATAGAATAAAGATGAAAAGGAGGGCTTAGCAAGCTGTTGCAAAACCCAAGTAAGATAGGATGGGGATCTGCACACCTTTAGCAACTGGAAATATCAGCATTCCAGCCAAACATTTCCATAGCTTGGCTCCATTAACTCCTGCATTGTCAATGGATACCCTGAAAGACACAAGCAAGGTGAACTAGCTGACCAAGATAACTTTTTGCTTTTCATGTCTCTCTGATTTTGAGAAGGCCTTATTACCCCGACTAATAAAGCAGAAAATTAGCTATTAGAGACGTACTCATGATTGGATTAGGGTGTTCAATAACACTCAAAAACAAGAGTTGGAAATCCAAATGGAATTTGCAGGTACAAGGTTTATGTGAATTTGGAAAAGTATTAGCCTCCGATTTTCCTCCAAAACTACTCTTAGTTCTATTAAAATACGATTATCCTGTCAGATGCAAAAGTATCAACTTCTCTAGAAAAAGAAATCACTTTCACAGGGCAAATCACCATACTAAGATGTCTTTTACTATAATCACTCTTGCCCCCCGGGGCCCTGCCACCACAGGATTGTCACTTTTGACTCAGGAAAGAGCTTTATATAACTGCCAGATAAAAGACACATTTAGTTGTACATGACAAATTATTGTCTGAGATGCATCAAAATTCCATCTTCGGGGGCACAGAAGAGTCAAGAAGTATATTAAACTGGTTAAAAGACAACGTGTCTAGTGAAAACATTTTATGAATTAATGACCCCGGTGGTTTTTGGCAGGTTAAGTTGTCCCTCGGTTTGCTCAACCCATAAAATTAGGTGATAGAATGTCCCTGTATCATAAGGTTGTAATGGGACTCAATGTGAAGTCATTAGCCCAGTGCCCGGGGAGAAGAAGTCAGAATGTGTCGCTCAGTGTGAAGGTGGTGATGATGTGTGATCGAGCACGTATCATCCAAGCACGGGAAGTGAACTGTGTCAGTGTGCAAATCTACCAGCTGTTTTGTGTGTGTTTTGTTTTTGTTTTTGTTTTGTTTTGTTTTTAGAGAATGGTCCCTAATTGACCAAACCAGTAACCCTTTAGACTGCAAAGCCAGCCTATCTCCCTCCCTATAAGTGGAACAAAAACAAATAAAAAACCCTCGAATGACCCCCCAAGTCAAAAGAGTCTGGTGGGGAGAACATGCATGTACTGCTACAGAGTCAGTTGAAAAGTAATAGGAAAACAGCCTTGCTTGTACTTTGCTACTTTTAGGATCAGAGATTTATGAAGATTTTCTGAGCCTCTCACAAATAAAGCATTATCTTCAGAAGGCTTTCAAGGTCCCAGACAAAAGAATTCACAAGATTTAGATCATGACCAATTTAAAATAAGGAGGTTTTGGCTACTGATCATTCATTACTGGAAAAGAAAATGAGATTTGAAGGATGATTGTCTAGCTGGTTATTGTTTCTGAGAAGGAGAGAGATGAAAAGACCTGGAAAGATACAAAGAGGAAAACATATAATGTGAATCCTGGAAGGAGATATTTTTAAAAAGATTTATTTATTTATTTGAGAGAGAGTGAGTGAGTGCAGGGAGGGGCAGAGGAAGAGAATCTCAAGCAGACTCCCCGCTGAGCGCAAACCCACTCAGGGCTCAATCTCATGACCCTGAGATCATGACCTGAGTCAAAACCAAGAGTCAGACGTTTAACTGACTGAGCCACACAGGCTCCCCTGGAAAGAGATTTTAATATGGAGCAAAGAATCATAACATAACCCAATAGGCAAACAGCTGATTAGGTGGTAATTGTGTCAAATCAACTACTCACAGCTCACAGATTAAACTCAAATGACACATATTCCTAAGGATATTTATGGGCAACTAAATCATCTAAGATAAAGATTCACAAATTACTTACACCAGAATAGAAAATCTTACAAACCTGGATGCCAAATTTCATGCTAACACTCAATATAATTTTAGAAATTTCAGAAATAACAGATTGCAACAACAAATGTGTTTGCTCCCAGCAAGTGAAATCCTGCTACTTCAATTGGCTAAGACAATGACATGGCAGTTTGAAATTTGCTTAGTGGGAGACTCAATATAAAAGTGGAATTGATAATAACCAAGACAATGATTTTCCTATGCAGGTATACCTCAACTGATTTCTTTTTTCCAGAAATCAGCCATGCTAAGTACTTTAAGAAAGGTGTAGAAGCTATTGGACCAGCCACTTCTATAATATCATGCTAATCAAAGACTTTTCTCGGAATCCTGCTTCCTACATGCTTGAGAAGTAGGAAAAAAAAAATTATTTAAGAATCTATTATTTGTATTTAAAATCTGCCTGCTTTTTCGTCTCCATTCCATAGCAAGAAATCCACCAGTGGACTTAAACCCTCTCTCCCAGCCCTGGTCCTACATGCAGAAAAGCTGAGTGCCTGTTACATTCTTATCACTCAGTTTTGGAACAACGAAGATGAAGTTTGATATTTAACAGTTTTGCTACCTTGACTTTGTCCATCTACTAAGGACCAACTCAAGTGGGAAGTTTTCACGTCAAGATTCATCAATCATTTAATGTAAATACATCAACAGTGAACAATTTCCACTGTGTTGTTTTCCAATGCATTTACATTAGAAACAATGCCAGCACCGCAAAAATAAATACACTTCTATCTGCCATAACTGGTACCAATGAATATTTGAGGTGTGTGATTTATAGAGACAACTGGACAAGAGCCTTAGAAAATTCCATGTCAAACTACGTGTGATCTTTTTGAATTGCTTTGTTATAAAGAACTATTATTCAAGATTATATTAATCCCGCAAAAAAAGAATTCCAACACAAAAGTTTAAATATCAACTTTTGTCACTGAATATGATTGATCCTTGTTTCATTTGAATTTGGGTGCTCCTAATAATACACATCAGGATATCTCCCCTTTAATGCAGAAAGATTAACTCTAACTGCAGGCACATGGGGGTACACACACATGGGCACTGGGAAGCTGAAGGTATTTTCCCATCAAACAATTTCATTTGGCAGTTTTCTTCTTCTACAAACAGAGAAACCAACAACTTAAACATTAATTTCAGGACTCACCCACATAATCAATGTCCCATGGCGCCGAGATAACATTTTTCCAGATGATGGCCAGATCCACATTCCATGTTCCAAGAGGCAGTGAGACAGGAAGGGTGGGCAGAAAAAAGAAGAAAAATTGTTTAGGAATAATTCAAAAACTGCTGGTAACTTACCCCCATACTAAGCATGATAATTAGAGTTCCCTCCTTTCCTGAAACTGCCCCACTGCCAAGATGCTGTGGATTAAGGAGAAAGTTGCTGCAGAAAAACAAGGTAGATAATTGATGAGAGCCAAAGGGATCTCTCATTAACATTTTCATTTAGCAGTTGCAAATAAGAGAAAACACATGCAAGCCACTTTTGAATATGTAATAGATGTTTCCAGAAAGAGACTATGAAAGAGTTGTATGAACATATAGGGACATAAAAATAATTAAAGCAAGTCTGAACTAGAATGGGGAGGGGGGCGGGGAGGACTGCTACAAGGTAAAGACTTAGCTGACTCAAAATTATAATCAGAAACCCGGTAAAATTATTTACACATCCCAACAAGCATTTGACTAAAATCATTCTGATTATACATTTTCAAAGAATATCAATTATAACCCATTTTAGACGTGCTACAGGTCAGAGCCATAGACCAGAATTTGAATTCTTCAGAGAAAGGGCCAAGGAAATAAGTTCTTCCTTTCTTTTTATAAAGACACAGAAAAAAATTTTTACATGGCATAAAAATTCTAGCATACATTGTTTTTCAATCCTATAAGCCATGATAGTTGCTTTATTAGGGAAGAAATTTTACAGTATAAAATCACATAAAACATCGTTTCAAGTAGATGGAACTCCCCAAACTGAGCCTTCATTGAAAACAGCTCATCTGTCACAGGCTTTCCACATGAGCAGTCACCTTGGAAAACCAGGCTGTGCCAAGGTCATGCTGGAGGAATTCTGTGATCCTTGGGTATTCTGGGGCCTCCTGGGCCGCTGCCTTACACTACTAATCCATTCCATCAAAAGCTACTGTTAACTCAAAAGAATTGAAAGCAAGATCTCAAAGAGTTATTTGTACAACCGTGTTCATAGCAGTATTGTATACAACAGCCAAGAAGTGGAAGCAACCCAAAAGTACGCTGATGCATAAATGGATAAACAGAATGGGATATTTCCATGTAGTGGAATACTATTCAGCCTTTAAAAAGAATGAAATTCTGACATGTGCCACAACATGGATGAATCTTGAGGGCATCATGCTAAATAAAATAGACCAGACAGAAGACGACAAATACTGTATGATTACACTTATATGAAGTACTTAGAGTAGGGAAGTTCATAGAGACAGAAAGTAGAACGGTAGTTGCCAGGCATTGGGGGTGATGGAGAAATTGGGGGCTGTTGTTCGGTGAGAAAATGAAAAGAGTTCTGGGGGTTGGTTGCACCACAACGTGAATGTGTGCAACACTACTGAACTCACACTTAAAAATGGTTAAGACGGCACATTTTAGGTGATGTGCATTTTACTACAATTCAAAACAAAAAAGCTAGTGTCAGAATGGTTCTTTGGAACCACTTGGCCACCCTGTGTAGACCTAATCTTCAAAGGAAAGAATGAATATAAGGATATAAGTCAACTCTCCATGTCAAGTGTTAAAAAGATTGCAGTTTGTAGTAGAACAAAAGCAGCCTAGCTTGCTGAAGAAATGTTTCCTGAAGAAATTGGGTCTTCCTCTCAGCAGATGGTAGGATGAGCGTAGTTACTTAAAGGTCACTGGTTTTCTCAGGGTTATCATAGAAATCATGGCAGATAGGCCTGCAAAGACCAGAGATGAGCCAGCCAGTCAGCACTCAGTCCACAGCCCCCTTCCTTAGCATCCAAGTCCAGGACACCTTGAAAAGAGTCCATACAAGGTCTTCCTAATGTTCTTTGGATATTTTAAAAGTTTAGTAACTTGGCTTGTGGATAGCATTTGTTTAATCTGCTCTCACTGGTCCTGGTAATGAATGGTGAATTTTCTTCTCATCGTAGACATGCACACTTTAATAGTACTGACCAAAGGATCTAGTTGATCCTCTCGCATACATTAACTATTTTTGTTTGCTGAAGAATCAGAAAAGAGAATACACTGGTATCTGTGAGTCACTACAATTGAAGTAAGCTTAAATATCTGCTTTGGATCACTTTCTATCCGTGATTTCTGTGTACATGGGTAGACCTCGCAATGAGGAAAGACAACTTGCACAGGGAAGGCCTTAGGGAATCAAGGAGTGGGTTTGGTCGTCCTTGAAGGAACTGGATGACGTTAAGAAAGCCACTAAACATCTCTTTCCTTGGGTGGAAAAGGAGATTAACAGTTGTATTGGTTTCCTCACAGAGTTATGATAGAGATCAAACAAAATGATGCCTGAAAAAGACCTTTAGGAAATACAAAGCTATGTAAATTTGGGGGGGGTGCCTTTGGGATGTCCCTAATTGTTGTCTGCCTCTTGGGCAGGAATGCTCAGTTCCTTCCCAGAAGATGGGGAATATCCAAATAAGGTAGGATATGCTTTAGCCTCAACTCAATTCTTTAACCTTATTTTCTGTTATATGGCACTTATCTCCAACCAAATGAAGACCCAAGAGTTTGGAGTTGTGGTTCTTAAAGTGTAGTCCAGGGTCCCCGGGAGGCCTCTAAGACTCTTACAGGAGGCTGATGAGGTTAAAATCTTTTACCTAGTCATACCAAGACATTATTGGCCTTTTCACTCTCATTCTCTCAGGAGTGAACAGTGGAAGTTTCCAGAAGCTACATGATGTATATCACACCCTCAGTTTCTTATATAGAAGTAGACTTAAGAATCCACTCTCTTGTCTTAAGCCAGACATCAAATAGGTTTGCAGTGGCACTCTACCCTAAATTTTTTTTTCATTTTTTTAAAAAATTTATTTATTTTAGAGAGAGAGTGCCCATGTGTGCACACATGCGTACGAGGAGAGGGAGGGGCAGAGGGAGAGGGAGAGGGAGAGAGAGAATCTCAAGCGGACTCCCTGCTGAGCATGGAGCCCTACATGGGGCTCAGTCTCACAACCCATTAGATCATGACCTGAGCCGAAACCAATAGTCAGACGCTTAACTGACTGAGCCACCCAGGCGCCCCTACCTTAAGTTACTTTTGCTTTGGAAAATATAGTTAACTTTCATAAAAATATTTATGTTAACATGGAATGGACTAATTTTATTGTTCTTTTTAAGGGCATTAAAGTAAGTATTTAAAAGTGTCTCAGTTGTTATTTCTAATGTAATACATGTCAATAGGTATAACATGCATAAATACAAGTTCTTTGCATTCTTCAGTCATTTTAAAGAATGTACGTAAGTCCTGAGATGGAACTGTTTGAGCATCTCTGTGTCCAGAGCAGACAGCAGGAGGGCAAATGATATGAGGCAGGCTGCAGAAGGATGGAGAAGTAGACCAAGGAGCAAGGAACAGACCCTAGTGGCCATGTGCAGGATTCTGGTCTTTATGTCAGAACAATGTCAGGCTATTCCATACATACTGGAGGCTGCAGTTGACGTCCCTTTCTCTGTATGGGATAGTTGTATGGAATTACTCATTGTTTAAATTACTTTGCCACCCTATGATGATTCACTGTAAAAAATGAATTTATAAAGCTCCAGCAGAAAGCTTCATCACCCTGTAACGAATCTCCAGGTTGTTTTCTGAAAGAATAACTGTTTCTCCTACATGGTCAGATGCAGTGTCTGTGCTGTGCTTATCATTTAAAACCAACTTTATGGTTCATCTGGAAGTGGGAAATGTTAATAGACCAGCTTACTTTTATCTCCCAGTATCGGCAGGTAACCTACATTCCAGTGGAGCGAGAATCAGGGACAGAGCTTGCATTCTGGGGATGCTGCGTGGGGCCGGGGTAGGCAGCCCTTTCTAACATGGTGAGGCCCTCCCGTGCTGCTTGCAACCCTCTCTGCTCTGCCTCGTGGGCTGTTTTGTCCCTTCCCCCTCAGAAGTTGTTGCAAACTTTATCCATTGTCAAGTGCCTTCTGCATTCCGTTCACTCTTAGGAAACAACCTCACAACTCTCTTCACTGAGAAGCTACAGGCAGGATGCTATGGAGTTAATACCCATGCACAATGACTATAAAATTTATGAGTTGTAACTTTAGTGTCGGGAAGATAAAAATAATTATCTTAATATGCAGTTTCCAGAAATAAATAGCAACGGAAAGCGTGATTATGATTTACAATAACAAGAAAATAATTGTAGATTAGTAAAATCAGTGAGAAAAGACAGATCTGAGCCATGTCAAGGTAAGAGGGACCATGGAATGTAGCCAGGGGACAAGGCTCGTTACAGCAAAACATTTTATCAAAGTACATTCTCCAGGGACCTCTGTTAGAACAGCATGACTGAAGGGGCAGCCTGTACCTTAAAGGAAGCAACTGATAAGGTGTTAGAACTTCCATCAAGACTGGGACAGGAAATCATCGAGACGGGGGGCGAATCTTTAAAAACGTTAGCCATCTGAGCAAAAAATGCATGGGATTAAACTTTGCAGTGTATCTAATTGCAAACAAATTTTTAAAGATGCTTCTTTTTTTAATTTCCTTTGTTTCTCTCTCTTTTTTTCCCCTTTTTTTCTTTTTTTGGGGGGGAGGCTTGTGAAGAAGGAGGGAAACTATGATTTCACAGAGATAGTCTGTGTTTTTTGAATCAACTTGGTTTTTGGGTGAGTCATTCCCCCTGTGTAAGCCTTGATTTTGCTTCTCTTCACGTTACATTCTGCAGAGGTGTGGCGAAAGCCAGAAATAAAGACACTACCAGCCCTTGCAGCAGAACACTTGGCACACATGTAGGTGCTCAGTAAATGGCCGTTCTTTTTCCTCCTATCTTCCCTTTTTTTTTCTTCCTATCTCAGCTGGCATCCAAGGTAACTATGATGTATATGTATACACAAAGATATTTTCTAACAGACAGAAAAACAGAAAGGGAGCAAATGTATATATTGGGAAGATGGATGCCTGTAGTTAATGAATGTATTAAAAATAGAATCCTGTATCCATTGACGTCTGACACTGGATGTGGTAACTGGATAGGTGTAGATTCTATAGACTTCTTTAATGTTAATGTTTGTCTAGAATCTTTCTGAGATTTCATACACCTTTCTCTTCTTTTTTTTAAAGATTTTATTTATTTATTTGACAGAGACAGAAAGCACAGGCAGGGGGAGGGGGAGCAGCAGAGGCAGAGGGAGAAGCAGGTTCTCCGCGGAGCAGGGAGCCGGATGTGGCGCTCCATCCCAGGACCCCGGAAATCATGACCTGAGCCGAAGGCAAATAGATGCTTAACCAACTGAGCCACCCAGACACCCCATACACCCCCCTCTTCTGATGACTTTTCCTTATTCTCTTTTTGCCAAAAGACAACCTCTTTTCTGTGCTATGGAATCCTTCCCTCCATGGGTCAAATCCCCTTCTGCCTGGGATGTCCTGGTTCTGCGCCCTCTGGTTCTCCCCCAGGATCTCAACCCTTCCTTCGAGAGGTCTTCCTGGTTTTCTTTACCTGGGTTTCCTGCCTTCTTCACACCACCCTCTCCTACCCCCTGTTCTACCTGTGGCTTCTTTTTTCATTCCAGGCATGGGTAATCTCATAGGTTCTTGAGGAGGGTGATAGGCATCCTGATCACCTGGTTGCCTTGCATAGAAATACTGTGACATAGCCCCTTCCTCACCACATCCTCTTGTAACATCAGCTTTTATACCCATAATTCCCACACAGCCCACCCATGTGGCTCGGACCCAAGCCCGCCATGTATGTGTGTACCTCTCCCTCCCTCTCTCCCTTATCACTTTCCACCTCTCAACATTTGTCTGACCCCTGAAGCCTTACTATTCCTTCATGTCCAGGGTAAACACCACCTCCCCTGTGAAGCCTTCCCAGTCTCCCTGTCACAATTAACTGCTCCTCTTCAGTGTTTCCGCATAACTGGGGTGGCCACTTACAAAATGTGCATAAAATGTTTTATTATGCAATCATTTCATACATAGTGTCAGCTCTGAAGCACAATAATAAAATGTATATCTGTGAACCCATCACCTATCTTAATAACAAGAATACTACCAATATCATTGCATCTACTTATTCGGTCCTCCTGCCTCCCCCCTAGGTTTTCCTAAAGAATGCTGTTAAGTTTTGCATGGTTTCAAGCCTTATAAAAGTGGTATTATATCATTCAATCTCCTGTAACTTTTTTTTTTTATCAGCTGTGTTAAAGATTCATCCAGGTGGTTGGCTGGAACCTGAAGTTCGTTCATTTTTGTGGCTGCATAATATCTTATTTTGTGAATATGCCATCATTTATTTATCCACTCTTTTGCCCATAGACATTTGTGTTGTTTTTCAATCTCTTGCTATCAGGGATATTTTTGAAACATTTCACGGTGCATATGTGTGACAATTTTTCCATGGTTTATTGAGATATTTAATGTCATATCAATTTAATATTAAATTAAATTAATACCATATTTAATGATAAGCAGAAGTTCTATGTTGGACAGTGTGCATATCTTTATAAGATAATGCATAATTATTTTTCAATACTGTTGTATCAGTTTACCCACTTTCCCCATGTATAAGATTTGACATTTTCATAAAATTCTCTTTTGAAACTCATCATTATCACACTTTGTACCATGTTTATTGGTATTTAAATACTCATCTCCCGATGATAAGATGATAAACATATTTGATTCACCTGTTTATTCCCATGGCCTACATCAGTTATTTAAAAATGCTTATAAAAATGATAAATGAATACCAAACTGAAATAAATACAACAACTTCTATTTGATTTGAGTTATAAGATTTTCTGCCTTTTAATGCAAATAGCATGGAAGGATTACAGTGTTATCACTCCTTTGTGCAAAAATTATTAATTCAATGGGATTGCTTTCCTATTAGATCAGCAGAATGAAGAAAATGATAGTTTTGTTTGAGAAAGAGAGAAGGTAATAAATTTGAGGCAAGGAGAGAAGAAAGCCTGACTATAAGCATAAAAGTGTGACTCAGGATGTGGGCACTGGAAGATAAATAAGAGATTTAGGAAGGGGATCACAAACCACTTGATACTTGTCCAAAGATTTTCACCTTAGGCTCTCTGTGGGGCTTCCTGCTCCAAAGTCTCACAACTGATGCTAGTAGTTCCAAAAAAAAATTTTTTTTTATCATATAGGTTGAATATAGTTGTCTGGGCTAGTCTGGAATCTAGCCATAATTTTTAACATTTTCTCTCAGGGTAAAGAACTCAAAATTCTCAACAACTACTGACGAATACACTCTTGGAAAAATGACTCATCTGTAAAATGGGGAATACCTATGTTCAGAAAGTAGGTCTCTGCCTTTTATCACTCCAATCTTTTCACCCCTAGGGCTGAAAAGCCAGAGGCTAAAGAAAAGAAGCATTTCCATGCTCTTAAAAACAAAATGCACAACATCCATTAAACTACTCTTTGATCATTGCTTGTCGTCCGCTTTGAAAAACAACTCAGAAAAGGGGTGCCCAAACCTCCCAAAGTCTGAGAAAGGCAGGCATTCCTTATGGGGGGAGATGTAAGAAGTTTAAAAGAAGACCACTGGCTCAAAAAAGAGGAAGAGTACGTCAGCAACATTGCTCAACCTGTGTCTAAAGGGCACAAGACACTCCTGCAACCCCCCACGTGAATACAGTTGAAAATAAAAGGCTTCAAAACATTCAGAGGTCATTGACCTGGTCCTGCCCGCACCTCTGATGCTGGCTTTCACATCACGTGATTCTTTAGTAGGTCAATGCCTAAAAACAAATTCCTGAATTCAGCGTGTCTCTTTGCGAATAGAGAAGAGTCAACAAAAAGTGGGTAAGAACTACACCATAAATCTCAAGCAAGCAACCCCACATGGACAAATTCAGCTTGTCTCTACAACAACAAAACCATCCAACCATCAAAAAGAGAATGCATCTGGTACAGAACTCAGTGTTTTCAGCCCAGGTAGAAGGCATATGCCCACAGCACTCTGTTTGGTGTTTAAAGGGATAACCAATGCTTGCTGAAGTTACAGGGAGAAGTTTAATAGAGACAGAAGTCTTTAAAATATTACTCTGATTAACTCTGACACTTAAACTGTTTTCAAAAATCCACAAACAGATGTGTTTTAATTTCCATCCTAGTTCACAACGCTAAGCCACTAAACACCTACTATGTCACAAAATCTGGCTCTTGGCTATTAAGAGAGTTTGGGGTTTTCTGGGGCGGGGAGGGGTGCTAGGATGATGTTCAGGGGCAATGGGTAGAAAAAGAGGAAGAGCACATTTATCTGACTCTGATTAATTTTCTGTGAACACAACACAACCTGCCCTCTCGAGCCCATGGTACTCGGCATTCACTTTCATCCACATCCGGCACAGTGAAGTGTAACGTGAGGAAATGATGCTTTTCCCTTTTTCATTTTTAAATTCTCAACTCTTTTCCTCAATCTTGCTGAAATTATACTTTTGGTCAAAGCGATAATTTTAGGGGTCAATCACTTTTTTTCAAGTCAACTCATTTCCAAGTAGTAAGTTACTTGCATTTCCATGGAGAGCTACTGGTCATTCAGCCCAGCTGTTCTTTGTAGGATCATGTAAGCAGCTCACAGTGAAAGCCATTCGCTACATTCCAGCCCTGCCTGGTGGACTTCTATCTTCCACTAGGCAAACAGCTAGTCAGATATGACCGACACTCCCTCTCCCTATGCCAAATGGAGGCCAGGAGGAAGCATTATGAAAGATGGGCTATACGTTAGCCCATATTTATGTTATCAGTAGATTTTTTTTTATCTTTTTTTTTTTTTATCAGTAGATTTTAATGGAAACTACACAGAGAAAGCATCTTGTTAGGTTTTGTAAAGATGACTCAGAATAACTTTATTTTTTAAAAAATTTTATTTATTTATTATGTATTTATGTATGTATGTATGTATGTATTTAAAAACCACCTGCCCTTCCCCTCCTGTGCCTGGAGTTGACCCCCAGCCCCTGGAGCGTTTCCCCTCAAGAGGCTCTACCTCTTCTGCACGTGCTCTGTCTGCTAATAGCCAGCAATCTGAAAAATGCTGTCAAGCAAACAGCAGAGGAGAAAAAACCAGAAGGAGGGTTTGATCCTGTGGCTGATTCCTTGGCCACTGCTGCTCCCCACAGCCCTCTCGAGTACCCAAATTACAGGCCCTGCACCCTTCAGCCCACCTTGCACTCTTTGGCCTCCTGTTCCCAACCCTGGGATTTTTCTGACACAGTGGGACAAAGACCTACCCAGAATATCTTTAAAATCACCCAAATTGGTGAGGAGAGGTAAAGAAGAGGAAAAGAGGAAAATAAAATGGAATTCTAGGTAATGTGGTCAAACAGGGAAAAACAGGTTAACTGTCATCAGGCTAATATTATCAATTATCTAGAGAATTAAAATTATATTACTTGTGCTAATAATAATGAACCATTCTCGTTAAAGAATTCTTTAGGATGTTTATACAGCAAAGCGCTCTTTTCATTTCCTTGTGTCAAATTGTGTTTCAATAACACTGACCTGTAAGAACTATCATGGTGCTTATGCAGGTTTATCAGGTTTGTGTTATCAGGTTTAAAAAACAAAAGGTTTTTAATCTATCCTGATGCTTTAGGATTGTAGATTTGAAAACTGAAGCAGCTGTAACTCCATCATAAAGATGAGTAAACTGTCATCCAGGGAAATTAAGCGACGATGAACCTACAATCTGGAAAATTATACCAGTGCTTATTTTTCCTGAAACACATTTGGTTATCCCCTAACTGTATTCTAGGGAGAGCAAAGCTACACTGAAGACAAAATAGGACACCACAGGGTGGCTCAGTCAGTTGAGCGTTCAACTGTTGATTTTGGCTCAGGTCCTGATCTCAGGGTCATGAGATTGAGCGCCACATTGAGCCCTGCGCATAGGGCTCTGCACTGAGCTTGGAGCCTGCTTAAGATTCTCTCTCTCTCTCGCCCTCTGCCCCTCCCCAACGTGTGCATGCTCTCTCTCTCTAAATAAAAAATAATAATAATAAATGATTAGTTAAAGAAAATGAGACAAAATAAAACATGAAGTAACCTGAAACATAAGAGTATAATCATATGTGAGGCGCCTGGGTGTCTCAGTCAGTCAAACATCTGCCTTCGGCTCAGGTCGTGATCTCGGGCTCCTGGGATCGAGCCTCCCATCTGGCTCCCTGCTCACTGGGGAGTCTGAGTCTCCCTCTCCCTCTCTACCTCCCCCACCCCTGCTCATGCTCTCTTTCTATCTCAAATAAATAAATAAAATCTTAAAAAAAAAAGAGTATATTCATATGTTAAAAGTACAGGACATAAAACAAAAAACAAAACAAGACATCATGATACTTTTTCACTCAGAAGGTCTGACCACTGGGTTACACATACGGCATTGCTCACTGTTGCATTACCTAATTCATTTTCGTCTTTAATATGTTTTTCAAATAGCTAAGAATAGCACAAACTACTCATCCTTTATAAATACAATGCAGATGATGTTGTAACATGATAATATTCCCTGGGATTCATAAATTTGGTGACAGAAAAGTATCTAAGTCATCCAACCTTTTAAAAAATAGGATCTTTTGTTTTTCCAGTATCTAACCATAAGAGGAAAAGTGAAGTCTCCTGAGAAAGGACCCAGGTCGAGGGAGGAAAGAATCAAGGTACAAACCTTGGTCTAAGATCAGTGTGGTTGCACTGGTAGATGAAAAGCCTCCCAGCTGCCCATCTAACTTCCCGTCCTCTTGTGCCATTAAACTTTGTCCACTCGCAGCCATGGTAATCTTCCTATGTCTAACCTCCTCATATCCCTCTTCTGCATAAAATCCCTCCTTGCTTCCCCAATGCCTATCTGATAAATTCCAAAATTTCATATGCTTACAAGTTGGGTATACTTGTGCAAGCACTTACCAGGCACCCAGCATTTTATATGAAAACACAGAAGCGGTAACAGACTTGGAGTATGATACAGAGTATGTCTTGTGCCATCCTCCATCCAAGCACCCGGATGCTTGTGTCTGAGTCCCGGGTGAAAGAGCTACTTGTCTGCAATCACAAAATCCACTAAGTGGCATCATTGTGTGGTGGTGTCCCTAAGGCGAGAGGTGAATCCTGGACCTCATGGGGCCAAAGGGTAACAGTGCCTTGAGCAGTGACCCACAACCTGCACCCAGTCCAGACTTGAGGAAGGCCAAGGCACACATCACTCACTGGCAGTCCTGGTGACTCCATATTAGGTTCGGGCCACAGCGAGTTTAGCAGCATCCATTGGTGCCTTTGGGATCTTTGATGTTCAATGTCAGTATGGTGGCCGGAATAAGAGCAAGTAAAAAGGGTGCCTGGGTGGCTCAGTCGGGTAAGTGGCTGCCTTCGGCTCAGGTCATGATCACGGGATCTTAGGATCCAGCCCTGCATTGGGCTCCCTGCTCAGCAGGGAGTCTATTTCTCCCTCTCCCTCTGTACCTCACCTCATGCTCTCTCTCTCTCTCAAATAAATAAAATCTTTAAAAAAAAAAAAAAAAGCAAGTAAAAATAGTAGGGTTCAGGCTGCAGAGAGAAGGCTTGGTTTTGCAAGCAGGGGATTCCCCAGGGTTTCTAAAGGCCGGTCAGGAGAAATCTGACTATGTTTAGAATTACCACTGATACAGGCGGTAACAAAGTCAAAGAAATACAGTTGTGCTACAGTTATTAAGCTGTTTGGCCTTGGAAACATGGGTTACTCTTGTATCCACTATAAATTAAAGTGCTCTTAAAAAAAAATCAGATCAGCTCTGTCCATTTGAAAAAAATGAAGTACAGTAGTTTTACCTAATTATCTTGGTAATTAAATGAGCAATGTAGATCACTTCAAGATCAAGGGGCCTAAATGAATTTGCCACAGATTATTTTAGTGTAGACAGAGATAAATGTCCCTGATACTCACTATTTTTCCAACATGAATGATGCAGCTACACAAGGGTAGCTTAACAACATAATAATTTCTATTTGATTTTGAAATGCAGAAACATTTTGCAGTAGGATTATCAGGTTTATCTTCCTAATTGCATGTTGCTTTGGTTGCTATCAAAAAAAACCCCAAAAAACAAAAAACAAAAACTGAAAACCCAACAACTTGAAAAGTGGCAAAGAGAAAATTGCATTTAAATATCCTCAGGGTTAAGGTTTATTTTTTTAAATGATTAAAAAATAAGTAAACATAGTCAGGACCAAAAGCTTGAGACATAAATATTGACTGTAAAAGTCAACTGGTTAAATATAAATTTTCACACTGAATTAAGTGTTAAGAAATATGCATCATATGATACAAAGGGATGGGTGTATTTGTTTGAGCACTTACTATGTGCCAGACATTCTGTAAATATTATTTCCACTTTTTATAACAACGCTGCTGGGAAGTATTACTAAACTCGTTTTGCAGAAGAAGCAGCTAAGGCTCAGAAAACTTAGGTGATTTGTCCCCAGACTCTCAGCGAGAACCCACTGGCAGTTGGATGATTGTGGCAGTGTGACTGCCTCCTACTTGCTCCCAAATCCTTATCTCAGGGTCTGTTTCCAAGAGAATCCAGACTAAAATAACACAGACACCGATGTGTGTGTACGGGTGGGGAACAGAAGCTTAGCTCAGAGGAACGCAAAGGTAGGTGAAGGCAGGGAGAACACTCTCCCAAAATGACAATCTTTCAACAATTTTTTAAGGATCCAGGTTAAAAATCATTGTTACGACTGAGATGAAAGGGAATTTGTGAAATTGGCATGAAAGCAAAACACTGAGACATAGAAAAGAAATAGGCAAAAGGTGGCACGTTTTATTTGCAGCTACCCACATATGAACATTTTCCTCTTTGCTCCAAAAGATACTTCCCTTAGACTCCTTACACGTTGGGATGGGTACTGAACATAATAGCAGGCCACTGCGCTCATTGTGTATCTATCATCATGTTTGTTCTGCTCTTTAGGGTTTTAAATATTCTCATGTTGTATAGGTATTTTTATTTACAATGTGAATTAAAAAGGGTGCCAGCATCCAAAGAAACAACTATTTTAGGTGGAATGCAAATATATCTTATTCTCTTTTACATCAGACCTCTAGCTTATCCAAGTGGTCTTTGCCCACATGGACTCCTGGTTTGATGATTTAGCTCTGCAGAATTTTGTGGCTATTGGGGGAGAAAAATAAGTTCTCTAGGTAAAGGTGAATATGAGTCTCTGGTTAAATATTTGCTTGTATTTGAATTTGTTCTCGTGAATCTTCCACAATGTACTTTTATATTGAAAAGGTTACAGAGATGGAGAGATTTGCAGATTTTTAAAAAAACTATCAGGCTAGTAATGAAAATATTGTGTCTCACTTTATGATGTTACTTAGTTTTTTTATCCTCTGTGGAATGTAGAGATAATAATTCTCTATTATGTCCATTTCCCAGTGAGGAAGCTGCGGTGGAGAAAGGCTGAACAAGCTGTCAGGGGAGCTGGGTTTGGAAAACTGTCCTGATAGGACTCGCATGTGTGTGGCCAAATGTTTTCACATAGTGGATGACCACTGTCTTTTC
Organism: Phoca vitulina; assembly: GCF_004348235.1. Classification (NCBI taxonomy): domain Eukaryota; kingdom Metazoa; phylum Chordata; class Mammalia; order Carnivora; family Phocidae; genus Phoca; species Phoca vitulina. The sequence goes on from NW_022589727.1 coordinate 26,080,083, forward strand.
CAGTTTGAAACATATTTACATAAACTTTATAAACATGATGTGTCAAAATCTATATAACATAGACCCAACAGCTCTTGTTCACTTAGATCCATCTAATTTTGCATTTTCCAGAAGAGATCTGAGTATATAATTCTAACATCCTAGTAAAGTGTGTAATTCCCAACTATTCAAAACCTTGGTACCTGATCATGCCCGGTTTTGTTCTACTGGCTCATTCCTCATGGGCAACGGGTACTTTATAACTATTTGATGAGGCTGGATTTATACTCTCAAGTTTGAAGGTTGTATATTTAAGACTGTTTGGAAGCATTTCCGTTCCTGGAATACGGAAGTTGGCAAGCTTTTTACAATAATTTGTTTCTCCACCTGTCCTCAAACATGTCATATACACAAGAGGAATGGCTGTCTTTTCATTCTTCTGGATCAGAAACATTGGAACAACTACCCATGCTAATTAACAAGGCATGATTATAGTTTGTGAATCAAGGTGCCATGATAGGAATCAGATGAAAAGCTTCCTACAAGAGATTCTAGATCAGACAAACTCAGGAGCCCAAAACCAAGAATTCTCGCACATATTTCTGGATGCTTCAGCACTTGAGGGGCGTCTTGCCCAGCAAGCCTCATTTTTCTTTCAGCCCAATTACTACGGGCTTGGCTCTCCACATGCAAGTCTGCTTTGTCTCATCATTTTCTCACCTCTACTATGAAGAATATTAAGAATTATATGAATCCTTCCAGCTACCAAGGCTTAAATTATTTGTGTAATTAAACAAAAATGAGGTAGAGGGTGGTTCGTGAAGTTTCCAGATAACTGCCTCTTTCCTACATCGCCTATAAAAGCCAGCTCAAGGGTTGGGTACTTGCTATACTCCATTGACTTGGGTTTAGAACATCTTTCCCCTGTCTCTGCCCTTCTCAGGAATCCCTATGTGATGGTTCACTCAGTGAAAAGTTATAGAGCCCCCACTTTGGGCACCCCTTAGCGGTGAATACAAAGATGAATAAGTTCTCAATCAATAGGAATGCACTGGAGAAGAAATACATGGGATAAGCAAAAGAGCTACAGAAGGAAAGGTGAGGCAGAGAGACCTTCTGAGCATGACCAAGAAAACTTCCCAAGGAAGGTGATCTTTGAGCTGGGTCTTGAAACACTGGTAGGATTTCAAGGTCTAGGGTGAGGAGGGGCATTTTAGTTGAAGGAATTGGGTGAGCAAAAAACACAAAAATAAAATCTATAGATGCATCAGAAATGGTGACAGGTGTTATGGGTTTCCTGTTGGAGCCAGTGGGATATAACACTGAACACGTAAAGTGAGGAGAGAGAACCAAGGGTTCTGAATGCAGATCTAAAGGTTTTAGGAAATAGGAAAGACCTGAGGTTTGGAGCTGGGGAGTGATATAATCAAAGCTGCACTATGAAAGGATTGAAGTGCATGCAGAAGTTAGGGGAGGTGGGAGGTCCAAGGGAGGAGGGCTAGGCTGATTAGCACAATGGTCCAAAGAGCAGGAGGTGGCAAGGGCCTGGGACAGAATGGGTAGCAATCTGAAGGGTGGGAAGTGACAGTAGAAACCACCACAACACGGCCTCTGACATCCATGGTGTGTGTCTGTGGGGGAGCAATGTGAGTAAAGGAAAGCATAAACAAATGGAGACCCAGCCCCCCTGCCTCCCGCCCTGGGTGACTCAGGATATGTTGCCCCAAGATAAGGGAGGAAAGTATGAAACTGATGGATGAATTTTAGACATCTTGAGATTAAGGACCATGGAACAGCTGGGCAGATATCCACTTGGCAGGTAGAAATGCAAGACTAGATTTCTAACGGATGCTGAAAAGTTAAGATCTGGTAATATTCCATTCAATCAACCTCCACTCCTACTTCTAGAAAACAGAAGCTTGCTGCCAGGGCAGCTAACCTAAAAGCCAGTCTGCATGCTAAGAGTTTACCTGTTCCTGATCTCTCCCCAGGAAGCATTCCCATCCCCATTTTACTAGTGGGGATGTTGCAGCTCAGGGACTTTACATAAGATGGAGTCAGCAGTGAGGTGGCCGAGGTTTGATTCACATCCTTGTCTGCACGTTTCACATCCACACTAAGAAAGGATAGCTCTTTCCCTCTTTTTATTTCAGGGATCCCAATATAAGTACTACATGCATTCCTTTGTCCATTAATATCTATTCTCCTCTTCTGATCTTCATTCATTCTACTGGACTCAAATCTCTCCTGTTCAGCCCCAATTATATTCAGTGCCATTCCCTATCCCATCACTGCTCTTAACCTAGTTAGCTGCTCACTTGCTCATTATAGAGGATTCCAAGATAGTATAATTTCAGCTCCTGTGTTCATGAATTCTGTCCACAATCTCACCAGGGTACAATCCTTTGGTAAGCTTTGGGCTATGTGACCCACAGCACTTTAGAACACATGCTGGGCATCTAGCAGAACTGCTCTTTCTAATGGGACACATCATCATGGCACCAAATGCTCCCAAACAAAAGCCTCACATGCTATTCAACTAAAAAGAAATAATTTTCTTCTCTTCAGCAATTTGGTGGCTACCCTTGATTTCTATATTGCAATTTCTTTGACTCTCTGGCAAAATGACAAGTCATAAACTTTCTAACAGCTATCTATATTTCTCCATCTTTACTATGGAGATCATGCTAAAGTGGCTTTTCAATTTCTAGCCTCTAGCTCTCCATTGATTAATCATGTGATTAATTGGTTATCTAATTGTGATTCTTGGTTAACTAGTTCTGAATCAGAAAATTCTATGCTCCATGTGCTAGGTCTCACACTTTCTTCCCAGTACCTCTGATAACCCTGAAGTCATAAATGAATTCTCACAGTGTGGCAGGTGAAAATTATTCTTCTTCTTCCAGATGAGGAAGTGGCTGCCCAGAGTGGACTGTGACTCATTTGGCTCCCTGGATCTTTTTAATGAACCATTCACAGCCAACTGCCCTGGCCTCAAGAAGAGAAGAAACAGAGAGACATACAGACTTCTTAAATAAGAACGGTGGGCATGCGGGAGAGATGGAACTGGAAGGAATGAGTAGCTAGGCAGGGTGACCTTCAGGGAACTTGCTATTGGTCTGTTTATATATAGTCCTGGGGGAGAACTTCTTCTCCTTCAAATCCAAACCACAGGACCCTTCTTTAATGAAGTTTCTTTTGCTGTTGCTGCTCAAAGCTGGGGCTCACTTTGCAGAGACCTCTTACCTTTCTCACCTGCCTATACAATAGCAACAAAATCCATGTTTTCTTTTTGGCCCACCAAATAGAATATGTAGGCAGAGGCCATGTTATGTTCACCTGTGTGATCCTAACATTCAAATAATGAATGTATCTAAAATAGATAGGATACTTGTTAAAGTAGTGAGATACCTGTTTCTAGAGGTATTCAACCAGACTAGTATGGAGGGACTTTGGTCACGCAGCTGTCATTCTGTTATTTCTAAGTTTCCTATATTTTAAGGGCATTTTTATTCAAAGAGATTGCACCAATCCCAAATAGTTTAAAAATAGATGTGACTAAACAATGCATACTAGTCCTCAAGTGACTATTACAATTAGTTTAATATTCTGATTTTAATAATGATTGATCCTACAAATTATTAAATGTCTTCAGGCCATTGTTTTTAATTACAAGCACCAGCCTATAAACGCTAATTGAACACCTACTATATGCCAGACCCCAGGGATAAAAGGATGTGAAACACAGAGCCTGCCCTCAATAATTTACATTCTAGTGAGGGGGAGGTCGCCATTATTGGGACTGAGGGGTCACAATCTAGTTATATAATTTCATGTTGTACCTCTGCTCCTCAGAACAGAGAATGTTTTCCAGGGGTTACTATGGGTTCTAAGAAGCCTATGTAAAAGTCCTCTTTGGAAACTTATGTTAGGAGAGAGGATCTTTAACCTCTGATGTCACTCAAGTCTCTACTGTAATTAATCCAGCTGGGAAATGCCTATGGCAGAAAAAGGAAGGGGAAGAAGGAGGCCTGCAAGGTCACTTCAAAACCAACCTGAACTTGAACCTTCCTTGCTATAAATTAAGTGTAGACATATATACACCTTCACCCTCACCCCCACCTCCACTCCCACCTCCACTCGCAGCATAATCCCGGCGGTAGGAAGGTCAAACCTTGTCATTTGGAGAAATGCAATATAGGGGCCTCCACTTAGACCCTGTTCTACCAGATTAGAGTCTGTTTCTAATCAAATGGAATTTAAGTTTAAACCGGAATTAGATTTGGGATTTACAGTCATTTCGACTTTCATTTCGTGGATTCCAGTCCTCCTCTCTCGGCCTAGTTTTAATCCAATGCACTTCGGAAGGAATTACACAGGAGCCTGGGGGCGGGGCTCTAACGCCTGAGCCCCTCCGAAAACCTCCCGACTGGGTCAGTCTTGACTTGCCTAGGGATCTTTGGTGCTCCCCGCCACCCTACAAGCGACTGCACTAGCCGCCGGATCCCGGCGTTTCCCTTTCTCGCGTTTATTGGACGCCGCCCCTCTCTCCCGAGAGGATTTCGCCATCAGCACCCCAGGCTTTCCCCGCGCAGAGGCAGAATGAAAAGCGAAAGCCGTGGCAGGCGGGCCGAGGGGGCGGCCGAACGTGCCGCGTGCCTGGTGCTCCTGGATCCGCAGTGGCCGCGAGGGCTGTCACCGCACAGTGAGGACTCCGTCCTCAACTTTCAGCTCAAGTCGGGTACCCCGGAGGCCGCCGCAGCCCCGCCGCGCCCTCCCCTGCCGGCCCAGAGCCCTCTGGCGCCGCGGCCCAGTGGCGCCCTCCCGCCCGCAGCGGGTCCCCGGCCACCCCACCTCCCGCGCAGCGCGCCTCCAGCTGGCCCGCCGGCGTAGCTCCCCAGCCTCGGAGCAAGACGCGCCCCAGGGAGTTCGGCTGCTCAGCAGCCCCAACTTCGGCTTCCCAAGTGACACGACGCCCTCCCTCCCTCGAGCGCCGCCAGTCTCCGCCAGCCTCCACCCGAGGTCCTCACAGCCCAGCAGCGGGAAAATGAAATGCCCTGCAAGGGGCGCTCCCCCGGATTTTGAAAAACCGCTTCATTCGCCCCGGGAGCGCCTTGATCCTCCACCCGCAACCTCTTGCCAGATGATTTTCACCCTGGGACGCGCCCAGGTGGAGGGGCCTGGGAACTGGGGCGGGAGCAAAGGAGGCAGCAGCGCTGAGTTGCTGGGATGCAGCTGCGCGCCTCTCGCGGCGAGGGGCTGAGGGCCCCCGGCTAGACTGAGCAGGGGGAGCGGGCCCCTCCTGCGCCTCTGCCTCGCGGAGGATCGCACACGCTTACCCTCATACACACACACACACGCACACGCACGCACTGCCGCCAGCACCCTCACCCCGCGAGCCCGGACACGGAGGTCAGAACCATTGGTCACTTTAAGGCAGGGCTGAAACGCCCAGATAGAGGCAGAGGCTCTCCCCTCTCCTCCAAGCTTTCACCATCCTAGGAACTCCCCTCCACTGCCACCACAAGCACCCCCAATTTCCCAGAGCAAGAAAGGTCTGGTTTCTGAGATTCCGCTCCCTGAGCTAGCGGTTCAAGCTGCAGGGGGGCGGGGAGGGATAGAGGGAGCACTGGAAAGCGAGCCCGCGCTCACCTCCGCCCTCCGCGCGGAGAACTGGCCAGCCCCACTCGCCTCTGGAGCACAACTAGGCGGCCAAGGCCGGACAGCCAGACCCTGGGGCGCTCCAACTCCGGCGACGGCAGGGAGCGTAGCGACAGCAGCAGCCACTTCGCGCGTTGGCAAAGGCACGGAATCTCCGAATAGGCTGAGCCGCGGGCGCGGAGGGGTGGAGGCGCGAAGGGCGGAGGAGGAGTTGCCGGGGCCGAGAGGGATGACGTCCTCCAGCGCCTCCGGCTCGCAGGGACTGAAGATTCCTGCTCTCGCCCGGCCCAACGCGCTCTCTCCAGGGCTTCGCAGAGGCGCCGCGCCCGGCTCCGCTGCGGCTCCCGAACTGCGCGCGTGGGGGCGATCCCGGCCAGCTTGAACCAGGGGTGCAAGCCCTCTGGCCCTCTCAGAGCACCTCGCTGCCTGTTCCTCTCCTTGGGGTGCCCGCCCGAGAGTCCCTGCAGATCTAGGCGGGCCCGGGGAAGGCAGCCCCCCGGCCGGGCCAGCCTCACCCCTTCCCCGCTTTCTCCCTCATCGACCTCGAGCCAAGGGCAGGCGCCCGCGCCCCGGCCCCTGCCCCCTGGGCGAGCCGGTGTCCCGGCCTTCGCCCGGCTGCGAAGAGGGATGGGGCACCGGAAAGGAGGAGCGCTCACCTGGGTCACCCGAAGCCTTCCTCTCCAGCCCCTCCAGGAACCTGCCCGCAGCCCCCAGGCACAACCTTCCTCGAAGAAAAAAAGTAGCGCAAGGGCAGAAGAGAGGTAGTGCGGCTCACAGGTCCCTGCGCAGCGGCTTTTTCCTTCGGAATCTCCCGGGTCCGGTCTCGGGTTCGGCGGCGGGAAAGGGCTGTCGGAGGCTGGAAGGGGCCGCCAGACCCGGGCTCCTCCCGCAGCGGCCGCGGCCGCACCGCCAAGTTGCCACCTGCAGCGCGCGTCGGGCGCCTGTGACAGCCCGCGCCACTCGGCCCGCGCCGGCCGACCCTCCCCGCCCGCTGGTTGGCTGCGCCCCGCTCCTGGGCGGTCCCGGCGCTCGGCTCCGCCCCGCTCCCCGCCGCCGCGCGGCCAGTTCGCTGAGTGGGTCTCCTTCCAGGCCTGCCTGGGCTTTAGAGCCAGCGAGTTTGGGGAGCTGCTCAGGCTTTGCAAGCAGGGGAAGAATCCGTCACACGCACGAACACACACACACAATTTTGTGTAGGTTGCGTATTGGAGGAAAGAGAGAAGATAAGAGAAATGCCCTTCGTGTGCCTTAAGGGGACCTGGTTACTTGGTGGTTTGTTTTTTGGTTTTGGTTTTGGTTTTTGCTGGTATGAAATTTGTGCAATCTGCGAAAAGAGTTAACCTCATAGCGGCAATCAGTGTGCGGGGATGTGAGCTTAGAAAGTGGCTTGGGGATTGTTTTCGCGTAAGCTTTACACAAAGTTCACCCGAAGCGCTAAAATGTGGAGATAAGTCCTGGAGTCCCGTCGGATTCCAGCACCTAAAAAGCCATCTACCCCTGCTGTTGCCTGCAGTCCTGAAGGGCCAGTGTGCCAGCGACGTGCTTGCACCATCCTGAGGCTGCGAGTACAGGCCATGAAAACTCACGCTGGAGCATATATGAAGCCTCTGTTTTGCACAACTCTTGGCCTTTTAAGTAAACAAAGGAAACATTATTTTTCTTTCTCCTTCCTCTCGTTTTCATGCACTCTTCCCTCTGCCTCTGAGTACCACCTGAAGTCATGCTTTCTGGAAAGCTTTGGCAAAGTCTTCCTTAGGAGAAAAACTATACAAATACGAAAAGTACCAGTCTGGAAAGCCATCCAATCACCCAGAAACGTCTCACTCCTGGTGAATCTATGTGAAAGAGGTACATTGCCAAGTACCTATTTGTTTGACAACACTTCAAGATTAACTGTCCGAATAGCACATTTTATAGCCCATTAGGGAAACATCTATGTTTTGTGAGTGCAGGGGTGGCACTGTTAAGTGTGACAAAGCATGCACACGCAAACTTAACGTCTTACTGTGCTTTGTAGAATCCTCAGCAGGGTAAGGCAGGAGGAAAGGGACTTTCCTAAAGGAAGTCTGAAGGTGGCTCTTCACAGAGCATACTGGGGACAGTTGCAACCAGTCAAGAGGCCATTCCCTGTCAATGGTTGCTAAGTAACTGGGATGCTGCTTTATAGCACCTGTCCAGATCCTAACACCTTGAGTCCACTTTGGGGACGAATAGCAAATCTTTTTTTTTTTTTTTTTTTTCCCCTTTGTAGCCAGGTAGCACAGTTCAGAGGCAAAGCATTCACGGAGATATTTCAGTACTCCGGATTAAGTGCTTGCTGAATGAATTGTACTTTGACCTGGACTGGGTGAAACAAGGAGTAGAATGGAGGTGTGGCTCACTCAGATTTGAATGCAGGTTGACTCAATAACTGGAGGAGTACTTGATCAAGACTGGGGGGGGCGCGTGATGAAGAGCGGGACCAGTAGTGGTCCTTAACCCAGATATGCTTCTGATGTATTGTCAGCCAGGTGAAGCACAAACAACTGGACAAGGTGCATTTTCCTAAGAGTAGGGAAGGAGCTATGACTCAAGTGAATGGGAAAGCATTATGTAGGAAAGAGGAGAGGAATTAGAAAGAATTGAAAGAGAAAATTGGAGCATCTATGGACAGTGAGAGAAATCCATGGGCATACCTCAAGATTCTGAAGGGGGAGATAAGAGAATTGCTGAGACTGACAGGTGGTAAGTGTAGAAGCTGAGAATCCTGGAGTAGTTTTATGGTTTCAGCAAACAGAGGGCTGAACCCTGGTCCCAGCACTTCTGTGTGTGATATGTCTGCTTTGCATGTGGGACACATGGTTTGAGGTTCATTTTCCTCATCTGTAACCAAGAGATAAGGATGCCTACCCAACAGAGCCATGGTAAAGATGAACTGAGATCATGCATCTGTAATGCTTGGCACAATGTTTTGCATGTAGTAAGCATTCAATAAATAGTAGCTATTATTGTAAACAGTGTTTTAAAAGAGCTCAATGATCCTCTAATCCCTTTGATATTTGTTTCTGATAGAATATTTCTATCAAGTGCTCCTCCTGCTTGTGCATTCCCTGTGATAAGAACCTCACTAACCCCGAGTCCATTTCATTTTCCTTACTTGAAGATGAGATGAGTGACACTACCTTTTTTTTCCACTGGTTGGTTCTGTTTTTATCCAGGGTTGTCATACAAATGTCTAAAACCTATTTCATAAGAAAGCCCTCCAAATTGCTTAAGACAAATAATAGATCCCCTCTGTGACTTCTTTTGTCTGAGCCAAACATGTCCCGTCCTTCAGCCTCTCCACAGTGCTGTGGTTTCACAATTTTTCACCATCTTACCCCACAAATTGCCTGTGACCTCTTTAAAATAAGAACACAGCTCTCCAGCCCAGTCCTTCCAGCAAAAAAAAAAACAAAAAAACAAAAAAACAAAAAAAACAAAAAAACCTCTTTTTCCACGTGCTGCTGGTAGTGCAGCCCGCATTGTTGTACACATTTTGAATGCGCGATTAACTCTTGAGACATACTGAGATGCCTGTTAACTAAAACTCAGAAATCTTTTTCAGATGTTACTGTTTGTTCAGAACTTTGGGGGTCATGGTGTTGTTGTTCACTTTTTCCTTTCTGTAGGATAGGATTAGACTCAATGACCAATGAAGTCACTTTTTAATGGTTTGTCTTGAAATAATTCCAAACCTACAAATATATGGGAAAACAGTATAAAGAACTCCTATGTCCTTCTCTTTTAGTTTCCCCAATTGTTATCATTTTACATTTGACATCTCTCACTTTCTCTCGATAGGTAGACAGATAGAGAGATACTCATGATCTATATTCTTTTATTAAGCCATTTAGGAGCAAGTGTAGACATGATTCCCATCATTTTTAAATACTCCAGTGTATATATTTCTCCCAAACCAGGATTCTCTCCCACATAAGCACAATGTGTGCAACCAATCCATAGAATCCATTCAGATTTCACCAACTTTCCCCAAGATCTTTCTTTTTCATTTCTGGTTCAGAATGCAATCCAAGATCACACATTGCATTTAGTTGACATGTCTCTTTATTCTCCTTTAATCTGCTACAGTTCTGCAGTCTTTCCCTGTCTTCCTTGCCCTTCCTTGACAGCTTTAAACACCATTTGACCTTCATTCTATAGATGTCATGGATCTCAAGCTAGATCCACCTGATGGTTCTTCACGTCCAAAGCAGGTCATGCATTTTTGTCAGGAATATCAAAGAAACAATGATGCTGTGCTCACAGTACATTTCCATTAAAAGGCAAATGATGTCAAACCATCCCACCATTGTAATGTTAACCTTGATCACCTGGATTGGTGGGCACTGGAATTCTCCTGTATCAAGCCACCATTTTCCACCTTGGCAATCAGTGTCCTTGGCATTTTGTAGGAATATAGTCCAAGGCTACACCAATATTCTGTTCCTCATCGAATCTTCACTGAGCTGTCTTAGGAGACATTGATGACTCCCACCTGAATCAGCCTCCACTATGATGATTGTCAAATGACAGTCTTCCATTTGCATCATTCCCTCTGCATTTAGGAATTGGCATTCTTCTGTAGAAATCTTTCCCTTCTCTTCATTTATTTAGTTATGTCAGTGCAGACTCATCAATTCCTATTTTATTCAGAGTTGTATTCAGCTACTTTCATTATTTATATTGATGTTCAAAGGGTCCCTGATTTGGCCAGAGGGTGTCTCTTCAGCCTGGCTCTTAGGTCCCTCTGTCCCCATTATTCTTGGGCACCTTTTTACTTTCTGGCACATCCAAATGTTCCAGGCTCATTTTGTACTCTCCCTGCCCCAGCCCTGGAATCAGCCCGATCTCCAAGGAGCCCGGGCTCCTTTTAATGGAGGATGACATTTAGAAACAAGATCTGGGCACCCAACATGCTCACTGCTACCAGCCTGTCATAACCTCTAGGCTCTCTCAGTGGATAGAACAAGGAAATAAATAATACATGTTCACACACAAGCACACACACACACACACACTTATGTCTATTTATATGTGTACCTCTGTATATTCTTTCTTTATGGATCCATCTATAAATATATATCCATGTGAACACACAGAGATATATCTCCATCTCTGTATCTGTGTCTATACCCGTATCTACATCTATATCATGAGTTCACACCAATACCTCCAATTCTAACCCAACACATCAGGATTCTTTATAGCCCTTGTCCTTTCTATATTTATAAATCTCTTCTCTGATAGAGAGAAACCTGACTCCCATCACCCTCAGAATATTGACTTATTTGCTCCAGCTCGCCTTCTATAACACTCTTCTGGCCACATCGGCCACCTCCAGCCCCTGCCCTAGCTGCTGCCCCACTGGACTTGCTGCCACCTGGGCTGCTGGACCCACTGCAGCCTCTGCTTTCTCAGTCTCCGGGGCCCCTGCCGCTGCTGGCAGCTCCTGACCACAACTCACCAGGACAATGACATTTCTTTCCTTGCAGTTGTTCAGGTCAAACCCTGAAGTCAGCCTTAATAATACCTTCTCTCACATCCCATATCTAATCTGTAGCAAATTCTATTTGTTCTACCTTCAGCTAGGTCCAAAATCCAACTCCTTTTCACCACCTCTGCCATTACTACCCTGGCTCAGGTCAGCCTTATCTCTGTCTTGATTATTGTAATAGCTCCCTAACTGCCTCCCCTGCGTTGGTCCTGGCTTTCCCAAAGACTACTGTCAGCCCACCAGCCTCAATAATAACTTTCAAAATATAAGTCATATTTTGTGTCCTTGCTCAATGGTTTCTACCTTGTAGAAATAAAAAGCCCAAATCCTAACAGATGTGCGCCGTTGGCCTTGATACCTCCCTTTCCTTATCTGCTGCTCTCCACCGTCAGCCCCCACTCCACGCTGCTCCCAGAACACGCCAGGCATCCCCCTCCCTCTACCTGAGCCAGTCTTCCTCAGGTAGCCCTGTAACACCCACTACTTCCGGGTCTCTGCTCAAACGTGTCTTCCTCCATTAGGACTTCTTTGGGTACCATATTTAAAATTGCACTTCCTTGTTCCCACCCCCATTCTCTCTCTCACTGCTTGGTTTTTCTCTATGGCATGTATTACATACAATCCAACATCGTATTTGTTGTCTTTATTTGTACACAGTCTTCCCCTTCCCGCTGCCTTGACTAGAAGCTCCATGGAAGGGGGTTCGCATCTTTAGTTTAATGCTCCATCTCCAGTACCTATATCAGAATTGGTAAACAACAGAGTGTCAACAAATATTTGTTAAACGAATGGATGAAATGACAAAAACACATAAATATATTTACGACCAACTGCAGACACGCCCACATGCTAAAAGGTTGCCAATGTAACTGATGAGATCGAAGCCAGGGAGCTTAACTTAAAATGTCTCACAGTCATTAAAGGTGGAGTGTAGAGGGGCGCCTGGGTGGCTCAGTTGGTTAAGCGACTGCCTTCGGCTCAGGTCATGATCCTGGAGTCCCTGGATCGAGTCCCGCATCGGGCTCCCTGCTCAGCAGGGAGTCTGCTTCTCCCTCTGACCCTCCCCCCTCTCATGTACTCGCTCTCTCTCATTCTCTCTGTCTCAAATAAATAAATAAAATCTTTAAAAAAAAAAAAAAAAAGGTGGAGTGTAGCAAGAGGTTATCAAAAATATAAAGACAGAGAAAAGACTCTGGGTTTGATGAATATGAAGTAGAGTAGGCAATCTGGAAAAAAAGTGTTGTTAGGTTTCAATTGACCATTTCTTGAGCAAATGACTAGATTACATACCACTAGGCCTTAAAATTAAAAGTCCTACAAATATTTCCAAATATATTCTTTAAAATCAGTTAGTCTAGTAAAAGGATTTTAGACACTTCCTCTTGTGAAACAGAAGCCTCTTGAAGCAAAAAAAACTAGTTAAAGGAGCTCACAATAGTTCAAACAGAGCACCTTCTTTTTTTTTTTTTTTTTTTTTTTACGGTGGCAATTTGGCTCACAAGGGAAATTAATCCCCTTCTTGTATTATTGAAACCCTGTGTCCAGCTTGGTCCTTGATAAGCCAAAAGTCCTTAGAAAATGTTTATGCAAAATGAAATGGAATCCCATACACATGGGACAAACTTTCAGCATCGATCTGTCATCGTATTTTTAATATACCTTTTTCTGCATACTTTAGAAGACTCAGTGCACATTTGAGAACTGTTTAGGAAGCAAGTTTCACCAAGGCCAGTCCTACAATTATTTAATGACTGAGCTTGGAGACAACACATAAGATATAGTGATTTATATTTGGAGTTGCAGAAATAATTGTTTTCATTTTCCATAAATTCCCCTCCACATTTCTAGGTAAATATTTCCATAAGACTCAGTGAGTTGAATGAAATATATAACTCTGATAGAAATGTTAGGTGTTCTAATTTTTAAAAGTTTTCAGCACATCCTGAATGGAAAAAGGAGATAGTTGGAAAGAGAGTTATTTCTTTTAAATTTATCTCATTAGTGTGTAGCTTTCAAAATGAATTTTTGGACTCTGCAAAAATAGCTATTTGGTTTATGCATTAAGTTTCTTTTGAAAGGAAGACCTTTCCATGTTTTCTCGAAGGAGCCATCATTGCTAACACAATGGCTGACAAAACCCATCGCTGGCATCCCATGCCTACTGATGCACGACCTGGAGACTTCTCTTTGCAGGCACAAATTTTCTCTTCCTGATGCTGCTCTTCTGCGGCTGAAACTTCAAAATGTTAAGCAAAAAGTCAAGTAAAGTTATGATTTCTTGAAATGCCTTCCAAGTTCCTCTCCAGTGCTGTTTCTTTACTCACTGTGTGATCTCAACATTAACCTCTCTGAATCTCAATTTCCTTATATAAATTGGGAATGGCATCGACTAGGTCGGATTAAATGAAATAATTTGACAAAAGGGCTTTAAAAACGATAAAGAGCCATAAGAACGACAAGGCCACCATCCTTTTCCTCATCAAGCTACTTACATAGCATGATGGCAGAAGTTTAAAAATGGTGTTGATGTGAAGCCTGTCCTTTTCTTTTTTCTTTTCTTTTTTTTTTATATATATATATTCAGATACTCGTATATTTCTAACCAGCTTTCTCCTAAGTGAAGCCCTATTCTAATACTTAAAACTATTGAATCTTCAGTGATTTCTCGGTACTCCAGAACTTGTTAGAGTTGCCATGGCATGAACTAGCCCCAGAATGATTTTCTTTCTTTCCTTCTTTTTTAAGTATCTCTAAATTATAATAAAAGTTTAACCAAGTTGCTGAGAGCAGAAAGTTCCAGAGTAAGCTCTGCCCTTTGCAGCAAAATATCAAACAACAGTGACTGATCAATAAATCTTCCACATAACTGCAGATCATAAACTCATTGTAAAGATTTAGGGCTTGACGTTTCCTTGTTCTTTGCTTGATGCATGCCAGTCCGTGAAAAAGAACACTCTAGATGCAGAAACTGTTTAGGTTATTTTCTGATCTGGGGCGAAGCATGCAAACTCAGCAATAAGCAGAAGTTAATTATCTGAAAAGTGAATTCTTTGCCAAATTTTATAAAGCAAGAAGTTTTCAAAATACAGTATAAGACTGATTTAAAGTTGGCTGTTAACATCTATATCACCTTAAGCCAATGCTGATAACTGGACCGAATATTAATCTGATTTCTATTTTTTCTTTAAAATCAGAGCCACATTCTCTGCTATGAAGATGCATATATTGGGGCTGGTTAGTGGTATTTATTTTCATTAACTGAGATTTAGTGAATTTTTATTTTTACTATAAGAGATCACTAAATATCTTTCAATCAGCTGAACACTAGGACCAGAGTCCCAGTTTCTAAAGAAAGTAACCCTTTCTTCAATTAACTTGGAGTCTATTGGCTCCATTTTTGTTAAGGTGATGGGTAATGATCTTATCATCTATTGTATTTGAGGTTTAAGTGCAAGGCCACTGCTAACCCAAAGGCTGCCTTTCCTAAAATCTAGGAAAAGACAATCCTTCCAGCAGAACACATCCTGGCAAGCACACAGCTCTCTTGTACCAGGGCAAGAAGTTGGCTGAATCCCAGCACTCACTGGCCACCCTGTGCTACTCGGGGCTTGAAAGGTTAGTATCTGTATGTTCATGTCCTACTGAAATCTAAAAGAAATGAATTATGCTTGACAGGTCTCTGCTTTGATTGCCTTCAGGAACTCCATCCTGGCTAATAGCCCCTGAGTTTGTCTGTGGTAGCAGCAGCTTGAACTTCCTCTACCTCCAGTCATGTTCAGGGAAGAGAGAGAAGAGGAAAAGCTTGGCAAAGTAGAATGGGCTAGAAAAGGGCTTTGTGGTTGGATAGACTTTGTGTAGATCAAAAACAGATATTCGGGGCACCTGGGTGGCTCAGTTGGTTAAGCGACTGCCTTCGGCTCAGGTCATGATCCTGGAGTCCCTGGATCGAGTCCCGCATCGGGCTCCCTGCTTGGCAGGGAGCCTGCTTCTCCCTCTGACCCTCCCCCCTCTCATGTGCTCTCTCTCTCTCTCTCATTCTCTCTGTCTCAAATAAGTAAATAAAATCTTTAAAAAAAACAAAACAAAACAAAACAAAAAAAACCCCAGATATTCTATGGGTGGAATTATTACCCGTTCAATGCATATCTAGAATACTCTCATGAAATCGGTTGTGGTCCGTTCAAGCCAAGGCAAATGACTGGCCAGTGTTGATAGGACAGAATTCTATAACCTTGACCTTGTGGCTCCAGGATCTTGCTAGTCTCTGTCTCTGGCCTAGCCCTGGCTCGGGCTCACACAGAACTTTGCCAGACCCAAGCTGTCACGAGAAGGGATCTGATAGAGGGATGGCTCAGACATCTCTGAAATATGAAGGGATTCTTTGGAACTGTAAGGACCTAAGTTATGAGCAGTTCCTACATAGGTACTGTACAAGTGATACTTCAAAAGGAAGGATTTGCTCCATCATCAGTTTTTAAGCAAACTTGTTAGTGTTATCTTGTTTCCCATGTCATTGAGCCATAAAAAGAACCATGCTTATTTTAAAGTGTAACCCAGGATTTAAAATGTGTAAGAAAAGGACATTGCTTCCAGCGTTTCAACTTTTATAAACCCGTGTTGACGCACACACAGCAAGGATTCCTGTGGGATCTTGAGTCACCTGGAGACCTGTCAGGTGTGACCAGATCCACTTCCAGATACACCTTGAATGCACCCACCTCTTCCATCACCTCTAGTTTCCACACCTCCATCTGCCCTTGCCAGGCTATCAGAGCCTCCTAAATGCTGTCCTGCTTTGTTTCCAGCCCTGCTGCCTTCCAGCACATTCTTCTCATACCAGCTTGAGGAATCTCTCCTTTGCTTAATACTTTTCAATGACCTTCCATTCACCTCAGATAAAATTTTAAAATGCCTCAGGGAACCCCATCTGGGATTGCCACTGCCTACCTAGCAACTGCACCCCCTCCCACCTCGCTTTGCCCCAGTGGTGGCCTCGCTCTGCGTTTCAGGATTGCCATGAGCGCTCCCACCCCCAGGCCTTCCTCACATGCTGTTTTACTTCCCAGAGAGGTTTTTCCCAGCTCTTCATCTAGCTAAAGCTTATTTATCCTGCAAGATCCAACTTCAGATGTACTTTCTCTGAGAAGACTTGCCTTTCTTTGTACCTCTCCATTCAAATTGGATTCCACACTATCTTCGGGACACTCCTCCCTGTTCCTGAAGACAGGACTGGGAGGGTTTTCTTGACTCTATCCACAACCTAGAAAGAAGCTATCCTGTGTGGCTCTGTTGCCCAGATCTGGAGCCAGATTGCCTGGGGTAAATTCCAGCTCTGTCCTTCTGACCTGGGATAAGTGACCTAGCACCCTCGTTTGTCAACTTCCTTGTCAGCAAAAAGGGGCCACTGAAGTACTGACTCCATTGGATTTCCTTATCTGTAAATGGGAATTCTGGTAGGTTCTTTCCATAGTGGGAAATCGTGAGGCTTTACTTAGTTCACATGTGTAAAATGCTAGAAAAATTCTATGATAAACAACGTTAGGGACTCCTGGGTGGCTCCCTGCTTAGTGGACACTTTGCTTCTCCCTCTGCCTGCCATTGCCCCTGCTTGTGCTCACTCTGTCTCTCTCTCTCTGACAAATAATGAGATCTTAAAAAATTAATAATAATTTAAAAAAACAATGTTAATTATTTTAGCAGGCACTCGATTAATATTTTTGATAGAATTAATTCATTCATAAAGCTTTGGTCACAGATTTCCTCCTCACTTTGGGACAATTCTTCCTTGATTTAAATGATATAAAACAATACCGAGAAAATAAAATGCTCTCGCTTAACATAATTAAGAATGACAACTTTCGGGGTGCCTGGGTGGCTCAGTCATTAAGTGTCTGCCTTCAGCGCAGGTCACGGTCCCAGGCACCTGGGATCAAGCCCCGCATCGGGCTCCCTGCTCCGCGGGAAGCCTGCTTCTCCCTCTCCCACTCCCCTGCTTGTGTTCTCTCTCTCGCTGTGTCTCTCTCTGTCAAGTAAATAAATAAAATCTTTAAAAAAAAAAAAAAGAATGACAACTTTCCCTTCATCAAGAAAGATATCACAAACAATATTGAAAGTGCCAAATCTGCAACATACGCATATTCAGAAGTTGAAAAGGATATTTTTTGATACTTTCTTCGCCTTTCCTTCACGATCCAGGCCCATAATGATGACTCATGCAGGATCCCAAATTTGGCACTTCTTTTTTCTCCCCCAAGTTTTATCGAAATATAATTGACATATTACATTGTGCAAATTTAGGGTATATAACGTGATGATGTGATACATGTACATACTGTGAAATACTTACCACAATAAGATTAGTTAACATATCCTTCACCTCACAGAATTACCATTTGTTGTTGTCATGGTGAGAACATTAAAACTCTACCCTCATAGCAGCTTTCAAGTACACAACACAGTACGGCTAACTATAGTCACCATGCAGTGCCTTAAATCCCTGGAACTTATTCATCTTATAACTGAAAGTTGTTTTTTTTTTTTTTTTTTTAATTTATTTATTTATTTATTTGAGAGAGAGAGAACGAGAGACAGAGAGCATGAGAGGGAGGAGGGTCAGAGGGAGAAGCAGACTCCCCGCTGAGCAGGGAGCCCGATGCGGGACTCGATCCAGGGACTCCAGGATCATGACCTGAGCCGAAGGCAGTCGCTTAACCAACTGAGCCACCCAGGTGCCCATAACTGAAAGTTTTTAACCTTTGACCAACATCTCCCCATTTCCCCCACCCCTCAGCTCCTGGCAACCCTCATTCTGCTCTCTGTTTCTATATTCTCTTAGTTCAATCTTTTAAGAGTCCACATATAAGTGAGATCATACAGTATTTGTCTTTCTGTCTGATTTATTTCACTTGGCACAATGCCCTCATAGTCCATCCGTGTTGTCACAAATAAGAGGATTTCCTTCTTTTTAAATTAGTAGAATAATATTTCAATGTCAGTAAATATGGAATACAATGAAATATGCATATATTTATATTATAAGATATTATATATATAATATTATATATATTTATTTCTTTATCCATCCGTCAATGGACACTTAGGTTGTTTCTCTGTTTTGGTTATTGTGAATAATACTGCAATGAACATGGGAGGGCAGATAGCTCTTCAAGATAATAATTTCACTTTCTTTGAATATATACCTTGAAGTAAGATTGCTGGATAGTATGGTAGTTTTATTTTTAATCTTTGGGAAGCCTCCATACTGTTTTCCACAGTGGCTGCACCAACTTAACATTCTTACTAGCAGTGTACGAGGGCTCCCTTTTTTCCACATCCCAGCTGACATTTGTTATCTCTCATCTTTTTGATAATAACCATTTTAACATGTGAGTTTCCCTGATGATCAGTGATGTTTAGCACTTCTTTATGTACTTGTTGGCCATTTGTTGTCTTCTTTGTAGAAAGGTCAATTCAAGTCCTCTGCTCATATTTTAATCAGAATTTTTTTCTTTTTTTGCTTTTGAGTTGTAGGAGTTCTTTGTATATTTTGGATATTAACCCTTTATAAGATGTATGGTTTGCAAATACTCCCATTCCATAGGTTGCTTTCTCATTTTTGTTGACTTTTTTTTTTTCTGTGCAGAAGCTTTTTAGTTTGATGTGGTCCCACTTATTGATTTTTGCTTATTGTCTTTGCTTTTAGTATCAGAATCCAAAAAATCATTGCCAAGACTGATGTGAAGAAGATTTTTTCCTTTTTTTATTCTAGGAGTTTTCTGGTTTCAGGTCTTAAATTCATGTCCTTAATCTATTTCGAGTTAATTTTTGTGAGTGGTCTAAGGGGTACGGTTTCACTCTTTTGCATGTGGATATCCAGTTTCCCCACCATTTATTGATGAGATTACCCTTTCCCCATTGAGTGTTCTTGCATTCCTAGTCAAATATTAGTTGGCCATGTAAGTGTAGGTTTATTTCTGGGCTCTCAGTTTTGTCCCATTGGTCTATGATCTGTTTTTATGATAATAACCATGTTGTTTTGATTATTATAGATTTGTAATCAAGTTTGAAATCAGTAAACCAAACTTGACACTTCTTTTGAAGGAATAATTGAAGAAAAATCTGGAAAATCTCTGTTAATAAAGACAAGAGATATTTTGTTCTATTTTCCAGTAATTTTTGTTGTAATCACAATGTATTTATTAGGGATATGGCCATAGAGAAAAGGTAAGAGTTGCCAACATCTTGACTGGTGTCAGGAAAACTTGCCTCAAGTAATACTAGCTACCTATATGTTTGGTCTCTCTTTTTCTTTAAATGAATACACCTATAACATGAATTGAAAGAACAGTGACAAATAATGTTTGTTTCTATTCAAACCTTACCTCTCTGTGGTTGTAATGCCTTTTTTTAAGCTCACTGCATCTTTATGGTTATTTTCCATACTAGCCTATCAATCATCACAACAGATTTATCATTTTGTGCTTCACAAAGTTTAGAAAAATAATTGTGACCCTGATGCTAATATAGCCTATTATGTTAGAATGGCTTTTCTAATAATATACTGAGCCATGATTAGGATATTTAATTATTACCTTAGAATTGGACAAAATAATAGAGAATTTTGTAAATGCGAGTATACCGTATCCTAGATTCTTTTTATTATTTTATAAAAACCATACATGTGTAGACTTTGCACTGAACATTGAAGAAAAATATCCTCTGGTTTAGAATGCAAATAGTTTACAAATTCTCTCAGGGCATGAGTTAGTTGCCTGCTTTACTGAGTTTTAAAAAGGCTTTTGTACATAAAATTACACCTTAATTTAGTGAATCAAACCCATACCTATTTTGGTGAGAAGATTGGAACATAATTAATGTCTTGAGTTGTTGGCTGGTTTATCCTTGGCAGACTAAATTTAGATGCATAGAACCATTTTATACTAAAGGCCATTTTATTTGCTATTTGATAAGTTCCATTTCTTATTTAAAATAAGCCTGTATATCCTGGGGGCACCTGGGTGACTCAGTCAGTTAAACATCTTCCTTAGGTTCAGGGCCAGATCATGATCTCAGGGTCCTGGGATGGAGCTTTGGGCAGTTTCCTGTTCAGCGGGGAGCCCACTTCTTCTGCTCCCTCAGCGTGCTTCCCACCCCCAGTTGTGTTTTTTCTCTCTCTCTCTCTCTAATAAATAAATAAAATCTTTTAAAAAATAAAAAATAAAATAAGCCTGTATATCTTTATACAGCTTCCCACTCCTCATTCCCAGGTTACCCTACTAATTCACTGTTGTAAATTTCTGACAAGCTTATGCTTGTATATATATTTTTAAATATAAAAATAGAGTCTTATTGCATACACTGCTCGATAACCTGGTTCTTTTCACTTAATAAGTATCGTGAAAATTGTGCCACTCAATAAGTACAATTTTTACTTATTTTTTAAAACTATAGCCCTGTTTCTGAGGTCATATTTCTCAAGGGCTCAAGTGCTAAAATACTGACTCTGCAAATTAATATCTAGGTATGAGTCCAAACAGTTCAAACAGCTGCACAAATGTGGCAATCAAACATGGATACTAAGTATTAGTCTTGCAAAGTGCTAGGTTTTGCAAATAGCTCCCCAGTAGCCAAGGGCAGTCCAGGGTGCAAAAGTCTGTTCATAATTTGATCAGTTTTATAACACCTACACATATAGTGATTAAAATAATCTTCGTGTTCAAAGTACAGATGTATATCCATTTTACTGCCCAAGTATAGATTCCCACTTGCTGAGATCAGGCCATATCAAATGTAATTTGGCACATTCTGCCTGCCTAACCCTGGAAATTATCTTGATTTGGAGAGCAAGGTTGGAGTGGTTTTTCTTTACTTCAGCTTGAACACCCTCCCAACCCTACTTTTTTATTCTGATATTATATACAGGCATATCTTGTTTTATTGTGCTTCATGTTATTGTGCTTCACAGACATTGTATGTGTGTGTGTATATATATATATATACATATTTTTTTTTTTTTTTTAACAAACTGAAGATTTGAGGCAACTCTGCATTGAGCAAGTTTATAGGTGCCATTTTTCCAACAGCATTTACTCACTTCTTGTCTCTGGGTCACATTTTGGTAATTCTTGCAATATTTGAAAAGTTTCCGTTATTACATCTGTTAAAGTCATCTGTGATCAGTGATCTTGGATGTCACTATTGTAGTTATTTTGTGGCACTGCCCATATAAGACCGCAAACTTAATCGATACACCTGTGTGTTCTGACTGCTCTACCAACCAGCCGCTCTCCTATCTCCCCTCTCCACAGGCCTCCTTCCCTCTTGAGATGCAAGACTATTGAAATTAGGCCAGTTAATAACCTTACAATGGCCTCTAAGTGTTCAAGTGAAAAGAAGAGTCACATGTGTCTCACTTTCAATCAAAAGCTAAAAAAAAAAAAAAAGCTAGAAATGATTAAGCTCAGTGAGGAAGGCATGTCGAAAGCCAAGAGAGGCTGAAAGCGATGCCTCTTGCGCCAAATAGCCAAGTTCTGAATGCAAAGGAAAAGTTCTAAAGATATTAAAAGTGCTACTCCAGTGAATACATGAATGATAAGAAAGCAAAACAGCTTCATTGCTGTTTGGAGAAAGTTTAGTGGTTTGGATACAAGATCAAACCAGCCACAGCATTCCCTTAAGCCAAAGCCTAATACAGAGCAAAGCCCTAACTCTCTTCAACTCTATGAAGCTTCATAAGCTTTAAGGAAAGAAGCTGTCTCCATGACATCAAAGTGCAAGGTCAAGCAGCAAGTGTTGATGTAGAAGGTGCAACAAATTATGCAGATCTAACTAGGATGAGCATGAGCGGGAGGGGCAGAGGGAGAAGGAAAGAGAATCTCAAGTAGACTCTGCACCAAGCACAGAGCCCCATGAGGGGCTCAATCCCAGAACCCTGAGATCATGACCTGAGCCAAAACCAAGAGTCAGAGGCCTAACTGATTGCGCCATCCAGGCACCCCAAATAAATAAATCTTTAAAAAGAAAAGAAAAGAAAAGCTTCCAGAAAGGATTTGCCATTCTAGATGCTATTAAGAACATTCATGATTCATGGGATGAGGTCAAAATATCACCATGAAGAGGAGTTTAGAAAAGTTGGTTCTAACCCTTACGGTTGACTTTGAGGGGTTCAGGACTTCAGTGGAGGAAGTCACTGCAGATGTGGTGGGAATAGCAAGAGAACTAGAATTAGAAGTGGAGCCTGAAGATGTGACTGAATTGCAGTAATTTCATGATAAAACTTTAACAGATGAGGAGTTGCTTCTTACCGATGAGCAAAGAAAGCAGTTTCTTGAGATGGAAGCTACTCCTGCTGAAAATGCTATGGACATTGTTGAAATGACAGCAAAGTATTTAGAAGATTCCCTAAACTTGGTTGAGAAAGCAGCAGCAGGGTTTCAGAGGATTGACTCCAATACTGAAAGAAGTTCTATGGTGTGCAAAATGCTATCAAACAGCATTCATGCTACAGAGAAATCATTCGTGAAAGGAAGAGTCAATGGATGGCGCAAATTTGATGTTGTCTTCTCTTAAGAAATTGCCACAGCCACCTAGCCTTCAGCAACCACCACCCTGATCAGTCAGCAGCCACTAAGGCAAGACCCTCCCCCAGCAAAAAGAGTACAACTCACCAAAAGTTCAGATGATGGTTAGCATTTTTTAGCAATAAGGCATTTTTAAAATTAAGATATGTATACTTGCTAGGCATAATCCTATTGCATACTTACTAGATTACAGGATAGTGTAAACATAACTTTTATATGCACTGGGACACCAAAAAATTCATTTGACTCACTTTGTTGTGATATTTACTTTATTATGGTAGTCTGGAACCAGACCCTCAATATCTCCAAAGTATGCCTGTATGTAACATAAAAGTTACCATCTTAACCATATTTAAATGTACAGGTCAGTGGCATTAAGTACATCCACATTGTTGGGCAACCATTGCTTGAGCTCTTTGGAGCTAAACAGCAAGATAGACTATACTTTTCTTTGGATGCCCTTCTCTGTTCAGCAGTGAATGATGAGAACCTATAGCTAATCAGAAGTACCTGGAATTTCTGGGTACTTGAAATTTTATTCTACATAAAGTGCTTCCTGATATTGTCTTGAATGACTGTTTAGAATGATTTCGAGTTTTTTTAGCTGTTACTTAAAAGTATAGAGCTTTGTATAAATCTGCTAGTATTAAGTATAGCAATCAATACCAGGACATGACTTTCTCAGAACTTGGCCTTCGAAAGTGGACACTTCATTCCTCTCAACTTCCCAAAGTTCTGAAGGATATCAGTGCTACTTCTTATTGTATCAGATAATTGCAAACTTGGATGCAGAGAAAACCACACAACATGGTATTTGTGTGGTTTGATTATACAAAGAATAACCAATCAGACTGCTTTTGCAAGGCCCACAATGAGGCAGCTTTGAGACTGTACCCAGTCACTGGTTCTAGGGGTTCCATCCTTGACAAGATTGAACAGGTGGGCTCTCTGTAAAGCCCACATTCCTCTGCCTCTGTCATTTGGCTCCAAGGAGAGTCCATGCTAAGCAGACATGGCATTTGCCTCTGATTTCCTTTCTGTACTCTTCAAGGAGTGCAGGCAGACATTGTAGATTAGACCAGCATGTCTTAGATCGCCATCCACGTACTTGTGCTTAGTCAGACGAACCCGAGCAGGTAACCCAATGTGGGAACACCAATTCTGCTTGAATTTTTCTTTCGAATTCCCCATCTAGATCCACTCAGTTTTGCTGTGTTCATTCTGAATGAGTGCGCTAAGCACGGCTTGGCCATCGCTCTTTTTTTACTGTCCCTTCGTTTTGCTACTGTACACGCAGAGCTTGCAGATGTGTGCCCTAGACTGATGTGCTCAGAGCAGTCTGTGGGGATAGTGGGACTCATTTTTTTTCCTCTTGTTACCTCCTCCATTACCATCACCATCATGGTAATGTGGGACCTTCTTTCTGCATATTTCATGAGATACTAATTTCAGATGACCAAGTATTTCTTGGAATAGAAGCTCTCAGACTTTCTGATTTCATGAGCTTTTTTACATTCTGAAAAGTTATTGGGGACCTCATAGAGCTTTTGTTCATGTAGATTATATTAATATTTATCGTATTAAAAAGTAAAAGTGAGATTTTTAAAATATCAGAATAAAAGTGTCAGAGCAATTATATCATTACATGCCACATAGCCTCTGGAAAACTCCACTGTATTCTCATGACAGAGTAAGATGTAAAAAGGCAGTAATGTCTTAATTTCGTTGTGGAAATAGTTTTTCACTTTGCAGCACCCCTGCAAGGATCTCATGTACTGTCCAGGGCTCCCAGGACCACACTTTGAGAACTATTCTCCTAGAAGAAGTCTTTCTTAAAGAAGATCTTCTAAAGAAGATCTTTAACACATTACTATTACACAGAACCCAAAGGACGTATTTTAGGAAAAGATATTTGGTAGCATTCTTCTTGACTTGGAATGTAGGTGGGAAAGGTACTTGGAAAAAAAGATTTTTTTTTAAACTCTGAGATACTTTCCTCATAGTTAGATTAAGTCTATTTTTTCCCACCTCCTACATCTCACAAAGTTAGTCCTCTGTCAGGACTAGAATCTACAGTTGTAGTTAAAGAATTCTAGTATAGAAATAGATAAAAATGCATATAAAACTAAACTTTCAACCACTGTGTTGAAGTTCAGTTAACGGACTTTGTGGCTCTTTGAGCCCTGTGTTTGAAATGCAATTAAAATAAGGACAAAAAAACGCTTCCCTTGGATGCTCATTCTGTAAGAAATGGGTATTGGGGGTGGGGGTGGGGGGACATTGATGGCATTTCTGGAAAATGCTATCAAAGCTACTTGCTGCTGGAGATTTAAGGGGAAACCACAGGGAACCAGAAGAGACTGAACTGTCACAGCAACAAAAACAAAACAGAAAGGAAAGGTCATGATTTAAGAATGAGAGGGGTTGGGCTAGCATTTGGGGAGATATGTGCATAGAGCTATATTTATACACAGTGAGCATATAATAATTGGTAGTCACCCTGCAAGGCAGGCAAGAAGTAGCCCAGTGAAATGGAAAAGGCTGGGTTTAGAAGTCGGGCAGTCTTGACGTCTACTTACTACTAATTGTGCGAATCTGGGCAAATGACTTCATCTCTCTGAATGTATTTTCTCATCTGGGGATTAGTATTCTAATACCTGCTTTGCCAGGTGATCATGAGGAGGTGAGATAGTAGTTTCTGCACATATAGTTGATTAATAAGTGATAGCAGAGAAGATAGTTAGGAAACGAAAAGTCACATCGTGATAACTACAATGAGGATGATTGCACACTCTGTGCCCCACGGACCCCCCAAGGTCTAAGGGAAAGGAGAACATCAGCAACTTTTCTGTCAGCTAAGTCTCCAATTTGGCCCTGACCTCCTGAGATCCTCCCATTATCCTGCAGGTGCAGCTGAGCTCCATGCTTAACGGACATCTGACTGGCTGATCATCAGGGAGAGCTCACACTGTGGAATTACTCCAAGATCAGCTTCCCAGGGGCCAGGAGCATGGTTCTTTCCTAGCCAGACTCTGCTTTCCAAAATCATATGCAAGATCACAGTAGTGGTTGGTAAATTTCTTTCATCAAAGGTCAATAAAAGCATCCATTGCCTTCCACTGAAAGTGAAACATGGCAATCCTGCTGGGATTTTATACTAAGGAATATGGAAAATAGGTTTGCTGATGAGTTTTGTCTTCCCTGCCAGTGTTATTGCATGTGTAAGTTAGAGTGTTAATGCTTCAGATGAATCACTCATGGCAATGGCTAGACATTTTCTCATTATTTATTAAGAATGGTGTGACTTTTTATGTCCGACCCAACTTCCCTCCCTCTCTTTGAACCCTTTGCAACTATCTAATTTGTCAGCACTGGCAAATTTCACTTATGTGCTACTTTCTCCATCTCTCAGATAATTAACAAAGGTGTAAAAGATGAGGGAAGAACAGAAAGTGATGAGACATGTTTCAGAAGTTTTTAATAACATAAGACTACATTTAAAGTTGTGAAATTGACATTTAAGAAAAAAAACCCCACAACTTAGTCATAGGATTCTCTACCCTTCCCAACCAAGGTGATTATTCTGAGCAGTGATAGACTGAAACTTTTATTAGAAAGAAAGAATGATTT
Organism: Phoca vitulina; assembly: GCF_004348235.1. Taxonomy (NCBI): domain Eukaryota; kingdom Metazoa; phylum Chordata; class Mammalia; order Carnivora; family Phocidae; genus Phoca; species Phoca vitulina. The sequence goes on from NW_022589727.1 coordinate 26,106,444, forward strand.
TGAAACATTGTATTGTTCACTAACTGTTGCTCAGGGTGCATGGTGTCACCTTTCACTTTGCTAGGTGCTTCAGGGGATGCCGCCTGCCCTCTGAGTAATCCAGGGATATCTATACAGGATTCAAAAAGAGGCAGGGAAGAGATAACAGTGTTGATGAGGATGTGGAGAAAAAAGGAACTTATGCACTGATGGTAGGAATATAAGCTAGTGTGGCCACCATGGAAAACAGTATGGAGGTTCCTCAAAAACCTAAAAATAGAACTACCATATGATCATCCAACAATCCTACTCCTGAGTATGTATCCAAAGGAATTGAAATCAGAGTCTTCTAGAGATAGCTGCATTCCTATGTTCATTGCAGCATTATTCACAATAGTCAATAAATGGAAATGACATAAGTGTCCATGGATGGATGAATGGATAAAAATGTGATATATACATAATGGAGTATTATTCGGCCACGAGAGAGAGAAAAATCCTGCCCTTTGCAACAACTTGGATGGATCTTGAGGGCATTATGCTAAGTGAATCAAGTCAGACAGAAAAAGACAAATACTATATGATATCACGTATGTATGGAATCTAAAAAAGCTGAGCTCAGAGAAACAGAGAATAGACTGGTGGTTACCAGGAGCTAGGGGATGGAGGAAATGGGGAGATGTTGGTCAAAAGGCACAAACTTTTAGTTATAAGATTAACAAGATCTGGGGATCTAAGGTACAGCAGAGTGATTATAGCTTATAATACGGTATCATATATTTATGTGTCTTAAACTTACACAATGTTATATGTCAATTATATCTCAATAAAGCTGGGAGAAAAAAAATTTAAAAAGAAGAGAAGCAAGGAAGATGGGAAGGAAACAAAAAAGTCACACCATTTTCTACTTGCCAAGACTTGGTGAAATATTTTATCCTCTCTTGGGCTGCAAGTCAGACTATTCTTTTGGAAATCTCTAGTTTCGCAGGAACTGGCCAAGTGACACCAGACCCATTAACTGTCAGGCTTTCTTTGAAGTTAGAGAAACTTAAACCACTTCCATCTTGTTTTACACAATGACCAGGAGCTATGATCCAACAATCACCAGCAGCCTTGAAAGCTTAGCATGTCAGCTGAGTGCAGTGAACATCGATGAACTTGTATCAATAATGAATTGGGCACCCACTCTGTGGTATTCCATCTTAGCCAGCAAAAGCAGAGTTTGTTTCCCTTAAGAACATACAATATATTGGGGGGCGGAGCAAGATGGCGGAAGAGTAGGAGACCTGGATTTCGTCTCCTCTCAGGAATTCAGCTGGATAGGGATCAAACCATTCTGAACACCTACAAACGCAACAGGAGATCGAAGAAAAGAATAGCAACAACTCTCTGAACAGAAAAGCGACCACTTTCTGGAAGGTAGGACGTGCGGAGAAGTGAATCCGAGGCGATATTCGGGAGGATAGACGGCGGGGGAGGGGCCTCCGTCGGCCGCTTCTGGCAAGTGATAGAGCCACGGAGCACAAAGTCGGAACTTTTAGAGTCTGCTCCGCTGAGGGACGTCACTCTGGTGGCGAAGTGGGGGGTGGAACCCTCGCGGGACAGTGTGGTCTCAGGACCCTCGGGGTCACAGGAAGACCGGGGGTGCCTGAGTGTGGCAGAGCTCCCAGGGATCGGAGCAGGGAAGCCGGCTGCAGAGACGGAGCCCAGGCGCGGGCTCTCAGCTCGGGGTTGCCATAGACCGTGATCCGCGGCACAGTCAGGCCACTGCTCCTCCAGCAGGGACCCAACAAGCGGCAGATCCGGGGAGACTCACCTTCTTCCCCCGGGAGGAGAGGTGCGGGAGCGCACCGCGGGGATCTGCTGGGTTCGGAGACTCCACCCGGGGTCGGGTGCCAGATAGAAAGGCGCGGTCACAGGCCGAGTGAGCGCGGAGTGTGGCCGGAGACCGGGGAGACGGGAGTGACTGACCGCTTTTCTCTGGGGGCTCGCTGAGGAGCGGAACCCCGAGTTCTCGGCTCCGCCGGGGCGGAGACTGGGAGGCCGCCATTTTCACTCTCCGCCTCCAAAGCTGAACGGAAAGCTTGCAGGGAACAAAAGCTCCGGAGAGCAAACCCGAGCAGATTACTTAGCCCGGACCGGCAAGGGCGGGGCAATTTTGCCTCCGGCAAAGACATTTGGGAACCAAGGCAACAGGCCCCTCCCCCAGAAGATCAGCGAGAACAGCCAGCCAAGACCAAGTTTATCGATCAATGAGAACGGCAGAACTCCAGCGCTAGGGGAATACTGCACATAGAATTCATGGCTTTTTTACCATGATTCTTTAGTCTTTCAAAGTTAATTATTATTATTATTTTTTTTTAACTTTTTTTCTTTTTTCCTTTTTTCTTTTTTTTGAATTTTTCTTTTTCCCTTTTTCAACCAACATC
>NW_022589727.1:26108951-26112441 GCF_004348235.1 Phoca vitulina
ATTTTTCATTTTTAAAGTCATATTCTATCCCTTCATAGTAGTTACCCATATTTTTGGCATATATAGATAAGTTGTTCTCTCTTTAAAATCTTGAGATAGTTTCTTCTAACAGATCAAAATATAATCTAAATCTCTAGTGTATGGTTTTTTTCTACTCCCCTGCCTGATCACATTCTCTCCCTTTTTTTTTTTTTAATCCTCTTCTTTCTTTTTTCAAACAACTTATCAAATCCTTTTTTAAAAAAATTTTTTATAATTTCCATCTTTACAGTCATATTCCATCCCTTCATCATATCAACCCTTATTTTTGTACATATACAAGTTTTTCTTTCTTTAAAATTTTGGGAGGGACTTTCTTTTAACAGACCAAAATACACCCAAAATCTAGTGTGTGGCACTGATCTATAATCCAGCCTGATCATATTTGATCACATTCTGTTTTTGTTTTGTTTTGTTTTGTTCTGCTTTTGTTTGTTTTTATCTTTATCTTTTTCTTTCTTCTTTTTTTCTTTCCTTTTCTTTTTTCTCTCTTTCCCTTTCTTTTCCCACTGCTTCAGGTCTTTTCTGATTTGTTTAGAGTATATTTTCTGGGGACGTTGTTACCCTGCTAGCATTTTGTTCTCTCATTAATCTATTCTGCTCTGCACAAAATGACAAGACGGAAAAAATCACCTCAACAAAAAGAACAAGAGGTAGTACCGACTGCCAGGGACCTACTCAATACGGACATTAGTACGATGTCAGATCTAGAGTTCAGAATCATCACTTTAAAGATACTAGCTGGGCTTGAAAAAAACATGGAAGTTATTAGAGAAACCCTTTCTGGAGAAGTAAAAGAACTAAAATCTAACCAAGTAGAAATCAAAAAGGCTATTGATGAGGTGCAATCAAATATGGGGGCGCTAACTGCTAGGATAAATGAGGCAGAAGAAAGAATCAGTGAGATAGAAGACCAAATGATGGAAAATAAAGAAGCTGAGAAAAAGAGAGATAAACAACTACTGGATCACGAGGGCAGAATTCGAGAGATAAACGATACCATAAGACGAAACAACATTAGAATAATTGGGATCCCAGAAGAAGAAGAAAGAGAGAGAGGGGCAGAAGGTATAATGGAGCAAATTATAGCAGAGAACTTCCCTAATTTGGGGAAGGAAACAGGCATCAAAATCCAGGAAGCACAGAGAACCCCTCTCAAAATCAATAAAAATAGGTCAACACCCCGACATCTAATAGTAAAACTTACGAGTCTCAGAGACAAAGAGAAAATCCTGAAAGCAGCTTGGGAGAAGAGATATGTAACCTCCAATGGTAGAAACATTAGATTGGCAACAGACCTATCCACAGAGACCTGGCAGGCCAGAAAGGACTGGCAGGATATATTCAGAGCACTAAATGAGAAAAATATGCAGCCAAGAATACTATATCCACCTAGGCTGTCATTGAAAATTGAAGGAGAGATAAAAAGCTTCCAGGACAAACAAAAACTAAAGGAATTTGCAAACACGAAACCAGCCCTACAACAAATATTGAAAGGGGTCCTCTAAGCAAAGAGAGAGCCTAAAAGCAACATAGACCAGAAAGGAACACAAACAATATACAGTAACAGTCACTTTACAGGCAGTACAATGGCACTGAATTCCTATCTTTCAATAGTTACCCTGAATGTAAATGGGCTAAATGCCCCAATCAAAAGAGACAGGCTATCAGATTGGATTAAAAAACAAGACCCATCGATATGCTGTCTGCAAGAGACTCATTTTAGACCCAAAGACACCCCCAGATTGAAAGTGAGGGGGTGGAAAACCATTTACCATGCTAATGGACACCAAAAGAAAGCTGGGGTGGCAATCCTTATATCAGACAAATTAGATTTTAAACCAAAGACTGTAATAAGAGATGAGGAAGGACACTATATCATACTTAAAGGGTCTATCCAACAAGAAGATCTAACAATTGTAAATATCTATGCCCCTAACATGGGAGCAGCCAATTATATAAGGCAATTAATAACAAAAGCAAAGAAACACATCGACAACAATACAATAATAGTGGGGGACTTTAACACCCCCCTCACTGAAATGGAAAGATCGTCTAAGCAAAAGATCAACAAGGAAATAAAGACTTTAAATGACACACTGGACCAAATGGACTTCACAGACATATTCAGAACATTCCATCCCAAAGCAACGGAATACACATTCTTCTCTAGTGCCCATGGAACATTCTCCAGAATAGATCACATCCTAGGTCATAAATCAGGTCTCAACCGGTACCAGAAGATTGGGATCATTCCCTGCCTATTTTCAGACCACAATGCTTTGAAACTAGAACTCAATCACAAGAGGAAAGTCGGAAAGAACTCAAATACATGGAGGCTAAAGAGCATCCTACTGAAGAATGAATGGGTCAACCAGGAAATTAAAGAAGAATTTAAAAAATTCATGGAAACCAATGAAAATGAAAACACAACTATTCAAAATCTTTGGGATACAGCAAAGGCAGTCCTAAGAGGAAAGTATATAGCAATACAAGCCTTTCTCAAGAAACAAGAAAGGTCTCAAGTACACAACCTAACCCTACACCTAAAGGAGCTGGAGAAAGAACAGCAAATAAAGCCTAAACCCAGCAGGAGAAGAGAAATAATAAAGATCAGAGCAGAAATCAATGAAATAGAAACCAAAAGAACAGTAGAACAGATCAACGAAACTAGGAGCTGGTTCTTTGAAAGAATTAACAAGATTGATAAGCCCCTGGCCAGACTTATCAAAAAGAAAAGAGAAATGACCCAAATCAACAAAATCATGAATGAAAGAGGAGAAATCACAACCAACACCAAAGAAATACAAACAATTATAAGAACATATTATGAGCAACTCTATGCCAGCAAATTAGATAACCTGGAAGAAATGGATGCATTCCTAGAGATGTATCAACTACCAAAACTGAACCAGGAGGAAATAGAACACCTGAACAGACCTATAACCACTAAGGAAATAGAAGCAGTCATCAAAAATCTCCCAAAACACAAAAGCCCAGGGCCAGATGGCTTCCCAGGGGAATTCTACCAAACATTTCAAGAAGAATTAATACCTATCCTTCTGAAACTGTTCCAAAAAATAGAAATGGAAGGAAAACTTCCAAACTCATTTTATGAGGCCAGCATTACCTTGATCCCAAAACCAGACAAAGACCCCATCAAAAAGGAGAATTACAGACCAATATCCCTGATGAACATGGATGCAAAAATTCTCACCAAAATACTAGCCAATAGGATCCAACAGTACATTAAAAGGATTATTCACCACGACCAAGTGGGATTTATCCCTGGGCTGCAAGGTTGGTTCAACATCCGCAAATCAATCAACGTGATACAATACATTAACAAAAGAAAGAACAAGAATCATATGATCCTCTCAATAGATGCAGAAAAAGCATTTGACAAAGTACAGCATCCTTTCTTGATCAAAACTCTTCAGAGTATAGGGAT
>NW_022589727.1:26122441-26165984 GCF_004348235.1 Phoca vitulina
GAAAAAAAAAAAAAAAAAAAGAACATACAATATATTTTTTAAGAAGACAAATTAGAGGCCCACAACAAACTGACACAGAAAGCAGGCAGCGTTAGCTGAAGTGGCCACATGAGGGAGGGCCTAGAGACTCCACAGGGGAGGCGGGTTTGCGCCTTATGGCCCCTCAGGATGATCTTTTGAGGAGAAGGGAGGAAATACCAGAATGTTTTAATTTCTATTTTTGTGGCAACTGGAGTGTTCTCACAACCTTAGGGAACAAGGTCCCTCTCAGTGAAACATTTGTGCAAGTAGATTTATATACTACATAAATGTACTACTTTATGGATATTGTAAATGTGCATCTTAAAGCTTCACAAAAATAGAAATTAAAATATTCTGGTATTTCATCTAATGCTACAGACACACAATTTCACAATCTCTGAGAAATTTTCTGTTTCTTCTGAGTACTTTTATAGTATTCTGTGTTATTATCATACTTAATAACAATATCTACATTTTTAAATGCCTTGTATGTTACAGGCTCCAACCTTTGCCTCCTAAGGATTCTACAAGGAGCTATCAGTCTCCGTTTCCAGAGAGGAAGAAACTTAGATTCAGAAAGGGTAAGAAACTTATCCAAGACCACACAACTAAGAAGGAACAAAACTACATTTAAAAATAACACAACTCTTTAATTGCGAAGATCATGCAAAGTCTAGCAAAACTGTCTTTTCACTTGTTCATCTTCCTCATTCCACTGTGAGCTTTTCAAAGGCAAGGAAAGTCTTATTAATTATTGTATCTTTTAACATCTAGCAGAGTGAATGATTTTTGTTCAGTGAATGAATTGATAGATAAAGGGATGAATAAATGAATGAAATCTATGAACTGAAAAAGCACAGCAGCCTGATGGCATTACTTGAAGGGATCAAAAACATACATACCCGATCAGCTTCAGTGGCATGATGTCCTTAAAGATGAATACAAGTCATAAAGTAGAGACTAAGATGTGTTCATTATATTCTTATCTGGATGATAAGAAAAATATTTTAGGAACATTGCTGTTTTGTAATTGAAGTTTCAGTTACTAAAAACTTAGGTATGTGGAACATCTAATTCTATATTAAGACCGGAAACGTAAGGAATTTCTCTGACAATTTTACCAATTCCCAAGTAGAACCAAGACTATAATATTTACTATCATTTCTTTATGCCAAAAAATTGAATTAGTTCTCAGAGACCCTACTATATACACGGACATCAAATGAATGGCAAATTGGGAAGTACAAAATGCTCACCTAGAGGTAGAAACTTCATGGCATCCATTTAATGTGCTATAAAGCTTTATGGAAAGAGCCTTTGGATCTAGCTAACTGAGAGAATAACAAATCATGTCATGTCACAAGTCTTACTGCACATATTTATATGTATTTTAAAGAAACAAAAAATAAGAATGTATATGTGTGCGTATCACTACAGATATATAGAGATACGGTATTTTATTATTACCCACATATTGATAATTTACAATGATCTTTATTCCTTCCTTAAATCTCCATCACTATCTGGTATCATTTTTCTGTAGCCTGAATAAATTTCTTCAGTATGTTTTGCAATGGTGTCCGTTGGTAATGAATTCTCAGTTTTTATATAAAAATATCTACTTCATAGTCATTTTTGATAGATAGTTTTGCTGTATATAGAATTATGGGTTGACATTTTTTTGCTTCCAATACTTCAAAGGTATCCTTCCATCATTTCTGACCTCCATTGTTGCTGATAATAAATCACTATGATTCTTATCATTGTTCCCTCATTATCATTTTTCTCTGCCTACTGTCAAGATTTTCTCCTCATGTTTGGATGTTAGTAGTTTGACCATTTGCCTGAATAGTGTTTTCTTTGTACTTACTCTGTTTGGGGTTTGTGGAGATTCTTAGATCTGTCATTTGATACAGTTATAAAATTTAGAACATTTTTTGGCCATTATATTCTCACATTTTTTTCACTCTCATTCTCTCTGTCTTTTCCTTCTCTAATGCTTGATTATCCCATGGGTATCTGCAATTCTATTCATTTTCTTCAATCTTTTTCTCTCTGTTCCTTACAATGAATATTTTCTTCAAAATCATTAGCTCTTTAATTGCCATTATGTCCATCCAATGAATTTTTGTAGAGAAATTTCCATTTCATTCTTTTTTTATTCTATTTCTTTGCTAAGATTCCACATCTGTTTATTCATTATTAATATGTCTTTCTTTTTTTTTAAGAGGGAGAAAGAGAGAGAATGCACGCAAGCAAGGGGAAGGGGCAGAAGGAAAAGGAGAGAGAGAATCTTAAGCAGGCTCCACCCACAGTGCGGAGTCCGACAGGGGACTCAATCTCACAACCCTGAGGTTATGATCGGAGCTGAAATCAAGAGTCAGACATTTAACCAATGAGCCACCCAGATGCCCCTCATATATCTTCCTCTAAGACTCTGAACATATTTATACTTGCTACTCTAAAATCCTTCTCTGTTAACTAAAATATCTGGGTCACCTCAGTGTCTGTTTCTATTGATTACTTAAAAAAATGTGTGTCACATTTTCCTGTTTATTTGAGCTCTGGTGAGTTTTGATTAGATAATGGACATTATGAATGACATTGTAGAGACTCTGGATTCTGTGGCATTCTTCTGAAGAGTAGCTTTTGTTCTAGTTGGCAGATGACATGGCTAGATTTGAATTCCCAACTGACTCCTATATAGTAGGCAGCAGATGAAACCTCTGCTCAGTCCTTTCAATTTCTATCTCTTTTTGCTTTGGGCCTTCCTGTGACCTCCTCCATACACGTTTCATTTGGAATTCTGCTAAGAATTTAATCAGATTTTTGAACACAAATTTTTGTGTTCACCTTCTGAGATTCCCTTCCTTCCAGGAATTGGAAACCTGCTGGCTTCTCTATGAGCCTCTCAGTCTGTCCTCTGGCACCTTAAGTCAGTAAGGTTGCAGATTTCTGCTGCCTAAGTACACAGAGATTGAGAAGTGTGCTCAAGCAAAAAAAAAAAAAAAAAAAATCACAAACCTGTAGATACCACCGCTGCCATTGCTCTTTCAAAGGTAGATTCCCTTCTGGTTTCTGCTTGGTTTGTCATTTCAAATAGTTCAAATCGTTGTTTTATTTTCTACTTGTCCAGATTTACAGTTGTTATCTCAGGGAGGGTAAGTCTGATCAAGTTACTTCACCATTAACAGAAGCTGGAAGACTCTGTACAATACTGGATTAAATAAAGAATCTTAGCTTACATAAGGATTGTACATTTCAATTCATTTTAATGCTGTAAGGAGTGAGAATTCTGGCAAATATTTTCTCAGTTTACTAATCCTCTAGTATGACATAGGTAGACAATAAATACTTTGTAATTTCCAATTATTATGCCCATATGTTAAGCTCACTTTATACTTTTCACCCTCATTGTGATACTCTAAGCTAAAATTCTATTTAATATGTGTATGGTGGGGGGCACGGGTGACTGGGGTGGTTTGCAATGCCTAAACTTCTCTAAAAATTGAATTATCTATTCTACTTTTAAGAAAGTCTACACTGTTGGGAGGCTAAAGGCTCCTATGATTCCTATTTCCCAGGATCTCGGAGCATCTTTGACAGTTTCCAAGCATTATTTGTGTGAAATGGGAGAAGGAAAAAGTACTCCTTTTAAGACAACTGCTTCAAAAACCAATGATGTAATATGGAATTAAAAAGAAAATCTATACCGTATAGAACATTTCTTTTTTTTTTAATTTTTTTATTGTTATGTTAATCATCATACATTACATCATTAGTTTTTGATGTAGTGTTCCATGATTCATTGTTTGTGCATAACACCCAGTGCTCCATGCAGAATGTGCCCTCTTTAATACCCATCACCAGGCTAACCCATCCTCCCACCCCCCTCCCCTCTAGAACCCTCAGTTTGTATTTCAGAGTCCATCGTCTCTCATGGTTCGTGTCCCCCTCTGATTTCCTCCCCTTCATTCTTCCCCTCCTGCTATCTTCTTCTTCTTTTTTTTTTCTTAACATATAATGTATTATTTGTTTCAGAGGTACAGTTCTATGATTCAACGGTCTTGCACAATTCACAACGCTCACCATAGCACATACTCTCCCCAGTGTCTATCACCCAACTACCCCATCCCTCTCACCCCAACCCCCACTCCAGCAACCCTCAGTTTGTTTCCTGAGATTAAGAATTCCTCATATCAGTGACGTCATATGATACATGTCTTTCTCTGATTGACTTATTTTGCTCAGCATAACACCCTCCAGTTCCATCCACGTCATTGCAAATGGCAAGATCTCATTCCTTTTGATGGCTGCATAATATTCCATTGTATATATATACCACTTCTTCTTTATCCATTCATCTGTTGATGGACATCTTGGCTCTTTCCACAGTTTGGCTATTGTGGACATTGCTGCTATAAACATCGGGGTACACGTACCCCTTCGGATCCCTACATTTGTATCTTTGGGGTAAATACCCAGTAGTGCAATTGCTGGGTCGTATGGTAGCTCTATCTTCAACTTTTTGAGGAACCTCCAGACTGTTTTCCAGAGTGGCTGCACCAGCTTGCATTCCCAGCAACAGTGTAGGAGCGTTCCCCTTTCTCCACATCCCCGCCAACATCTGTCCTTTCCTGACTTGTTAATTTTAGCCATTCTGACTGGTGTGAGGTGGTATCTCATTGAGGTTTTGATTTGGATTTCCCTGATGCCGAGCAATGTGGAGCACTTTTTCATGTGTCTGTTGGCCATTTGGATGTCTTCTTTGGAAAAATGTCTGTTCATGTCTTCTGCCCATTTCTTGATTGGATCATTTGTTCTTTGAGTGTTGAGTTTGATAAGTTCTTTATAGATTTTGGATACTAGCCCTTTATCTGATAGGTCATTTGCAAATATCTTCTCCCATTCTGTCGGTTGTCTTTTGGTTTTGTTGACTGTTTCCTTTGCTGTGCAAAAGCTTTTTATCTTGATGAAGTCCCAATAGTTCATTTTTGCCCTTGCTTCCCTTGCCTTTGGCGATGTTTCTAGGAAGAAGTTGCTGTAGCTGAGGTCGAAGAGGTTGCTGCCTCTGTTCTCCTCTAGGATTTTGATGGACTCCTGTCTTACATTTAGGTCTTTCAACCATTTGGAGTCTATTTTTGTGTGTGGTGTAAGGAAATGGTCCAGTTTCATTCTTCTGCATGTGGCTGTCCAATTTTCCCAACACCATTTGTTGAAGAGACTGTCTTTTTTCCATTGGACATTCTTTCCTGCTTTGTCAAAGATTAGTTGACCATAGAGTTGAGGGTCCATTTCTGGGCTCTCTATTCTGTTCCATTGATCTATGTGTCTGTTTTTGTGCCAGGACCATACTGTCTTGATGATGACAGCTTTGTAGTAGAGCTGGAAGTCCGGAATTGTGATGCCGCCAGCTTAGCTTTTCTTTTTCAACATTCCTCTGGCTATTTGGGGTCTTTTCTGGTTCCATACAAATTTTAGGATTATTTGTTCCATTTCTTTGAAAAAAGTGGATGGTATTTTGATGGGGATTGCATTGAATGTGTAGATTGCTGTAGATAGCATTGACATCTTCACAATATTTGTTCTTCCAATCCATGAGCATGGAACGTTTTTCCATTTCTTTGTGTCTTCCTCAATTTCTTTCATGAGTATTTTATAGTTTTCTGAGTAGATCCTTTGCCTCTTTGGTTAGATTTATTCCTAGGTGTCTTATGGTTTTGGGTGCAATTATAAATGGGATCGACTCCTTAATTTCTCTTTCTTCTGTCTTGTTGTTGGTGTATAGGAATGCCACTGATTTCTGTGCATTGATTTTATATCCTGCCACTTTACTGAATTTCCGTATGAGTTCTAGCAGTTTTGGGGTGGAGTCTTTTGGGTTTTCCACATAAAGTATTATATCATCTGCAAAGAGTGAGAGTTTGACTTCTTCTTTGCCGATTTGGATGCCTTTGATTTCTTTTTGTTGTCTGATTGCTGTGGCTAGGACTTCCAATACTATGTTGAATAGCAGTGGTGATAGTGGACATCCCTGTCGCATTCCTGACCTTAGGGGGAAAGCTCTCAGTTTTTCCCCATTGAGAATGATATTCACTGTAGGTTTTTCATAGATGGCTTTTATGATATTGAGGTATGTACCCTCGATCCCTATACTCTGAAGAGTTTTGATCAAGAAAGGATGCTGTACTTTGTCAAATGCTTTTTCTGCATCTATTGAGAGGAACATATGATTCTTCTTCTTTCTTTTGTTAATGTATTGTTATCACTTTGATTGATTTGCGGATGTTGAACCAATTGCAGCCCAGGGATAAATCCCACTTGGTCGTGGTGAATATTCCTTTTAATGTACTGTTGGATCCTATTGGCTAGTAATTTGGTGAGAATTTTTGCATCCATGTTCATCAAGAATATTGGTCTGTAATTCTCCTTTTTGATGGGGTCTTTGTCTGGTTTGGGGATCAAGGTAATGGTAGCCTCATAAAATGAGTTTGGAAGTTTTCCTTCCATTTCTATTTTTTGGAACAGTTTCTGAAGAATAGGTATTAATTCTTCTTGAAATGTTTGGTAGAATTCCCCTGGGAAGCCATCTGGCCCTGGGCTTTTGTGTTTAGGGAGATTTTTGATGACTGCTTCAATTTCCTTAGTGGTTATAGGTCTGTTCATGTTTTCTATTTCTTCCTGGTTCAGTTTTGGTAGTTGATACATCTCTAGGAATGCTTCCATTTCTTCCAGGTTATCTAATTTGCTGGCATAGAGTTGCTCATAATATGTTCTTATAATTGTTTGTATTTCTTAGGTGTTGGTTGTGATCTCTCCTCTTTCATTCATGATTTTGTTGATTTGGGTCATTTCTCTTTTCTTTTTGATAAGTCTAGCCAGGGGTTTATCAATCTTGTTAATTCTTTCAAAGAACCAGCTCCTAGTTTTGTTGATCTGTTCTACTGTTCTTTTGGTTTCTATTTCATTGATTTCTGCTCTGATCTTTATTATTTCTCTTCTCCTGCTGGGTTTAGGCTTTATTTGCTGTTCTTTCTCCAGCTCCTTTAGGTGTAGGGTTAGGTTGTGTACTTGAGACCTTTCTTGTTTCTTGAGAAAGGCTTGTATTGCTATATACTTGCCTCTTAGGACTGCTTTCGCTGCATCCCAAAGATTTTGAACAGTTGTGTTTTCATTTTCATTGGTTTCCATGAATTTTTTTAATTCTTCTTTAATTTCCTGGTTGACCCATTCATTCTTTAGTAGTATGCTCTTTAGCTTCCATGTATTTGAGTTCTTCCCGACTTTCCTCTTGTGACTGAGTTCTAGTTTCAAAGCATTGTGGTCTGAAAATAGGCAGGGAATGATCCCAATCTTTTGGTACCAGTTGAGACCTGATTTATGACCTAGGATGTGATCGATTCTGGAGAATGTTCCATGGGCACTAGAGAAGAATGTGTATTCCGTTGCTTTGGGATGGAATGTTCTGAATATGTCTGTGAAGTCCATTTGGTCCAGTGTGTCATTTAAAGTCTTTATTTCCTTGTTGATCTTTTGCTTAGATGATCTGTCCATTTCAGTGAGGGGGGTGTTAAAGTCCCCCACTATTATTGTATTGTTGTTGATGTGTTTCTTTGCTTTTGTTATTAATTACCTTATATAATTGGCTGCTCCCATGTTAGGGGCATAGATATTTACAATTGTTAGATCTTCTTGTTGGATAGACCCTTTAATTATGATATAGTATCCTTTCTCATCTCTTATTACAGTCTTTGGTTTAAAGTCTAATTTGTCTGATATAAGGATTGCCACCCCAGCTTTCTTTTGGTGTCCATTAGCATGGTAAATGGTTTTCCACCCCCTCACTTTCAATCTGGGGGTGTCTTTGGCTCTAAAATGAGTCTCTTGCAGACAGCATATCAATGGGTCTTGGTTTTTAATCCAAACTGATAGCCTGTGTCTTTTGATTGGGGCACTTAGCCCATTTACATTCAGGGTAACTATTGAAAGATAGGAATTTAGTGCCATTGTATTGCCTGTAAGGTGACTGTTACTGTGTATTGTCTGTGTTCCTTTCTGGTCTATGTTGCTTTTAGGCTCTCTCTTTGCTTAGAGGACCCCTTTCAAGATTTCTTGTAGGGCTGGTTTCGTGTTTGCAAATTCCTTTAGTTTTTGTTTGTCCTGGAAGCTTTTTATCTCTCCTTCTATTTTCAATGACAGCCTAGCTGGATATAGTATTCTTGGCTGCATATTTTTCTCATTTAGTGCTCTGAATATATCCTGCCAGTCCTTTCTGGCCTGCCAGGTCTCTGTGGATAGGTCTGTTGCCAATCTAATGTTTCTACCATTGTAGGTTACATATCTCTTCTCCCGAGCTGCTTTCAGGATTTTCTTTGTCTCTGAGACTTGTAAGTTTTACTATTAGATGTCGGGGTGTTGACCTATTTTTATTGATTTTGAGAGGGGTTCTCTGTGCCTCCTGGATTTTGATGCCTGTTTCCTTCCCCAAATTGGGAAGTTCTCTGCTATAATTTGCTCCAATATACCTTCTGCCCTTCTCTCTCTTTCTTCTTCTTCTGGGATCCCAGTTATTCTAATGTTGTTTCTTCTTATGGTATCGCTTATCTCTTGAATTCTGCCCTCATGAGATATCCATAGTTGTTTATCTCTCTTTTTCTCAGCTTCTTTATTTTCCATTATTTTATCTTCTATCTCACTGATTCTTTCTTCTGCCTCATTTATCCTAGCAGTTAGTGCCCCCATTTTTGATTGCACCTCATTAATAGCCTTTTTGATTTCGACTTGGTTAGATTTTAGTTCTTTTATTTCTCCAGAAGGGGTTTCTCTAATAACTTCCATGCTTTTTTCAATCCCAACTAGTATCTTTAAAGTGATGATTCTGAAGTCTAGATCCGACATCGTACTAATGTCCGTATTGAGTAGGTCCCTGGCAATCGGTACTACCTCTTGTTCTTTTTTTCAGGTGATTTTTTCCATCTTGTCATTTTGTCCAGAGGAGAATAGATTAACGAGAGAACAAAATGCTAACAGGGTAACAATGTCCCCAGAAAATATACTCTAAACAAATCAGAAAAGACCTGAAGCCGGGGGCAAAAGAAAGGTAAAGAAAGAAAAAAAAAAAAAGCAAAAAAAAAAAGAAAAAGATAAAAACAAAAAGAAGAACAAAACAAAAAAAAAACAGAATATGATCAAATATGATCAGGCTGGTACATAGATCAGTGCCACACACTAGATTTTGGGTGTATTTTGGTCTGTTAGAAGATAGTGCCTCCCAAAATTTTAAAGAAAGAAAAACTTATATATGTACAACAATAAGGGTTGATATGATGAAGGGATGGAACATGACTGTAAAGATAAAAATTATAAAAAATTTTATAAAAGGAATTGATAAGAAGTTGTTTGAAAAAAGAAAAGAGGATTTAAAAAAAAAAGAAAGAAAAAAAAGGGTGAGAATGTGATCAGGCAGGAGAGTAGAACAAAACCATACACTAGAGATTTAGGGTATATTTTGATCTGTTAGAAGAAACTATCTCAAAATTTTAATGAGAAAACAACATATATATATGCCAAAAATACAGGTAACTACTATGAAGGGATAGAATATGACTCTAAAAATGAAAAATAAAAATGTTTTTTTAAAAAAGGGATTGATAAGATGTTGGTTGAAAAAGGGAAAAAGAAAAATTAAAAAAAAAAAAGAGAGTTAAAAAAAAATTAACTTTGAAAGACTAAAGAATCATGGTAAAAAAGCCATGAATTCTATGTGCAGTATTCCCCTAGCACTGGAGTTCTGCCATTCTCATCCATCGGTAGACTTGGTCTTGGCTGGCTGTTCTTGCTGATCTTCTGGGGGAGGGGCCTGTTGCCGTGGTTCCCAAATGTCTTTGCTGGAGGTGGACTTGCCCCGCTCCCATGCCACTCCTCAGGCACCCCTGGTCTTTCTGTGACCGCGAGGGTCCTGACACCACACTGTCCCGCGAGGGTTCCACCCCCCGCTTAGCCACTGGAGCGATGTCCCACAGCGGAGCAGACTTCTAAATGTTCCGATTTTGTGCTCCCCGGCTCTATCACTTGCCAGAAGCGGCCGACGGAGGCCCCTCCCCCACCATCTATCCTCCCGAATATCGCCTCGGATTCACTTCTCCGCAGGTCCTACCTTCCAGAAAGTGGTCGCTTTTCTGTTCAGAGAGTTGTTGCTATTCTTTTCTTCGATCTCCTGTTGAGTTCGTGGGTGTTCAGAATGGTTTGATCCCTATCCAGCTGAATTCCTGAGACCAGACGAAATCCAGGTCTCCTACTCCTCTGCCGTCTTGCCTCTAGAACATTTCTCTAGGGTCCTGTTCAGAGAATCTGGAAGCAGTTTTTAAGGAGATTTTAAGAATATATTGTATGTCTAAACTGCAAACAGAATCAGAAATGGGAAAATAGACATTGGGGATACAAGTGAAAAGTGTTCATTTAGTCATACTGAAAAGCAGTACTGGGCTTTTAAAAATGTCATCACTCGGGGCACCTGGGTGGCTCAGTCATTAAGCATCTGCCTTCAGCTCAGGTCATGATCCCAGGGTCCTGGGATCAAGCCCCGCATCGGGCTCCCTCCTCGGCGTGAGGCCTGCTTCTCCCTCTCCCACTTCCCCTGCTTGTGTTCCTGCTCTCGCTATCTCTCTCTCTGTCAAATAAATAAATAAAAAATCTTAAAAAAAAAAATGTCATCACACCTTGAACTAGAACTCTAAGGAAGCAGATATATGATCGCAATAGAATTCACATATTGTTGTTTATTTTCACATGCCAGCAGAAAAGGCATGGTTTATGTGAAAGAGGTGAAATATAATCTTACCATTTTTCCATCATCCCCCATCATTTATTTTTTTTTAAAATGTTTTATTTATTCATGAGAGTCAGAGAGAGAGAGAGGCAGAGGCAGAGGCAGAGGGAGAAGCAGGCTCCCCGCCCAGCAGGGAGCCCGATGCGGGACTTGATCCCAGGACTCTGGGATCATGACCTGAGCCGAAGGCAGACGCTCAACCATCTGAGCCACCCAGGCACCCCCCATCATTTATTTTTTAAATTTTTAAATTTTTAAATTTTTTTATTCAGTTCAATTAGCCAACATATAGTACATCATTAGTTTTTGATGTAGTGTTCAATGATTCATTAGTTGCCTATAACACCCAGTGCTCATCAGATCACGTGCCATGTTAAAGGTTTTTAAAAAAAATCTCGTTATTAAATGCATTCTGATTAGCAGGTGTTTATAAATGCCAATGATTTCACCAGGATGTTCATCAGAATTATGTTGGGTCCTTTTTCAAATATACAGGCTTGAACTTCACTTCTAGGGATATGGATTCAGTAGAACTCAAGTAGGGATTTGGGCATCTGTTGTGTTCTAATGCATTTTTAAATTTTTTTTAAATTAAGATTTTGCTTCTTTAGAGTAGTTTTAAGTTCAGAGCAAAATTGAGGGGATGGTGCAGAAATTTCTCATTTATTCCCTACCCCCACATGCACAGCCTCTTCCATTGTCAACATCCCCCACCAGAATGGTACATTTGTTAACAACTGATGAACTTACACTGACACATCGTAATCACCCAAAGTCCATAGTTTACATTTGAGTTGGTGGTGTACATTCTATGCGTCTGAACAAGTGTATATGGCATGTACCCAGCATTTTGGTGTCATACAGAGTATTTTCACTGCCCTAAAAATCCTCTGTGTTCCATCTATTCATTCCTATCATCAGCAACCCCACCCTCCATCTGGCAACCACTGAGTTTTTGACTGTCTCCATAGTTTTGCCTGTTCCAGAATGTCTATAGTTGGAATCACACATTATGTAGCCTTTTTATTTGGTTTCTTTCACTTAATAATATGCATTTAAGGTTCTTCTATGTCTTCTTCATGGCTTAATAGCTCATTTCTTTTTAGCACTGAATAGTATTCCATTGTCTGGATGTAGTAGAGTTTATTTATCCACTCACCTTCCGAAGCACATCTTGGTTGATTCCAAGTTTGTGCAATTATGAATAAAGCTGCTATAAACATCCATGTGCGGGCTTTTGTGTGGACATAGTTTTCAACTCTTTTGGATAAAGACCATGGAGGGACATTGCTGGATCATATGCTGAGAGAATGTTTCGTTTTGTAAGAAGCCACCAAACTGTCACCCAAAGTGGCTTGTACCATTTTACATCCCAACCAGCAACAGATGACAGTTTCTGTTGTTCCACAGCTTTGCCAGCATTTGGTGGTGTTGGTGTTCTGGATTTTGGCCATTCTAATAGTTGTGTAGTGGTGTCTCATTACTGTTTTAATTTGCAATTCCCTGATGACATATGATGTGGCACATTATTTCATATGCTTGTTTGCCCTCTGTGTATATTCTTTGGCGAGGTGTCTATTAAGGTTTTTGGCCCATTTTTTTTTTTAACTGGGTTGTTTGTCTTACTGTTGAGATTTAAAAGTTCTATGTATATTTTAGGGAACAATTCTTTATCAGATGTGTCTTTTGCAAATATTTCCTCCCAGCTGGTGACTTGTTTTCTCATTCTCTTAACATTGTGTTTGAGGGAGCAGAACTTTTTAATTTCCATGAAGTCCAGCTCATTGATTATTTCTTCCTTGGACCGTGCCTTTAGTATTGTATGTCAAAAGTCATTGCCACAGCAAGGGTCATCTAGGCATTCTTCTATGTTGTCCTATAAGAGTTTTATAGTTTTGCATTTTACATTTAGATCCATTTTAGGCTAATTTTTGTGAAGGGTGGAGGGTCTGTGTCCAGATTGTTTTTCATTGTTTTTTTTTTTTGGCATGTGGATGTCCAGTTGCTTGAGCATCATTTGTTGAAAAGACTGTCTTTGCTCCATTGCTTTGCCTTTGCTCTTTTGTCGAAGATCAGCTGACTATATTTACGTGAACAGCACCTGTGTTTTGAAAAGGGCCCTCAGGGATTCTATGAACACCCTTCAGGAACTGCAAAAAAAAGTCTCACCAATAAGAACCCAATAATAAATAGTTGCTCACAAGTAAGGAAATCATAGAAAGAAGAATGTTTGCTGTTTTACTGAAGTCCAATTTGGAATATTTCAGGGCATAAAAGATAGATGCAGTGATGCTATATGCTAGGTTTAATGAAGTTGAGCAAATCTAAGGGCATAAGTTTTATGGGTTATTCTTGGTGTCATCTTTAAAGAATTATATAAGGTGCATTAAAATATTCTTCTGATGACAGATAAAGGATTTAAAAATCCAAACATGCAATTTATTCCCTTTCAGACCCAGAAAATGGGAAGCAGATTTCAACCACATACAGAATTCAATATGCACAGAGCTGCCTTCACTCCCTGGAGACAAATCTAGTTTCTGGTTGAAATCATGTCACCATTGTAGCTGTTCCTATTCTGTTTATTGAAAGAGCTCTTGCCATGATGGTAGATTCTAAAATAGACTTCTTAAGAACTGAATCACAGTCAGACAAAAGTCATAGAGGTAGATAAAGTCCTTGTGAAAAATGAAGACGAACATCAACTCTTGACCTATTTCCCACATACCTTCTTCTTCTGGAGTCTGCATCTCATTTTCAGTTTAAACATTTGTAGAATAGCACTCTTCGTGAAGTTTTTTTGAATACAGGAACCAGCTACATGAGTTGGTGCTTTTAGTTACTGGCTCCTTTGTAGATAGTCAAGTGCAAACCAAGGAAAGGAGAAGAAGGGTAATGTTCTTGGGGGCAATAAAGATGCCCTTGTGTTCCAAAATTGTCATTCCTATTGCTCTCATTATAGAATGCCCTAACAAAGTCATCATTCATGCCTGACAAAGCGCTTCCCCAATGACATCAAAGACTAATATCCTTTATATTCATTCAGTGCTTGAGACGAATGAGCTTTTCAATGTAGTGTATTTGGAAAGTACTCTAAAGTTAAGATTACTGAAAAGATCAGAAACACAGGTAATTCTCAGAAACTTCATAAGTGTAAAATAATATAGCTTTCAAATATTTTATAGTATGGAAAAATCTTACCTTATAGTTTTTCCTCAGTTTGCAACTTTTCCCCAGCAACCTTATATTTTCCAGTGTTGAGTGTCTGGTAAATTTGTTATCAGGGGAAGTAGAGTACTAACACTGGAAGATATTATATACTTTTATCAAAATCTCCATGCAATCTTGTGAAGCTGAATTAATGTCTTTCAGGCCATAAGTTTGATTCTAATTGCACAATGGTTAATAGTCCTCTGAGGACAACATCTATGACAAAATAAAAGATACTATTGTCTTTCATAATCAAAATGACATTAACAATGTTATTATGATATTTGTGAGGCATTTCTAATATTAAATCAGTACTCATGACATCTAGGGAAGCAAAACAAAATACTTTTAACTGCTATATGTTGCCCACTAAAAGTGGGTATTCCCCCCAAATGTTGAACATGGCTAACTAACACTCTCTATATTGAGCTCATTCTGTTTAAACCGAATTTCAGTCACAATCTTAGAGGGGTTAGGTCACACGTTCTCAGGCATTTGAACCCATAGCCTTTAGAATGATAGATGAGGGAAATGAGGACCACCTTGTCATTTTTACATTGACCAGGAATTATCTGCTTATCATTAACGCTCTCCCTTGACTTAAATTCTATGGCAATGATCTGAGTCAGGCCTCATTATATGGGATTAGCCAAAAATCCAGATCCAGAGACTTTTCTCATTAGGCTCAGAAGAACATGATGTAGTGTTAAAAATGATTTCATAGCAAGATTTAGCATATTCTATCATCTGATTCATGCTCTGAAGTGAACTGGATATGTGCTTAAGGTTGGACAGTTTATGAATGGAGTAAAGTGGATAACCCTGTCAGCTTCAGCTTCAAGGCATCCTCTTCCTGGAATGAAAACCATTCCTAGACCAGAGGGAATACAATGTTAAATGGAAAAGGGAATCAAAGTAAAATAAAATCGATAGTTCACATTGTTGCTACAGCTAGTTAATGCTGTTATCTACCCAGAACATGTGCACAGCATTTCTTTCTGTGTATGCTAGCAGTGATGGTGAGTTTCCATCCCTCCAGCTCCACTTGGTGTGCTCAGCTTGCCCAGATGCTGAGTCAGTCATGGCCCAATCAACCTGACTCTCTCTAAGCCACCGGGAGGCTGGGTGGGGGAGGAGGGGAGGATGGCAATGGCGAGTCTTGAATTTGGAACCATCAGCTCAGTGCTGGAGCATCCCTGGGGTGACTCTGTGTGCATTGAGCTGTGGCCATTTTCTGAGCCTCCTTGACGTTTGCCCATGAGTCAGGATAGCCCAATGATTACGATCCAGCCTCTGAAATCAGAATTCCTCTTTAAAGCTCAACTTTTCTTGTTACTGTGTGACCTGGGCAATTTACTCAGCCTCTTTAGCACTCAGTTTCTCTATCTGTGATGCAGATGAGCATAGTTCCTATTCCTGACGTACAGGATTATGGCTGTCCTATGCTTCAGTTTCCTTTTTTGTAAAATGGTGTTAATAGGACTTACATCTCAGGTCATGTGAGTATTAAATGAGTCCATCTATGGAAAACCATTAACTGCATGGCACATGCTAAGTAGAACATGATAGCTATTATTAATAGTGCGAGGGATTAAGTAAAATAAGGAATATAAAGCAGACAGTGAACATTCGAAATGTTAACTGCTTGAGCTTCTGTTTTGGATCCTGATTTCCATGCAGCTCCTGTTGGGGGACTACAGCTCTCTACCAATCCCAGCAAGTTGGGAGTGAGCTCTGATAATCATACTCCCTCTTCCTGGTCCCTTCCTAGTGTTCAACCCTGCCCCAGCCACTACCTGGAAACCCCAGAGCCACAGTACTCACTGCCCCCTGCCAATCTTTGGGGCTGTCTATTACCTCAAGATTCTGCTACTGTGTCCCATTCTCTCCTGCCTACCCCTTGTATGTTGACGCTTGTTTGTGTCAATGTTAAGTTTGGCATACCCGTGTTTGAACTTTGTGGTTTGGATGGTGCTGACTTCCCTGGCAAGGACACACAGATATATCCTTCCCTGACCCAGGCTAAACCAGCCCCGCATCGTCCTCCACCAGCCTCTGCTTCCATCCCAGCACATCCTGCAGGCATGCTCCCTTGGAATAGTACAATTCCAGCCACCAGAATAAGGCAATATACCATCTTAACTATTTTTAAGTATACAGTTCAGTAGTACTGTGTGCATTCACATTGTTGTGCAAGCATCACCACCACCCAACTCCAGACTCCTCATTTTGCAAAATTGAAACTATACCCATTAAACAACTCCTCATTCCTCCCCTTCCCCCAGCCCCTGGTAACCACCATTCTACTTTCTGTCTATGAATTTGATTATTCTAGATCTCTTGTATCAATGGAATCATACAATATTTGTCCTTATGTGACTGGCTTATTTCACTTAGCATAATGTCTCCAAAGCTCATCCATATTGTAGCCTGTGTTAGGATTTCCCTCCTTTTTAAGGCTGAGTAATATTCCATTGTATGTGTATACCACATTTTGTTTATCCATTCATTTGTTGGTAGACACTTTGGATGCTTTCACCTTTTGACTATTGTGATAATGCTGTTATGAACATGGGTATACAGATATTTCTTCAAGTCCCTTTGGGTGTATATCCAGAAGTGCACTTGCTGAATCATATGGTAATTCTGTTTTTAATTTTTTGAAAAACTGTTACACTGTATTGGAGGGAAAACTTTTTTTTCATAAAGGTTATCTTTGTGTTATTTTATTCCATGTTTCACTTTGATATGAGTTCTATAACTACATATTGCATTCCTACCATCCCGATTTCAGCTTAGATGCTAATACTTGAGCTCCACCTTAATTTTAATTTTTGTGATCATTTCATGATGGAAGAATTTTGGTCATAAAAACCTAAATACACTGAAGGAAATATTAAAATGCTGCATCAAGAAGAGAGGAGCCACTAGGACATCTGGAAATCATTAGCATCAATCAAGAAATTGTTGCCTTACAAATACTGCTATGAGTATTCCTTGTTAGGTATAAAAACTAGCTATCTGGGAGAAGAAATGAAAAGGTAGTTTTGCTGAGTAAAGAGTAATTAGCTTAGACCCCAAGGAGAGCAGATGTTAGCTTTCATTTCTTAAATACCAGACTGGAAAGTTTTGTATTATGCTATCAGATTGTGATATTCCAGGCAAGGCACTGCCAACTTTGTTCTCAAGCTTAATTCCAAGTGGAAACTCTACCACCTGGGGTCTCATGGTGACACAGAGCCTAACTGGAAGCATGTAGTAATGGGAAGGCGCAGAAACAGAAAGACCATAGAGAGGAAGTATTTTTGAATTCTTGGGGAAAACACCCAATGTCCATCAGGGGTGAAGCCAATTGATAACGAAAATCCACCATTTTATTTTCTCCCATCAAAAATTGATCTGAAGGGGGAGAAATTGGAGGGGGAGACGAACCATGAGAGACTATGGACTTTGAGAAACAAACTGAGGGTTTTAGAGGGGAGGGGGGTAGGGGGATGGTTTAGCCTGGTGATGGGTATTAAAGAGGGCACGTACTGCATGGAGCACTGGGTGTTATACGCAAACAATGAATCATGGAACACTACATCAAAAACTAATGATGTACTGTATGGTGACTAACATAACATAATAAAATTAAATTTTAAAAAAAGAAATTGATCTGAAATTTCATCATAGTGTTGAAGTGAGGTACTGCCTACAAAGAAAGACTGGTCGGCTTCATCCTCCTTAGTGGTTTTCTACACCTACAGGGGCATTTTAAGTTCACATCAATTTTCATTAACTCCTTGGATATTTTATTCTGTGGAAAAGAAGAAGGTAGAGGATGAACCTTTCCCAATTTCTGGTGAATATATATTCTTTAAAATCTCAACTTCCAACTTCCAAGACAACCAAATGACTTTTCAAATGGCTTTGTAACCCTTTGACCTTAGACAAAGACCTTTAGAATTGATTTCTCATAGGAGAAAAATGACCAAATGGAAAATGTTTCTGTTAAAGTCACTTGTAATACAATAAGCCATTAGCTTGCTTTGCTTCTGGATGGAGGAAGACATCAGTGAATAAACTCTGGTTGCAATGTGGGCCTACATTTAGTTTTTATTGGCTCACCAGATCTCTAATACCATCACTTACAACACTGATGCAGAATCTCAAAACTCAGCCCCAGATCATGCACAGCCCCATCATCTCTCCTGGCAGTTTCTTTTCTGCAGAGAAGGTCTACAGGACTTTGGTGGTCAGAGAGAGAGATTTCACAAAGGATTTTTATTTGACATTTTAATTCTCAGAGATGCAAACAGACTATTTAATAGGCCAAATACTAAGAGTATTGGCAAAACATGTTTTGTAATATGTGTATTCGTACACACACCGGTGCTATTCTGCTAAAATACTAGAACAAAGGGGTGCTGGTTTCTGTTTTGTGTAATTACTGCCAGTTCTCATTAACCATGAAATAGAATACATTTCCCGTGTTTTGCTTGCAGTTATCAAATAGGAATGAAAAATGAAGGATTTAAAGATATTTTTGGGGGCGCCTGGGTGGCTCAGTCATTAAGCATCTGCCTTCAGCTCAGGTCATGATCCCAGGGTCCTGGGATAAAGCCCCGCATTGGGCTCCCTGCTCAGTGGGAAGCCGCTTCTCCCTCTCCCACTCCCCCTGTTTGTGTTCCCCCTCTCGCTATGTCTCTCTCTGTCAAATAAATAAATAAAATCTTTAAAAAAAAAATAAAGATATTTTTGTTGTTGTTTTTTGCGTATTCCATCTTAAAAGTTGGAAATTTCATCCTTAGGTTGATTTTACATCTTCAGTGCTTCAATGGGAGTCTGGCTAGAACAGTCCTTTTAATGAGCCGATGGGAGGGAGGGCGTCAGTTGATTGCTTATGCAACCTCATGTAGCCACTGCCTGGGTGAACCTTGCAGGCCTCCTGCTCTTCTAAGCTGCTTGTTGATTGACCAGCCACTTGAAATTATTTATTGTGAGCCTGCTCTGTACTAAACACCAAGCTAGATGAACATAAGAAGAACAGAGGAGGAACCATGCCTGCCTTCAGGGAGCTGGAGGTGGAAAGATACTAAGCAAACAACCAGAGCACTGAAATCACATCCTTCACTAAGTGCTTTGCAGTAAGAGTTTGGGGTGCTACGGGGTCAAAAGTAGTAGGTGTCCAGTGCAGAGAATGGATTGGAGAGTGAACACCAGTTGGGAAGCCCAGAAAAGAAGGCCAATGTGTTCTGTTAAGGGTTTTGGAATATAACTCTTCTCGAGCTATTTGCATCTTTAAGGTGAATCTCCTGAATGGAAAGGCAGAGGCTAGGAGGTACCCCAGGACAGGACAGCCTTCTCTCTGTGTTCTTGCCCACAGCTCTCTGTCCTACCCCCTCAGGCCACCAAAAAAGCATTGCATCCACCCTTCTAAAGGTCACCCACGTCTGCTCTAGACCCAGATTTTTTTTAAAAAAATCACTTTTATATCCTTTACATAGTTGAATGCTTAAGGTCTGTTTTCAGTTTTGGAGTGAATTGTTACTGGCAAAGCACTAGAAGTGAGCACTGTAGAATCTCACAAAATCAGATTTCTTTTTTTTTTTTTTAAGATTTTATTTATTTATTTGACAGAGAGAGACACAGTGAGAGAGGGAACACAAGCAGGGGGAGTGGGAGAGGGTGAAGCAGGCCTCCCGCTGAGCAGGGAGACGGATGCAGGGCTGGATCCCAGGAGCTGGGATCATGACCTGAGCCGAAGGCAGACACTTAATGACTGAGCCACCCAGGCGCCCCCAGATTTCTTTTTTCTGATGAGGCTTATTTTTTTTACTGTGGTAAAAAAAATACCTAACATAGAATTTACCATATTAACCATTTTAAGTGTACAGTTCAGTAGTATAAGTACATGCACATTATTGACGACCCATCTCCAGAAGGCTTTCCATCCTGGGGAAAACTGAAACTCTGTCACCATTAAACATGAACTCCCCTTCCCCTACCCACCCTCCCCGTGCCCCCCCACCCCCACCCTGGCAACCGTCATTCTACTTTCTGTCTCTACAAATTTCACTTCTGGAGGTCGCTTACCAAAGTGGGATAATGAAGTATTTGTCCTTCCCTGACTGACCTGTTTCACTTAGCAGGCGTACATACTTAGCTACCTGTTGCGCATGTATCAGAAATTCACTCCTTCGGAAGGCTGAATAGCATTCCACTGTTGGTATCTAGACCCCATTTTGTTTATCCATTCATCTGTCTCTGGGCTTGTGGGTTTGCTTCCATCTCTTGGCTATTGTGAATAATGCTGCTATGTATGAAGGTAGACTGGCTTTTGTTTTTAAACAGTAATAGGCCGGAATGATTTTTCACCTGTACATATAAATGGATAGGATAGAACTAATTGTGGGTGAAAAGACTCAGGAAACATGAGTGTGAGATACAACTGTATCTTGTCTTAGTGTAACTTTGGGCAAGGCTTGTCCATCTTGGGTATTTGTTTCTTCCCTATGAAAGCACAGGGAAGTCTTCCATCTTCAAGGCCCGCATGTGATCCTCACCACCCCCGGGAAGGCCTCCTAGGCTTGGAGTAAATTAAGGGTTGGATTAATTGGATGCCATATAATATCTTTTATTAATTGGGCGGTCCTAGATCTTTAAGTGGCCTCGTGAATGTGTGGAGTTTCTTACTTAATCTTCTCATCCTGAAAGAGAAGGGGAAATTAAGGTCAGCAACTTTCCAAAGGAATTTAGAAGGGGGAAAAATAGGAGGCTTTTTTTATGTGGAAACCTATGAAAAGAATGCTAAGTGCTCTCCTTAGCTTCCCCTTGTGAAGTGACACATGCTTAAGAGGGTCTGTCTAATAGTAAAGCAATTTTCATTGGAATAGAAGTGGAATCCTTTGTCTCTGTCAAATGCAATTTAGGGAAATGGCTACAAAAAGCCTGTATTTCGAGCACATTACAGTCCTAGCTGTGGACTCAGCTAGGATCTTCCTCACCTCAGAATTGTGTGAAATAATGCCTGAACATTTGAGTGATTGTAAAAACTTAAATCTAGCCTCCCTCGTGACCCAGAATATTGGCTCCCCATCCTGTTTCACATGTCGTGAGTGAAATACGGAGGGAACCATCTATCCATATGTCCCCAGAAACTCCTATTTTTCCTTTTATTTTTTAATTTTTTTAGCATTTATCTCTTAAAGACAGTCTATATGCTCATTTACTAAAAATCTGGCATGACAGTTTCCTGTCAAAAGCACTCTGTAAATACACATAGAGAGGGGCTATTTTTCCAAAGAATATATTCCAATGGTTGACATTCTTCAGCAAAGACACGAAATGTCAAGGAAGCCAGGGTTATTTGGTTTGTATGTTAACCCTCAGTTTATAGGTTTTGGTTTACCAGATAAGAGGGGGGACACCCAGTGCGAATATCAGATAAATAATGATTATTATGTTTTAGTGTAAGTATGTCCCAGAGAGTGCATAGAACATAGTTACCCTAAAAAAGGTTATTTATCTGAAAATCAAATTTAATTGGATATCCTGTATTTTTATTTGCTAAATCTGGCAACCCTAAATAGGCTGTATAAAACTACATGGTAGATTCATTCAGTTTCAAAAACATCAGAACTCTTAAGAGAAGGGGATTTATTATCTAAGAGGCTCTCACAAACGCATATGGTCATCTAAACTATGCTTTACTGATTGAAACACAAAACTGTAGCCGGCCATGACTTCTGTATCAATTTAAATATAAAAGCTCTTTTTTTTTCAAGTAACTGAAAATTACAGTGCAGTGGATAAAAATAAATATACCCCCAGCACTAAATTAATATCCAGACTAAGTGCAATAAAAATCAGGTAGCAGACTTGAAAGAATTGGTCTAGATTCTATTTCTTCTTATTTTTATGGAAAATCTACACTTGTGGACTAACTCTCAGCATAACTACTGAAGACAGATGTTTCTGTTCTATTAGCCCAGAGTTGCATAATGAACTAGAAAGAGGATAGAATGATTTTTAAGTGGGGAAGATGGTTTTATTAGATGTAGAAGTTTGTGGTAAATGGAACAGTTGAGAGACTAATAGAATTTTTACAAACCAATGATTTAAAGACTTTCAAAACCACCCAAAAATGTATTTCTGCTGTTACAGAAATAGCTCATGATACTCGACTTGGTCTGTACCTAACCCTCTACCTATTTGCAAGTCAACTCTTAAAAATTTGACCAGTCATACCAGCCAATGATGGGCTCACAGCCACAGGACTATCCATTAGTAATTGGTGATGAGCCAGGATGGTACCAGGCAATGTGGGATTTCTTGGCCAAAGAATACAATTAAACCAAAAAGGGACACATTTGACTGCACAGGGCTGCATTACTGGAAAATGTGGGCTCCCAGCCTCCCAGAGAAGGAAGGGTCCTGTCCCTTCTGAGTGCCAACTTTACTGGTGGTGCAGCACTGATGGGAACAAGGTCTTGATCTTTAAATGTTTATTGATCAGCTATTTCCAAGAGAAGAGCTAGCATCTATTTCAAGCAGAAAAAGATTCTGGTTCATTTCCCCCATCTCATAAATGAAATGACAAGATGAAGAAGGCTGAGCCAGTAACATATACTTCACTAGGTAGCCACTCTCATCTGATAAAACGAAAGCTAATTCCCCAGCCTAAATTGGCTTCCCACTTGGAAATAAGATAATGAATGAATAAGATAATGAATCTCTCGAGAGTTCTGGAAAGGTTTTATGTCTTCCTTTCTGGAAGGGCGAGCAAGGGGAGTGACCTGCAATGATCCCTTTCAAAAATCTATGAGTGGGGATGGGGCTCCCTCAGGTCCCCTTTCCTTAGGCCTTGGAAGAGAAAACACAATTGGCCGATCAAGTCACATGCCTTGTCATCACCCCTGACTTCCCCTTCACTGTAAGCCTCCCACTCCGAAGTCCTACAGGCTCTCATTTCTCCCTCCCAAGGTTCTCTCAGATGTAACCCTGTCTCTCCATCTTGCCATTGCCTTACATTTGGGCCCTTATCATCCCTTGCATGACCTTCCCCAGCTACCTCCTCAATGGCCTTCTTCCCACTGGCTGCTCCCACTCATATGTTTACTATGTTATCAAGAACTACATTTCTGATCCACTGGATCATTAGACCCACTTTATTCATGATGAGTTCAAACTCCTCAGCAGGATTATAGAAGCTTTCTTACCTTTGTACTTATATTTTCTGCCACTACCCTCATCCCTGAATGCTGTGCTCTAGGTATCCTAAACACATTCCCCAAATGTGTGGTGTTCTTTCATGCACAAACCTCCCCGCCCTCTGGCCTCCCTGATGAACCCATTCTTCAAAACCCAGACCAACTGCCTAAGTCCCTGCAGGGCATAGTTACAACTCTAAATGGTGGCCCTGCACCTCTCTCATGGTTCTTGGATAGTTTTAAAAATATTTATACCACGCTATACATCACAGGCCTTCAGAAAATGCTTGCCACAACCAAGAAATAAACCCCGATTATTTCTTACATTTTATCTCTTAAATGTCAGCTTGACAGTAAGAAACATAGGAAAGAGTCTTTTTATGTGTGTGCTTACTTAATTCTCCTCTGCCTTGTCCCCTTCTCCCCAGGCCCATTCTACCCCTGGCCCTTCCCTCACCTCTGGGATAAACGTCAACAAGAATGTCCTGCAGATTCTTCCAGGAGAGTCCTTGCATTTTGGCTCCACTCGGTCCCCCACCATACTCCAACCCACATTCCTTACCACAAACTTTTGCCCTCTGAGATTCGGAATCGGAGTTGGGCAGAGGGCATGGTATCTGTTGGTGAACTAGGGTAATAGGTGGTCTAAAGCCGAGAGTGGGGGAAACCCAAGAGATTGGTGGTTGCCACTGCTTTTTGGAAGCATGGGGATGCAGGCAACGGTAGTGTAGGAGCTATTAATGACGTCAGTTGGCCTGGAGACACTTGGGTAACCCACTAGGCTGCCTCCATCTCAGTCATCCTCATAAATTTTATCTTCGTGTTGGTCACACCTTCAGCTAGGTCAGGTCCAGAGCCCTCTATTCTTGTGAAATGAAAATAAGACTTTAAGTCACTTTTCTGCAAATTCTGCAAATTGTTTTCCAACATGGCCTAATGGACAAGGATCAACTCGCTTTTTGGCGTCGGGCTAGCTGTTGCCTGTGGTTGAGCCCAGGGTGTTAAGTGTTACATGTGGCATTTTTAATGCTAAATTAAATGTCACAAAGGCTGGAGCTGGAGCTTTAAAACACCAATAGGGAGACTCAATTTGCCCATGGAGTGGGCAGTGCACTTGGTGGCAGTGCAGAGGTGGGCTGCCATGATGAACACCTTGCCCACATGAGGGGCTGAGAGGACAGGAGGGGAAAGGTCATGCCTGATTCTACAGTGGAACCCACCTGTCTCCTCAGCCACCAGGGTCAACCTGGTTACTCCTGAAACCATCACAAGGGTGAGCCCTTGCGGGTGATCGCACAGCTGCGTGCTTTTGTGCAGTGCCCACCTGTCCTGTGGGATCTGGAAGGGGCAACTCTGGCTCCAGCTATTCCATGAGGCTGCATAGGGATTTTCCTTTCCAAGTTTAAGGTGTAGTGGATTTCATGAATGGAGGGTAGGCTCTCCAGCTTGAAGCAAGTTCATTCAAAATTTTTATTGAAACTTCCAGTGGGTATGACCCTGCATGGTGTTTTCAAAATGTACTGAAACAGTGTTTTCCAGAGTAGCCACAGGGCCCACTGTGCAGTGTGAATGTGTCTGTTCACGCGTATGCGTACAGGTGTGTGTTCATGTGTGTACGTGTGAACGTGTGTGGGAGTGTGTCTATGTGGATGTGTGCACATATATGTACAGGTGTGTGTATGTGTGGGTCTGTGCACCGGTGTACACAGGCGTGTGCTTGTGTGGGTGTCGGTGTGGGTGTATACACAGGGGGGTACAGATATGTGCATGAGTGTGCATGCCCGCACGTGGGCACAGGTGTGTGTGGGTGTGTGCGTAGGTGTGCACGCCCACACGTGTGCACAGGTGTGGTGAGTGCCCTGCAGTGCGGGGAACGAGAAGGGGAGGAATCTGAGCATGTGCCACTTGCTGCATTAATCAGAGCAGTTACATTCGATCATTTAACATATTTACTTGAAAAATGCAATTTTATTTGCATTCACAGCTCTGCTGCTTAAAGGAAAAAAGAAATGAGAAGGAAAAGAGAAAAGAAGGAAGGAAAGGAGGAAGGAAGGGTGAGAAGATGTGAGGAGAGGAAAGGAGGGAAAATGGAAAAGAGAACAGAGACCAATTTTAAAAGGAAAAGAGGAAAGAGTTTTCTCTCCCTTTCTCCTTTCAAATAAATTGTGCTCACTTCCCCCTCGGAGTCTGGTGCACTTAATATGCCTTCTGGGTTGCGGAGGGATGAAAAGTCCTCATCCCAGAGTCCCCGAGTGTGTTTATGCTCAGACTACGATGGAGCGATTATGGAGGCTTTGTTGCCCCCTGCACAGTGCTGAGTTCCTAATTGGGGGAAGACTCTCTTCTCGGTGGAGGTTCTGGGCTTGCCCTCCAGGACCAGTGGGGGCTCTGGGCTGGCTCAGAGGAGCAGTGAGGAAGTCATGAAGCACCACACAGTCTGCTGGGGGGCCCTTCCCCCATCCACCCCAGGCCCTGTGCCTTTGCGGGGCTGAGGTCCGCCTCACCTATGAAGAGGCTAGAAAGGGGTATCATCGGAGAATCCGAGGGCTCACAAACACGCCCCATTTGCAAGGAAAACTCATCAACATATTTGGCAATACGGATTTCGTGAAGACTTAATCCTACAAAATAAAAATTTGGAGGCTCTGAGGGATAAGATTAGGGTAGAGAGTGACAGTGATTACCAAGATTTGCATAAGTGAGTGTCCTGATCAAAAGGAAATGTAGGGTTTTCCGCTGGCAAGCCTCGGGCTGATGGGTGCTTCTGAAGTCAGTCCTCTTCCAAGGGGATTTACAAGACAGTCAAGTCCATGTGAACCTGGAAATTCTTGCTTGCCAGTGCAGCTTCACGATGCATTTTGTTCCTTGGTATGAGCTGCCAGGGTACCCAAGGAATTGAGAACACAATTCCAATGCTGGTCTCCTGACTCCAGACCGAGCACCGATGACTTACTATTTAACAAGGCTCCTTTCCCACTGATACTCTCCCAAGCAGACAAGCTCCCCTAAGACCCAGATTGGGTTAGTGAAGAGCAGATTTAGTTTGCAAACTGCCTGATGTACTTTGTAGCCAAAGATGTCAGTTCCAGTCTTGTAATGTGCATTGATTGTGCTAATCATGATATAGACTCAAGCAAAGTAGAGAGACGTTGGTTTCTCTCCTAATTTTCACCCGAAGCTTGATTGTTTCTTACTTTTCCTCGTTATTCCTGCATGTATGTGAGGATTCATTGTCCACCCACCCCCAACCCAAGGATATATAGCATGACCACCATCTTGGCCTGCATCCCAAAATCTAGACCTCAAAATGAACTCAAGGAAAGATCTCTTGGTCCTGTTCTCATTGCTTTTCCAAACCCATTCAAATCCATAAGGGGATTTCAAACCTTCCTTGTAAATCTTTATTGACTAAGCCTATATGACTTCTGTCTGAATAAGCAAATAATCCACCAAATAATCAAAGTCTAGGCTGGAGCAAACTCACAATAGCTCCTGACTCCAGAACTCCAAGCCGGTTGGCCTAAAAGGTGTGTTGTGGGTGGGATGAATAGGGTTTGATGTTCTGTGTGTGTGTCTTCCAGACAGCAAATGCTATATTGCCCCTTTTAAAATAAGTCACAACTGTTTCTCCTATTTAATATAGCCCACAAAGGATCTGAGAGGGACAAGAATGCCATGCTCCCTAATAGGTCTAGGCAGCAGGGGCCAGCACCCCTGAACACAACCCTCTGGGTCTACATGAGCCCCGGAGAGAAGAGAGAGCACAGCCTTGGTCTGAGGAGGTTGTCCCCTGTGGAAATCACAGGCTTGTTCTCTGTTACAGATCTAAAGTGCTTTCCCGTTTATTCATTTCACTGTTGCCATGATTGTGTTAAAGTCTGGGGGAAAATGGGACTCAGGGCGTTTGACACACACGAGTTCATCACAGGCATATGAGCAGGACAAGATCAAGCCCAGGTCTCCTGATTCCAGACCCAGCGCCCTTTTCCACTACTCGAGATCGTCTGCCATCCAGTGGGAAGGTATGCGAGACCACGAACTCCTTGCTTCAACTCAGCAAGCACCTGCCAAATGCAGACCCAGTGCTGATTCCATGCTAGGGCATGGGGAGTGGGGGCATGGGGGCTGTACACCAGAGAGGCAGCAAGCCTTGTCCCTCAGGAGTCCCCAGTTGGAAGGAGGCAGGCAAGCAAAAGGGTCGTTAGGTCAGGTGATAGGTGCCACAGCTGAGTGCTGCTGTAGGTGAGGGTTGATGTGGCCTCAGACTATGAAGAGGGGTGACCGGTGGGGAAGCAACCTTTCCAGCAGCGAGGAGGGCTCAGGACCCAGTGCAGACAGCTTGGGGTTTGGAGACCTGTGCGAAGCTTCGCATGGCCCAGAATGGAGAATCCGGGGTGGGAATGGAGTCTTGAGAGGTGACATGGGTCCATCACCCAGATTCTTCTAGGCCAGATTGATATTAGAGTTCAGACTTTTATCCTATGAGTGGAAGGGAGCCATAAAGACTTAAGCAGGGGATGATTTGATGAGGATGGAGCTTTGGAGAGATTTCTCTGACTGCAAGGAAGAAATCTGCACCTCCTGTTGTTGGCTCACCGCCTCCTGGAGCCTCACGGGGTTATTCCAGGTATAGGTAGGTGTTTAAGAAGCACTAGCTAAAAAAGTAATCTGGAATCAGCCAGAAGAAATAAGGGAACTGTGACTGGCATTAGAAAAGTTTCCTTAAATTTTTTTTTATGGTTAAAATCTTAGTTGTTAAAAAAAAATTAAATATTTTATGTGTGTCTCTCCTTGGATTGTGTACTCCTTGAGGTTGCTCCCTCACTACCCAGAACAGCAACATAAAAATGCAATAAATATTTTATCATGTTTTATATCAGGATGCCAGTGCCTGAAAACTGCTCTCCACCCTTGCCCACCTCAGGTTGGGAGCTTACTGGAGCGGGTCAGGGGCATAGCTTCTCCCTGGGCTCACCCTCCCACGCAGAGCACTGAGCACTGAGAGGCCAAGGTATCCTCTGTCATGTGAAGCAGAGGCAAGCCTACATATGGGCTAAGTTTTCACTCCCCTATCCCCCCATCTATGGCTCCAAACCTAAGTATGGTCTTGGAGTTGGTGAGATCATGAGATCCTGACTTCTTACTGAAGGCAGTGAAGCCCAGAATTAGGAGGGCAAAGGGTATTAGCAATAAATATAGAAAGGCTTTATTTACTATTATTATTGGATGGCTTTCTGAAATAGGATAGAAGAACTGTGGATTGGGATACATGGAGATCACTAGAAGGAACCATCATTAAATTTAATCACAAAATATTCATTGAGCCAATTGTTTTGCAACTACTTGTCTTTCCCCCACCATGTAGCCCTTCTCAAGTTGCTGAGATGAAAAAAAAATTATATTTTTACACACACACACGAATGTATATATACATCTATCTTCCTTCCTTCCTTCTTTCCTTCCTTCCTTCCTTCCTTCCAACCTTCCTTCCTTCCTTCTTTTCCTTCCCTCCTTCCTTCCTTTTGCCTGCCTGCCTGCCTCCCTCCCCTTCTCTATCATCTCTATCTATCTATCTATCTATCTATCTATCTATCTATCTATCTATCATCATCTATCTGTATCTATCTAACTAACATTGGATAGGAAAAAGCTTTGATAATCAAAATCCTCAATTTCCTCAAGAGATCTGGGATTGCACTATAATGTTTTGAGGAGCATCCGGTAACATGTAAATTCCTATGGGTTTTATCTGCTTACAAAAATGGAATCTGTCCAAAAGTTAGGGGACTTGTACTTTTATTTATATTTATCAAAAAGATTGCCTTGGTTCTTATTTTGTCCTGATAATGTACTAATTAATGCTACCCTCTCCTTTTATGTATTTTGCAAACAAATCAAACAATGATACTTTATTTCTTAGATTAAATTGTACTTACACATACAAAAGCTAAAGGTATTACAAAATCCTGGGATTGATTTTTCTTGGTAGGGACCTAAATAGCTAAGGATTTTTTTTTTTTAATTTTAAAAACAAATTCTATTTCTCTAAGATAATATCAAAATTGATGTAAACATCTAAGGGCTTATTTTAATAATCATTATAGAGCTAGAGGCCTTTATCCTAAAGTGTTCATTACATGTTAATAAAATAAAATAAAAATAAAATAATCAAAGTAGATAGTTAGCAAAAATATCAGTGTCAGTTGATAGAGAGAACGCCAAAATCATACTGCAAAGTGGCCACAAACCAAGGTTCTCTAAGTGTTGGTTAAACCAATATGAACTCAATTCTCTGTGATTTCCCCTATGCACAAATATGAGAAACATCTCTGAATCCCAGGGTGGGATTTCTGTAACTCCGAGGTGGGAGGCCTGCAACCTCCACAAATGTGTATTTTCCAAGGCAATCAAAGGAGAAAGGGGGAGAAGCAAAATGATTTAACATCAATTACGGTATGTCCCTTCTGTAACTGTCTGAATCTTGGGAGTACATGCAACTCAATCTCTGCCTATTTGAGTGACTGTCAAGGAACAGGAGGGGAACATCCTCAGGGCACAAAGCGTTGCTGATCTGCCTCCAAAATGTTTCATCACTTATGTTGGGGGCTAGCTTTCATTTTTCACAAAGCACCTTAGTGTTGAATTTCTATTTTCCAATAGGGCCTTCTACATTTTTATTTTTAGTATCCTGTTGATTTTATAGGACATATTCTTAACATTATTTGATACAGGTAAGTGACAATGATATTATCTCATCCATGTTGTCCAGGCAATTGTCAGTACCTGAAATAAATTGCACAGCAATAAGGGCATATAGACAAGAATAATTGCAATTGACCATCACCACAAATGAATCTGTTACTAGCATAGGGGAAGGAATAGGCATCATCACCCCTGATATTGAGGGGCAAATAAAAAGCTGGCTTGTGAAAAAGTATAATATTTACAATAGAAATTCTCTTAATAGTTCTGAACATGAACAATTTCAGAGTACATTTGGGAAAGCATCCCAAGGATCTCAATGTTTGTTTTATAATTGTTTTGCAACTAAATGGAGTTTTATTAATAAAGGAAGGATTAACCTGAGCAAATGTCTATAGCTGTGAAAAACTCTAACTGCTTGAAATCCTTTTTAATGATTAAAGAAATTAGAGATGGTGGGCATATTTTTTCCTTAATGGCAAATTATCAAACGTTCAGGTCCTGGGGTTGCAAGAATCCAAGGTAGAGGTGCGGCAGTATTCAGTGTTAGTTATATTGCCAGGGTCTTACGTGGTTGCACAAGTCCTCAGTCATAGAGGCTGGGAGCGGACAGATCTGTTCAGGAGCAAACCCGTCTCACTAGAAAGGACAATAACACCTCTCTTTTGCTGGGAAAAGGAAATGTGAGAACACGTCGTGTCAGCACTTCATCATAAAAATGCTCTGTGTTGCTTTACACTGTTCTACAGTCTCCCTGGAGACTCTGTGCCCACTTCCTTCCCCCTTCCCCTTTAGATAGTTCAGATGTTTAGAAGCCTTGGTACAACCTCTAACACCCACACAAATTGTAAAAAGAGCTAACATAACTGCTAGTTCTTAAGGACATAGGAGTTTCCGAGTCTATTTGGGCAAATGACCTTTTTTCACCAGGGTCAGCTTCCTGCATCTATTCCAAATGTGTCTTGTTTTACTACCTCCTTGATAACCAAATATAGTCTGTAGATCAGCAGCATTCGCATCATGCGTGAGCTCATGAGAAATGCAGAGCCTCGGGCCTCCTGTCAGGCACACTGGACCAGAATCTTCATTTAAACTAAGTGTTCGTATTACATGCATCTGAAAGTTAGAGAAGCACTAGTCTTCTTGACCTCCTAGATGGCATACAATTATCTGTCTTGGCCACTAGCACTCAACTTCACTTTCTCATATGGACCCTCATGTGCTGGTTAGCACATACTTGGTATCCTTTGGACCCAGTAACTCAGAGAAATGCATATTCGTTTCCAATCACAGACCAAGCCTTCCCTGGTTTCATTCCACTACTTGACTAATAGAACTCTTTCCCTAGCTACATACACCTAAACCCTAATTATTTCTAATCCTATTGAAGGCATGCAATGAAGTCAAGGGAATGCAGCTTCAGCGACTAGTAATTTCAACATAAATTAAATTTGTAATTGTATTTCTCAAATGTCATGATGTGTACACTTTTAAAAATCCCCTTTTTCTCTCACATTTACTTTCTTTATATACCATAGTCCTCCCTCTCCACTCTCCTTCACACTTCCTGGAAAGCTGCTTCTTCTCCCACAGTCCTCGACTGTCTATTTCTTCCTTTTCTAGCTCCCCACCCCCACCTTTCCCTCAGTTTTGCATCTAGAAAGACAAAGAAACCAGTTGTCCCTGATGGAAATCTCCAAAAGGAGGGGGAAGGGAGAGAAGTGAAGGAACCAAGGCTGCATGCCAAGAAAGTCTGTTAATAAACTTTTCTGTGTCCCATATGCCCCTTCGTGGCTGTATTTCTCATTCTCAGACAGTTGGGGGCAGAGACAGCTAGCACTCATCAGATTTCAGTTCTTCCTTTCTTCTTGGACCTTCAGCTAGAAGACATTTCCCAGCCTCCTTGATTCTAGAGAGGGACACGTGATTAGTTCTCACTAGTGGAATGTGAACCCGAGTGGGGGTGTCACCTCAGGGCTGAGGCATCCATGAGTGGGTGCGCCTTCTCTGTTTTCTTTTGTTAGCTGGTTGAATATAGAAGATGGAGTAGCAGCTTGCCAAGTCCTAGAGCAATGGGTCTTAACCAAGGGTAGGGGAGGTGGGAGGGTAGGAGGGTAAGAGGCGGTTTTGTCTCTCAGGTGATATTTGACAATATCTGGAGACATTTCAGGGGGTCACAACTAAGAGACACTACTGGCATCTAGTGGGTCAAAGCCAGGGATTCTGCTTAACATCCTGTAATGCACGGGATAGCCCCCTACGACAAAGAGAGATTCAGCCCAAAACGTCACTGGTGCTAAGTTTGAGAAGTCCTATCGTAGGGGATGGACCTTCCCACGGAGCACCCCAAAACCCAACTGCTGATACACATGAAACTGTGAAAGGAGCAAGAAATAAATTTCTGTGGGTAAAGACACTGAGATTTGAGGATTCTCTATTTCAACAGGTAGCCACCCTGCCTGGTAATACAGAGTTCTTCTACCCAGAACTGAGGTCTCTCGATGACGTAGTGGTCTGCTGTGTAGATGCACCTATGCAAGCTTTATTGGAATGGTCCATTTCATTCAGAGACTTTGAAATATGCCTAGCATTGTTATGAGAAGAGCGTCTTCAATTAGAAGCAGTCAACACTTGTCATAGCCTCATGCATTTCTGTTGCTCTGCATCAGTGCTGACCCCAGGGTAGGAAGCAGATGCCTACGGTTATTAAGGAATCACAGCTACTACAAGGGATCTCTCTGTGGTCTGTGCCCCCATCCTCAGAAAAGCACGAGGCAAATTGGTCTCAACTGCCTGTAGGGAGAGGCTTTATTTGGGATTACCATCATGGTGCCACCTCTATTTCGATTCTTGAAGTGAGAAAAGGCAAATTCTCCCATGGATTCAGATCCAAAATGTTCATTTTGATTTTATGAACATCATAGACCAATGAAAGAGAAGCCATATTATTAGCCTGGAAAGGAATATGACCTTAATTGATGATTGTGGACCACCAAACTGATGAGAAGAAGTCGACACCGAGTGACTTGCCTGAGCTGGGGAACAGAGGTAAAAACCCACATGACTCAACAGCCCATGTTGCCTTCTGCCTCCGAGTTGCCTTTAGAACCCATGTTCCCAGTATCCGTTTGTGAGCCACCTTTTCATTTACCAAGCGTTATGCTACTCCACCAGGCAATTAGAGAATGAGGCTCGGCAGTGTTATATTGATCTTTCCTGTTCAGATGTATAATTAGCTGTTAACATTTCATTATAATCAAGGTTTTCCTGGGTTCTGCATGACCCTTGACTCATGAAGTTCCCAGACCTCTGAATGCTGTGAGTTAATTAATTTTGCTGTCTGATGTGAACATATAAAACATGGAACCTGGAGTCTTGATAGGAAGATAATGTTTGGCAATCACATTCTTTTTCGTATTAAGTAAGCTTTATTAAGAACACCAACAGAGAAGCAACTTAACAAAGCAGCTCTCTCTAGTCCCAACAGAGAGGCCCTGGGCTTGCAGAGAAATGCTAAAAGACGAGCTGTATTTAGTTATATGTGAATATAACTCTGAAGGGTCATTCTTATTCAAGGAGAAAGACACTGATTACTCAAAGGAGAGAAATAACCCACTGGGTGACTTTGACTAGGGAGTACAGTGAGGTGCGTGCTCTCAGGTACTAACACAAGTCTCACCTTGTCTCCCTGAAAGCCAGGCCCTGCTGTAGCGGTGTCAGTGAGTGACTTACCTAGGACGGATTCCAATGATGGATTATTGAGAGCCATCGATAATGTGTCATTTGAATTCAAAGATGAAACCACCAAGTGAGAGGGAGAGGCCTCCCGGTCCTGTCCTGTCCTGTCCTGTCCACACCCTGCGTTGATGTAGACTTCCTGCATGGTCTTCACCTATAGCTGTGTTTTCAGCATTCTTCAACATTGGTAGCTCTGCTCCCCCCTCAGAAGGCCTAAAGTCTCTTATGCAAAAGAGCCTTTTGCTCTTTTTTTTCTTTTTTAATTGCAGGGAAAACCTTTCTGTTTGATGACTTGGTTCAACTAGGTTTGCAACTAGACTACCCATTTCAAGTGGTCTTTTTTCCCATTTAAACTTTTATTGTAAACTCACTTAAACTCAAAATATTTCTCCCAATGAATGAAGGATCATACTCATCCAGAATGATCCTAGGTCCAACCCACTGGAACTATGTAGAAGCAGAAAGAGATTTAAGGCAAGTCGATGGGATGCATCCCCATGTGCCATTGTTGGTGATTGTGGTCTTCTTAGAAAATATAGCATGGCTTCTTGAAGATTCTGTTGCAACTAGGCAAAAGACTATCATGTTTGGGTATGTTTGAGTCTTATAGCCTTGTAGAAAATTGTAGAAAATGGGTCAGCTGCAGCTAGGGTAGGAGGCTGTATCTGAGTTAAGGACACACTCACTCAATTAGCAAACCAGCGCATTGCATAGGGTGGGAAAGGGCTGGTTAAGAAAAGACACATCTTGGAGCTTAGGTGGCTATCACTGATGAAAACTTCTGTTTTATTTTACTTCCCGCTTCCACTATCCTTTTTTCCATTCCTGCCTCACTGCTGGAATGCCTTCTGTAGAAATTTCCCTGACCTCATCTCTCCACTTAGGCATCGACTGCATATGCTTACGACTCTGTGGACTTCTGGTTTGATGAGTAGAACCTAGAGTAGTCTGGAACTCTGCCTTGGGAATCAGACCCTTTTATTTTGAATTCCAGTTTAGCACTTAGTGGCCATATGTTTTCGGACAAGTTATTTAACTTTTCTGAGTTGTTCTCTCATATGCAGAGTGTGGATAATAATAGTATCTATTTTATAGACTTTTTTTGTGTGAATTAAAATAAATAATGTGTGCAAAATGCTTAGCAACAGACCTGGCACATAGCAAGTATTCTACAGACAATCATCGTCGGTGGGTTTTGCTTGTGATTAGTATGATTGTCATTCTTACTACCATGAGGCTGGCAGCTCTACCCTCAAAATGTATCTGGACCCCAGCCATGCCTACTTGCTTCTTTGCTGCCAGCCTCGTCCAAGCCACGATCAAGCCTCTCTGGAGCACATCAGTATCCTTCTGAACTGTTTCCTGCTTCCACACTTTCTTATCCATTTCCCATACAGCAGCCAGAGCAAGCTTCTAAAATTTGCTTTTATTAGATCATATGACTCCCTGCTGAAAACCTCCATTGCAACTAGGAGAAAGTCCATACTTACCTAAGATCTTGGCTTCCTGGCCTCCCTGGCCTCCTGTCTGCCTCTTCAGCCACGCCTCCCACCCCACTCTGCGTGGCTCTCTGTGACTCACCCACTTGGCTGGCCTGTCCCTCAGTTCTGTATTTCCTGCCTCGTTGCTTTCCCACCTGCTCTTCCCTTGCCGGAAGAGCTCTGTTCCAGGTATTTGCATGCTCATGTCTTCCTCTGGTTGGATAATCAGCTTAAGTGCCATCCCCTTGAGGGGGATTGCCTGACCATCTTGTTAAATTACAGATTCAAATGTATGAAGCTGTTGATATTCGGCCATTCTTGACCTAGAAAAATGGCAACTTTATGTCATTCAACCTAATAACTCTCCCCAACACTCCTTCATCCCATCACCACGCTGTTGATATGATTTTTACTTTAAAATACTAGATGTTATTTCATTGGCAATTATATGTGTATGTAGAGAGGAACAAGGAATTCTATTGGAAGGTAAGTTTCAAGGGGGCAGGTACTGAGCATTTCTTCTTCATTTCTGTGTCCCCAGCACTTAGTAGGTCTTCTGCAGCAATTTGTCAAGTGTATGAACAAAAAAATGAGTAACACCGGTTTGGCGTGCCGTCTTCCAGAGGGCTGAGTTCTCTTATTCCATGTTTTACTCTGCCAATGGATCATCTGCCCATTATGCAGGTATGAATCCATGTCAGGAAAGCAAATAGATTCCCTCTCATATAACAACTCTTATAAATGGGTACTGCCTGTTGACACACTGGGTTGAGAATGATTCTGAGGTTGCATTCAGATTCAGCAGAAAGAGTACCATGATTCATAGCTGCGGGATCTTCCATGGGTGAGGCACTTGCCATTCCTCTTCTGAGGAATTTTGTTGTATGTTGTAGGTTTTGTCAGTGCAGGTGGGGATGGCGTCTCAACCTCCTTTGCCCAGTTACGAGTTCATGGTGCTGCCCTGTTTCTGTGAAGCAGCCATATCATCTTACATGTATACTTTGAAGGCCACTTACTGGTACTTACTGGTATCCAGTGGCTTCTGCGTACCTTACTTGGAAAAATCCCACTAGTACTTCTGTGCTTATTGATTTTTTCTGTTTATCTAAAGACCATCAAATATTCTAAGCCTGCAGATAATTTTTATGTGATCCCCCCT
Source organism: Phoca vitulina (assembly GCF_004348235.1). Classification (NCBI taxonomy): domain Eukaryota; kingdom Metazoa; phylum Chordata; class Mammalia; order Carnivora; family Phocidae; genus Phoca; species Phoca vitulina. The sequence goes on from NW_022589727.1 coordinate 26,158,775, forward strand.
AAAATTTATTTAAAAATTAGACATTTTATACAATACTGCTTTATATTATTAAAATGGGACAGGAGTCAGAGAGGACACCAGGGAGATTTTTAAAAATTAGTAAGCTTCTTTAGGCAGTCATGGTTACTTAATAGCTTCCGGAAACTACCCTTAGGTTTCCTAGAAAAAGATTTAAGGTACAGTCATGGAGAAAGTATATTGTCCCATACTTCCTGTTAGCTAATTACTGTGTTCAACTTGTATCAACTATGGAAAAATGATACCTACCAATCATATGATCAGATTAAAACATGGATTCAGTGGTTGGATCTATTTAAACCTGGAGTCCAATAGACACCCAATGAAAGAAACTGGCCTCATACAACATGTTCCAGACGCAGATCCCTTTAAGATTTATCTTACCCTTAATTTTGATGGCCGATTAAGATGGACCAATTAAGGGAAGGAGCTACTCAAAAGCATTCAGGAAACACTGCCTGGCAGGTGTGCTCCGATGCCATATTTTAAATGAGTTGTTCCAGTGCACTTCTCTGGGCTCCTGTCCAAATTCTGTCTGAATTCACATTCACTGGGACAAAGGAGGCAGATGGAAAACCTGCCCTTCTGCATTTCTCTGCAGGAACTTCTGTCCCAGTCCGATGGCCATGCCCCTTTCCCCAGCCACACAGTGTACCTTCCCGAGCCTGCGCCTTCCCTGTTCACCTCCACCTTGCTAGAAACCTTCCTTTGTACTCCACCTCGGATCTAACTTCGCCTAGGCGTTCAGTGTGATCCATTTCAAATAAACACAATTTGTCTCTCTAGTTGCTCCATAAATGCTCACTTGCCTAACTGAGAGAAAAAGCTTTTCCCAGCAAAGTGATCTCCTTTTCCTTTGGGCTTGTCTATAGACCATCTCTTTCATTTGCATCTATTTTATGCTGTTATCTTGTAACATCTCTTCTATTTTGTCATTTAATGCATCCAGTTTTCCTACTGGGTTTTGACTTTTTGTGTGCACATGCATTACGCTTTGGCTAGATTCCACGTTCCCGGAAGCAAGGGGAAGGATCATTCTTTATATCTCGAAACAGGTAGCAGATCACTATTCACCCAGAAGTTTCTTAGTTAAATAATTGCAGAACGTAAGAAATAAAAGAAGATGGAAATGGGATAAGGAAGAGAGAAGAGGAGGGAGGGAAAAGATAAAGAAAGGGAGGCCATGTTGTTCCTGAAACTCCAGAGTCTAGTACAGGGCTTGTCTTAAAATAGATGAAAATACATGCTTGATTAATATAGAGAAATACTCAATCTTGCAAAACTGTTCTAAAGTTGCAAATGCACTTCTGCTGCTTCTGGTTCTCGTCATCTTTCCACACATACCAAGCATCTGTTCAGACCCCACTTCCAAAATGCGTAAGGATGCCAATCCAAACTAAAAAACAAAGCCCTTAATAAAAACAATTCTCATCAGTGCATGAGCTGATCTTCATTCCTGCAACCTCCAGAGCTAATGAGCCTCTGCCTTAGCACGGTGCACATTTCATGCCCATGTTAACCACACCACCACTGATTTAGAAGTTGCTTGTCAGAGCTCGTATTTGATAACAAGGACTTTCAAAACATGAGATCTTAGAGTTGAAAATCAAAGGTTGACAATATTTTTATCAGAAATATACGAATATTTTTATTAAGGAGGAAGACCATATAAAACTAGTCTGAGGAGAGGACTGTTCTCAACTCAGTGAACCATGTTCCCATTGCCCCCAGTTAGGAGCAAACTGGCAGAATGAGATGCCAGTGAAAATAGAACTGAAAGCCTCCTTTCAACCTTGAAATCAATGCATCACCAGGACGGATTGATAGACTTTCCTGAACCCAGAGGGTGTGTGTGTGTGTGTGTGTGTGTGTGTGTGTGTGTGTGTGTGTATGGGTGTGTGTTTTTGTTTGTACATGCTCCTACCTGTGTATTTGCTAGACTTTACAAATAAAAGCGTGCACTTGCTGATAGGTTTATTCTTTTGTAGCCCCAGTCGATGAGATTTCAGGGTCAACAAGATAAGTCATTTCAATACTTACTGAGTGTTCAGAATGATCTTGAACGTGGGGCATACAAAAGAAGTTGAAACCCAGTGTTTCTCTTTGTATGGGCACCGTCTATCAGCACCTTTTTCCCCCTAGAACAATGTGGTCACACACCCACTCGAAGCAATGTTCCCATTTGCCTGACCCATTTGGGGAAAACAAGTTTTACCCCCTAATACAAAGGTACTATCTGCTCAAAGCACTCAATTCGTCAAATCTATAAAAGTGCACAGGTAAAACTAACAACCTATAATCTTACCACCAAAACGAACCTGTTGTTTACATTTTGATGTTTGCACTTCTGCGGTTTTTAAATATAATGTTATAGTTTTCATATAATGTTATTATTCAGTAGTTTTAACAGAGGATATTGCAGAATGATTTAGCTGATTATAAACTGGGATTCTGTCTGAGTGATGATTGAAACGATGGGCATCTGACCTTCAGGCATGTGCTTTCAGGAGCTGATGTGACTGGGGAGAAGTCAGTCACTACACTGGGGCCAACCAGGAAAATGGGGGAAATGGAGAATCTTAGATGTGCCTGTTTGAAGCTCTGAAGTTGGGTAAGAAGTCCTCTGCCCTTACGTTACAAAATAGTTTATTGGATGGTCATTCGATAACATTATAGTTTTTATGTTTTGCAAGTAATCCATCTGGTATTCATTTTGTATGTGGTTTCAGAAGGGATTCCATTTTCTATTGCCCATTTAGTGAGCCAGTCTCCAAGCACTATCCACTAAGCAACTCATCCTTGCCTAGCTGGCCTGTGAGGCCCACATCTGTCCCCTATGATGCTCCTGTATACACATGTGGGTCTTCCTCTAAACACTGTCTTTGGCCAATTTATCTGTTCTTGTACCAATACTGCACGTTATTATTATTATGGCTTGATAATATCTTGAGAAATCTGCTATACAAGTACTTACTCTTTTCTTTTTCAAAGTTGAGTTAGCCATTCTTGGATCTGTATTCTTTCATATAAAGTTTAATCTAAGTTGGTTAAATTAAAAAATACAACTGGAAGTTTATTAAGATTACATTTAATTTGTAGATTAATTTGGGGAGAATTTATGTCTTTGCAATACTATATCATCCCATGACAAAGCATGGAGCGTCTCTCCATTTAGTGAGAAAATCTTCTATAGCTTTTAGTAAAATTTGACCATTTTCTTCCTAAGGGTCTCGTGTACTTTTGTCCAGTGTGTGTTTTTTTTTTTAAAGATTTTATTTATTTATTTGAGAGAGAGAGAATGAGAGACAGAGAGCACGAGAGGGAAGAGGGTCAGAGGACGAAGCAGACTCCCTGCCGAGCAGGGAGCCCGATGTGGGACTCGATCCTGGGACTCCAGGACCATGACCTGAGCCGAAGGCAGTCGCTTAACCAACTGAGCCACCCAGGCGCCCCAGTGTGGTTTTTTTAAAGATTTTATTTACCTCGGCGGGAAGCCTGCTTCTCTCTCTCCCTCTGACTGCCACTCTGCCTACTTGTGCTCTCTCTCTGTCAAATAAATAAAAACCTTCAAAAAAAAAAGATTTTATTTACTTATTTGACAGAGAGAGAGTGAGAGAGGGAACACAAGCAGGGGGAGTGGGAGAGGGAGAAGCAGGCCTCCCGCTGAGCAGGGAGCCCGATGTGGGGCTCGATCCCAGGACCCTGGGATCATGACCTGAGCCGAAGGCAGACGCTTAATGACTGAGCCACCCAGGTGCCCCTGTCCAGTGTGTTTTTGTAAAAATTTTCAAACATACAGAAAAGTTTTTGCAATTTTATAGTGAACACCTGTATAACCACCACTTAGATCTTACCATTAACATCTCACTTTGCTTTTTTCTCACATATCCACTCATCTGTCTATCCATCTATCCCTCTTATCCATACATTAATCAATTTCATTTTGGGTGCATTTTAAAGTAAATCATAGACATCAGTACACTTCTCCATAAATATTTCAGTGTGAATATCCTCAAATAGAATTCAGCTTATTTATAGTTTTTCTTTTGAGGACACCATTTATACATGAACTTCCAAATGGGCGAAACTTGTTGCAGTGAGAAAAATCGTAATAGAATCAACAGGTGCACCATTTTGTGTAAAGCTGCTTTCACACAGCATAACGTCTTCTGAGATTCATCCATGCTGTTGCAAGTACTCCTAAACATTAATTACTTTTTATGGTAGAGTTTTATTCCATTGTATGAATTTACCAGGTTTCTTGTGTTTGTTTTTCCATTCTCTTGTTAATGGACACTTGGGCTGTTTTCAGTTTGGGGCTTTTATGAATGAAGCTGCTATGAACATTCTTGTCTAAATCTTTTGGTGAACACATGTTTTCATTTCTCTAGACATAGAATAGCTGGGATGTGATTGTATGTTTGGTTTTATGTTTTTTAAAAACTGTCAGAATTTTCCCCAAAGTGGTTGTATCATTTTATTTCCCCACCAAAAATTAATGTTTCAGCTATTCTACAACCTTAACACATTTAGTTTTGACATTTAAAAAAATATAATTAGCCAGTCAGTGTGTAGTTGTATCCAACTATGGTTTTTCATTTTCCTGATGACCAATGACATAGAACAATTTCTTTTTTTTTTAATTGAAGTATAATTAACATAAAGGGTTACATTAGTTTCAGGTGTACAATATAATGATTCAACAATTCTATACATTTCTCAGTGCTCATCACGTGAAGTGTACTCTTAATACCCTTTATCTATTTCACCCATTTCCCCACCCACCTCCCCTCTGGAGACCACCAGATTGTTCTCTGTATTTAAGAGTCTGTTTTTCTGTTTATCTTTTTTTTTCTTTGGTTATGTGTTTTGTTTCTTAAATTCCACAAACAAGTGAAATCATATGGTGTTTGTCTTTCTCTGTCTGACTTGTTTCACTTAGCATTCTACCCTTTAGCTACATCCATGTTGTTACAAATGACAAGATTTCATTCCTTTTTATGGCAAGTAATATTCCATTGTATTTATATACACCACATCTTCTTTATCCATTCTTCTATCAGTGGACACTTCCATGTCTTAGCTATTGTAAATAATGCCTCTATACACATATGGGTGCATATATCTTTTCATATTAGTGTTTTGGCTTTCTTTGGGTAAATACCCAGTAGTGGAATTACTGCATCATGTCTTAATTCTATTTTTAATTTTTTGAGGAACCTCTATACTGTTTTCCACAGGGGCCGCACCAATTTGCACAAGGGTTCCTTTTGCTTCACATCCTCACCAGCACTTGCTATTTCTTGTCTTTTTGATTCCAGCCATTCTGACAGGTGTGAGGTGATGTCTGACTGTGGTTTTGATTTGCATTTCCCTAATGATAAGTGTGTTGAGCATTTTTTCATTGTGTATGTTGGCCATCTCTATGTCTTTGTAAAATATCAGTCTGGGTCTGATAAAAGAATTTAGCATGGTTGCAAGATACAAAATTTAATTAATATACAGAAATCTGTTCCATTTCTATACTAATAATGAAGTAGCAGAAAGAAATTAATAATCCCATTTACAATTGAACTTTTTTTTCATATGCTTATTGACCATTTGTGTCTCTTCTGTGGTAAAAGGTTTATCTAGGTCTTTTGTCTATTTTTCTTTTAACCTGGGTAGGACATGTTCACTGAGTATAGTATTCTAGATGAAGGCTATGACCTTTCAGCACTTTATGATAACATTGCATTTTCATCTGGCTGCCCTCATTCCCAACCAAGAAGTGAGGAGTTGTTCTTACCGTTGTTGTTTTGTCTTTTTTCTCTAGATGGTTTAGAGATTGTTCTCTTGCTCCTTGTTTTTCAAGATTTAACTGAGTTAGGTCTTTGTGTTTATTCAGAGGGGTATTAAGGAGGGCACGTACTGCATGGAGCACTGGGTGTTATACGAAAACAATGGATCGTGGATCACCACATCAAAAACTAATGATGTATTGTGTGGTGACTAACATAACATAATAAAATTAAATTAAAAAAAAGAAATATATAAAAGAAATTCTTAAATTTGTGGCTTGATGTTTTTACAGGTTAGAAAATTTTTTGGCCAGTGTTTTTTGAAATAATCTTTCCATCCCCATTGAAAACGAAAACTGTGGCTTTCTCTATTTCTTTCTGAAGTTCTGTCAGTGTTGCTCGATACAGTGGGAGGCTACGCTTAGGTGTATGTGTGGATATGAATGTCATCTCCCTATTCCACTGTCCCACTTACCAGACATCCATTTGCCCCTTTTTTTTTTAATTTTTTTTTAATTTTTATTTTTTTTAATTTTTTTATTGTTATGTTAATCCCCATACAATACATCATTAGTTTTAGATATAGTGTTCCATGATTCATTGTTTGTGCATAACACCCAGTGCTCCATGCAGAACGTGCCCTCCTCAATACCCATCACCAGGCTAACCCATCCTCCCAACCCCCTCCCCTCTAGAACCCTCAGTTTGTTTTTCAGAGTCCATTGTCTCTCATGGTTCTTCTCCCCCTCCGATTTCCCCCCCTTCATTCTTCCCCTCCTGCTACACTCTTCTTCTTCTTTTTTTCTTTCTTAACATATATTGCATTATTTGTTTCAGAGGTACAGATCTGAGATTCAACAGTCTTGCACAATTCACAGCGCTTACCAGAACACATACCCTCCCCAGTGTCCATCACCCAGTCACCCCATCCTCCCACCCCACCCCCCACTCCAGCAACCCTCAGTTTGTTTCCTGAGATTAAGAATTCCTCATATCAGTGAGGTCATATGATACATGTCTTTCTCTGTTTGACTTATTTCGCTCAGCATAACACCCTCCAGTTCCATCCACGTCATTGCAAATGGCAAGATCTTATTCCTTTTGAGGGCTGCATAATATTCCATTGTATATATATACCACTTCTTCTTTATCCATTCATCTGTTGATAGACATCTTGGCTCTTTCCACAGTTTGGCTATTGTGGACATTGCTGCTATAAACATCGGGGTGCACGTAGCCTTTCGGGTCCCTACTTTTGTATCTTTGGGGTAAATACCCAGTAGTGTAATTGCTGGATCATATGGTAGCTCTATTTTCAACTTTTTGAGGAACCTCCATACTGTTTTCCAGAGTGGCTGCACCAGCTTGCATTCCCACCAACAGTGTAGGAGGGTTCCCCTTTCTCCGCATCC